>NC_133769.1:263339490-263468549 GCF_003597395.2 Chelonoidis abingdonii
CACTCTGACCTCTCCCCACCCACTTTGGCAGGCACAAGGTCAATTCTCTGCGTGTTAGGGTTGAGGAAAAGTGGAAAGAACTCAAAATGCTTCCCACTAAAAGAGTTTGGGACTATGGTTGGACCCAGTGGGTTTATAATCCCATCTTGCTCACTCCCTCCCCTTTATGTCCCAGGAAAAGAGAGCCCCTCATCTGACTATGCCATACTGCAGACACAAGTGTTCTGACAGAGTGGTGTACTACCAATGGGGTATGAGTCACAGTGGGTTATTGCATTATAATGCAAAAACACTTTACTTTAGGTATTTGTGACCCATACATTGGTCAGTTTTATGACCACAACTCAGCAAGCTCCATGAAAGATTGAATTGGTTTCTATGAAATGCTTGTTCAATCCCATCACCATACATTTCTCCAGGCACAAAAAATTCGTTCAGTCCTTAAGATTCTCACAGCAAATTAATACTTCCGTGTTCTTTTTTTCCTTGGGATGCTCTGTCACAAAGAGCCTACTCATCTATTTCATTTATGGGTCATTTGTTCAGAGAGGGTGAAAGAAAAGCGGATGACAGGCAATTTTGAAGAGAAGAATCATATCAAAATATTTCCACCAGTCCTTTAAAATGCAACCCACTCCTATAGCCAGCTAACTTGTCTTAAGGGTAAGAAAGAGAAAAAAATTCAAAACAGTAATGTAGGGGGGAAGGAGTGCGAAATAGCAATCCGGTGTCAGGAGGCAACCTGGCATCTATGCTCAGCTCTCTGTTCCTGAAGGCTTGGCAGAGAGTGGCTTATACATCGGTCATGTGAGGTGTGGAAACAAAGTTGCTCATGTGACCCAAACTAGCAATCACAGAAAAGAAGCTGTGATTGACTCCAAATGGAGACATCTCCAGCTCTCCTTATCTTGGACTGAATATACTTGAATAAATCTCCCATCTCTTTTCCTCTGACGCAGAACCGGGTAATCCTATTGCACAGAAGCTCAGAGACTAGTATAAGTGATATTGGTTAGGTCCTGTCACATAACATTTGGTATAATTCTTTAGCTAAGATTATAAAGCCTTAACTGTGCTATAATATATATAGATAGGAATGTTCAATGATTAAAAAAATTAATTGTGTTATTAATCTCAGTTTAATCGCACTGTTAAACAATAATAGAATACTACTTACTTTTATTATAATATTTTGAATTGTATTCTTACATTTTCTATTTACCAATATAGATACAAAGTGTAGGAGTGCTCACTTAACATATTCTTATTGATTATAAATTTTTGCCACCATAAAAAAAAATAATTTACAAGTTGACCAGTCATGAAGGAGCATATGAATGGTTAGCAGCATCTTGCATATAAATACCTTGCGAATGCTGGCTACAACAGCTGCCATGAGAACGCCTGTTCTCACTTCAGGTGACATTGTAAAAATAAGTCGTTGGCAGCATTATCTTCTGCAAATGTAAACAAACTTGTTTGTCTTAGCAATTGGCTGAAACAAGTGTAGGACTGAGAGACTTGCCGGCTCTATAAAGTTTTACATTGTTTTGTTTTGGTTATGCTAAAAAAAAAATCTACATTTGCAAGTTGCGCTTTCATGAAAGAGTATTTGCACTAGCGCTACTTTCTATGAGGTGAATTGAAAAATACTATTTCTTTTGTTTATCTTTTTTACCAGTGCAATATTGTTTAATAAAATAACAATATACATGAGTGCTATACACTTTGTATTCTGTGTTGTAATTTGAAATCAATATTATTTGAAAATGTAGTAAAACATCAAAAGTTTATAATACATTACATTGGTAACTACATTATTGTTTAACAGTGCGACTGAAACTGCAATTAATCCCAATTAATTTTTGATCGAGTAATTTTTTTTGAGTTAATCATGAGTTAATGTGTTAAATTGACAGCCCTAATTTAGGCTTTAGTGTGTTTACTTTAGGTGTTTGACTGGTGCCACATATTGTGATAAAACTGTATGCATAATTACAAAATTGAATAGGGCACACACAAAAAATGGATTAAACCAACTGAGAGATTTAAAAATTTGTTCAATAAGCCAAATATTTTGGGTAAAAAGTCATGCATTAAAAGCATTTCTTGTGATCCAGCTTTTAAAATATAGCAGGGATCAGCACAACTTTGGCTCCAGCCCATCAAGGGTAAGCCACATGGCGGGTAGGGATGTTTTTTTGTTTACTTGGAGCGTCCCACCACTTCCCATTGGCTGGTAAACGCAAACCGCAACACTGGGAGCTAAGGGGATCGGTGCTGCAGATTGCTCCAAGTAAACAAAACGTTACTAACCACCAAGCAGCTTACCCTGACAGGCCGGGAGCCAGTTTGCCAACTCCTGAACATAGGTTGGCTTATGAAAGAGTTCATACAGTTTGCTATTCCCCCATATCCCCTCAGCCGGAATGTGTCCTGCTCCAGTCTGTAGGAGAACCAGCTCTGGTCGGAGTGCGCTCAGCCTAACCAACAGCCTGGCCAGCAGGCTCCTTCCTTTCCTCACTGCCTCAGCTGAGCCAGTGCCCAGGAAAGCCAAGACACTCTGGCTCGGTTGCAGTGGCCAGGAGGAGTCAAACTTCGTGTATGCAAAAGCGCAGTTGAACTTGCCTTGATACCAGTAATTTTACCAGGTGTCTCATATTCAGCATACGGGAAATAATTGGTCACCCTACTGAGAAGTTTGCAGAAAAAACTGAGGTAGTAAAAATCATGATTACAGGTCACTGATATGCATAGCCGTAGATCGTTTGTTAAGGAGGGCACAAAATAACTTTGGTTTTTGTAACCCAAATATAAGGTTTATATTTAGGAACAAATATGCAGGCAGGTTTACAGGATAGGGGATTGTATCCTGAAAAGCAGTTCCTCTGAAAAAGGATTTAGGGGTCATTGCAGATCACAGATGGAACATGATTCCTGTGCAATGCTGTGGCAAAAGTGCTATGTTTGGAGGTATAAGTGGGGAGCAATAGTAGGAGCAGAGAGGTGATTTACTTCTGTTTGAGTGAGACACTCTGGAATATGTGTCTAATCTGGCACACACACTTAAAACAAATGCTGAAAAATTGGGAAGGGATCAGAGAAGAGCCACAGAACGATCTGTAGGACTAGAAAAATATACCGAAAATGAGAGACTTCATGATTCAATCTATTTAGATCTTTTTGAAAAGAGGTGAGAGGTGACTTTGATCGCATCCTATGTACAGAGGTTGAGAGTATCTGATAGGAAAGGATGTTTTTAATCTGTTCAGACATAGCCATAACAAAGCAATGGCTTGGAAACCAATAGTTAGATAAATTCAGTCTAGAAAAAGATGTTGCTTTTTCTGAAAATATTACTCAAAACTATTTTCCTGAATGAATCACAGGGCCATTTCTCTCTCCTGTGGCTACAGAGAAACCCATGTCTGGAGTAGTGTGCAGAGGGGATAGTGAGTTTCGATAAGTTTAACTTAGGCCTATTCCTGAGATCTACGTAGTTAAGGGTGATCTCACTTTAAAACTGCAGCATTTAAACACTTTTGTAGGATCACATCTTTATGTAGCAATGTGTAATCAGGGAACGATACTTCTATGTGGGGAACTTTCCTGGCTGACACTTCACCCTGTGAAATTTGGCTAGCAAAAGATTGAGTTCCTCGCTCCCCATTTCTTTACCCAGAGGCCGCCTGCTTTGAGGTTCCCCTTCCACTCTCCTGTGCGCAGAGTGCTCATAATCCCACAGGCTGGACCAGTACTCCTGGGGCACAACCCCAACTTTGTTGTTAGTCACTTAGAAAAGGGGCTGGGGTGCCCCCACTCGCAGTGCTCTCTCCGCCACTGGATGCTTCCATGACCACTGATTATTATGTTATACTTCAAGTAAAACACTTTATTAAATAGCAATCAGTTTTAAATAAGGAAAATTGGGAAAGGTTTCAAAGGAAAACATGTCACCCCGCTTCTGTGCACGGGGACATCACAACCAGCCATCTCTGGAATGTCAGGGGCAGTTCACAGTCTGTTCCACGCACGTCTTAGGCCTGGCTGTGCTGCCGAGCTGCTGTGGGTCAGACACTTTGCTCTTTTGGTGTGGAAACACAGCCTCGGGCTCTAGGGCCTTTTTCTTCCCAGCGCCAGCCCGCAACTCCATCCCCGCCCTTGGTCGGAGTTTACGATCCCCTTCAAGTCTGGCCCTGCAAGGCCTCTTGGCTGGGGCATCTGCCTGTACTTGGCCTGCTACCCAGGATCCCCTCACTCCCTCAGCTACTTCACACACTGGCTCCGACTGCTTCCAGCCCCAACTCCATCCCAGCACTGCTACTGCCTGCTCGCCTCCAGCCCCTGGGCTGCTTTTCCAGCCCCTCGGCTCTGGTTCTACAGGCTTTGCTTCCCAGCCACTGACCTGCTCCTGGGTGCTTCTCTGGTTTATATCTGTGGGCCTGTGCCCTCTGGTTCTCTGTTGACCAGCGTGGTTCGCTCTCCAGCTCCGTCAAGCTTCTGCTCTCTCCTTAGGTAGGCCCCGCTCTTGGCTCAGCAACTCCAGCTCCCATGGAGGAGCCCCAGTTCTTCCTGACTCCCTCATTAGACTGTCAAATCAAGCTGACCTGGAGCACTTTCCTGTCCCCATTGTTCCTGGGGACTGTCCAGTTCCCGAGGTCCTGACTTCCCATTCAAACCCTTCTTTCCTCTGATACTGGAGCTAGACAACCAAAAAAACCCACTGAGTTTTAGTAAGGGGCCTCTAACATACGTATTTTCTGTGGGAGGAGGGGTGGTGCTTTGTATTTGCTTTCCTTGCTACATGACTCTCTGTGATGTTTGTGTTTGACATATTTACCTTAAGGCAATAATGATTTCTGAGGTTTTTTGCATGCTGTGGATAGAGCTTAGAGATTGAGAACCTATGCTTGGGGATGTTTCAATCAAGGTGTTGATCACAGTACACCTTGCTGATGAAGTGACCTCCTCTGTGAATAGGTGTGTTTTCATTCAAAGATAGAGTTTGTTTGGTTGGGGTGCTTCTTTTTTGTTTTTGGTTTTTTTTTTTTCTGGTTTTTTTAAGGTGCTTGAGAAACTTAATGGAGAGATCATTGCTAGGTATTACATGGCGACAAGTTCTTTAAATCGGTGAAAAAATCATTGTTTGTTTTCTAACTGGATCTCACTAAAATTCTCCAACTGGAACCAAAATTAGAATTAAGATCACTTGTAAAATAAACGATGCTTTCATTGTATTAAAAAAAAAACTGTACACTGGTGAGAAAATGATGATCCTTTACAGGAACTTGTATCAGTGTGATACTAAGCAGCCTGTTTTCTTGAGTGGTTGCTCTATGCATTCCATTTAGGGTGTGCGCGCACGTGCACAGCCGTTGGAGAAACTTTCTACCCTTAGCACACTCGGCGGTCAGCTGGCACCCCCTGGAGTGGCGCCACCACGGCGCCGCATAAATACCCAGCCGACCCGGCCACCCCTCATTCCTTTCTTACCGCCCGTTGTCGGTCGTGGAAACAAGCTGGAGTGCAGAATTGCCTGACCTCCACATTCTTCCTTAGCTACTCGCTTATCGCTGTTCTTTGTTAGTTTATCGTTTCGTTTACATAGTTAATAGTTATAAATGAGTAATAATGTTAGTGTAATTGTTAGTAGTTTTCCGCGGGCCGGGGGCTCTTCCCCTACCCCGCGCCTGGTACCGAAGCCATGCCGGCTCGCCGGGATTTAAGCAATGTCAGCCTGTAATAGGCCAATGCCGACAGGAGATCCCCACGACTCCTGCCTGAAATTGCCTGGGGAGTCGCACTTAGCGTCTAAGTGCCCCATTTGTAAGGCATTCAAGCCGCGTACCCAGAAGGGCGGACCTTTAGACTCCGACAGCTCCTCATGGAGGCGGCGTTGACACCAGCACCGAGTTACGAGCCAGCAAGCGATGAGACCGCTCCTCCGGCACCATCCACGTCCGGTACCGGTAAGGCTCCTCGGCACCGGCAGCACGCGACGCCGAAGACAACTCCGGCGCGCTCCCTCTCTCCGAGGTCGACGTCGGCTAAGCTCGGGCGGATCGCTCCTGCAGCCACCCGAAGGCTAGGACTGCTCCTGAGGCAGACGTCCGGCACCGGCCTCGGTTGCGGCGCCGTCAATCCGGCCCCGTTGACTTCCAGCCCGCGCGGTGCCATCGAGTCCAGCGCCGAGAAGCTCCCCGGCACCGGCCCCGCGGTCGAGCTGGCGTTGCCTTCCACACCGGAGACATTTTCAGCGGCACGAGACGTGATTGCTATCACGGAGGCTGGACCTACATGTACCCGTACCGCCAGTCCGTTTGACCCTCTCCAAGGGCAAGCCGCCTTTCTCGGCCGCCCTTCTGTCACTGCTCAGGTCAAACCGCTCCAAGATCTCGGTCTCCTCGCCGCTCCTCTTCACGGCACCGCTCCCAATCGCACACCGTTCACACGTGCACCGCTCCCAATCGCGGCACCGTTCACCACGGCACCGCTCCAATCGCGGCACCATTCACGCGGCACCGCTCTCAATCGCGGCACCGTTCACCGCGGCACCGCTCCCAATCGAGGCACCCTCCGATCACGGCACCCGTTCTCCGCGCACTTGCTCCCAATCGTGGCACCGCTCCCAATCGCGGCACCGTTCACCGCGGCACCGCTCAATCGCGGGCACCGTTCTCCGCGGCACCGCTCCCGTTCGCCTTCGGCAACGCTCGCCTCGGCACCGCTCCCGCTTGCCTCGGCACCGCTCAAACACGCCACCGCTACACGCGGCGCCGGTCCGCAACTCGCTCCCCGTCCCGCTATTCGCGGCACCGGTCGAGCTCCCAGCACCACCACGCAGGCCGATATTCCCGGAGCAGATCTCGCCGTCGAGGCTCAGGTCCCGGTCGACCTCCCGCACCAAGCCGGGCGCAGGTCCCGGTCCGGCTCCGGTACCGGCCACCGGTCCCCAGATTTCGGTTTGCCAGGTCCATTGGCACATCGGTGCCCACTTGCGCGGCCCCCTCCGTGGCCATCTGGCCAAGAGTCTGCTTCCTCCAGGTGGGTAGCAGCTATAGCGGGACCGAGACGTTGACTTCCCCGTGGGACTCTTCCAGGACAGTCGCTCCACGATCCCGCGCAGCAGCAATGGGCCATTTGGACACCCTGGGCTTACCACCAGGCCCAGGGTGCTCCCCTGGTTTCCGGCCTGCACCTGCTCCACAACGTCGGGCACCAGAGGCTACCATATCCCGTCCTCCGGAAGACGCAAGGATCATGCCATTCATCCTTCTGCATCCCCGGAGTCTTTACAGCAGGACCCACATGGGGACGAAGTCCTGCCCCAGGACCCTCTTGTCCCGGGCGTATCCTCCTCCTCTTCTCCCGATGAGGCCGTGGCGGCTCCTCTTCCTCAGGGCCCCCCCGATCGACTTGCGAGCCCACCAGGACCCTTCGCCGGGTGGGCCTTAACATAGACCTCCCGGTGGAGGAAGTGGCGGAGGTCGACAATCCGGTAGTCACTATTCTGGCTGCCGATGCCCCAACGCGCATAGCCCTCCCATTCATTAAACTATACAGGCGACTACTGATACTTGTGGCAGGCTCCAGCATCCATCCCACGACGGCAAAAGGTGTGAGCGCAGATATATTGGTGCCCTCCAAGGGTTATGAACACCTGTACTTCCACCCACCCCCTCTAACGATTAACTAACAAAGAACAGCGATAAGCGAGTAGCTAGGGAAGAATGTGGAGGTCAGGCAACTGCACTCCACTGTTCCAACGACCGACACGGGCGGTAAGAAGGAACTGAGGGGTGGCCGGGTCGGCTGGGGTATTTATGCGGCGCCGTGGTGGCGCCACTCCAGGGGGTGCCCAGCTGACCCGCCGAGTGTTGCTAGGGTAGAAAAGTTTCTCCAACGGCTGTGCACGTGGCGCGCACACACCTAAATGGAATGCATATGAGCAACCACTCGAAGAAGAACAGGCTGCTTAGTATTCACACTGATACAAAGTTCCTGTAAAGGATCATCATTTCTCACCAGTGTACAGTTTTTTTTTAATCACAATGAAGCATCGTTTATTTTACAAGTGATTCTTTAATTCTAATTTTGGGTTCCAGTTGGAGAATTTTAGTGAGATCCAAGTTTAGAAAACAGAACAATGATTTTTCCACCGATGTTTAAGAACTGTCGCCATGTAAATATCCTAGCAATGATCTCTCCATTAAGTTTCTCAAGCACCTTAAAAAAACCAAAAACAAAAACAAAAAAAGAACACCCCCACCAAACAAACATCTATCTTTTGAATGAAAACACACCTATTCACAGAGGAGGTCAACTTCATCAGCACAGGTGTACTGTGATCAGACACTTGAAAACATCCCTCAAGCATAGGTTTCTCAATCTCTAAAAGCTCTATCCACAGCATGCAAAAAACTCAGAAATCATTATTGCCTTAAGGTAAATATGTCAAAACACAAACATCACAGAGAGTCATGTAGCAGGAAGCAATACAAAGCACCACCCCTCTTCCCACAGAAAATACGTATGTAAGGGGCCCCTTACTAAAACTCAGTGGGTTTTTTTGGTTGTCTAGCTCCCAGTATCAAGAGGAAAGGGAAGGGTTGATGGGAAGTCAGGACCTCGAGACTGACAGTCCCCAGGAACAATGGGGACAGGAAAGTGCTCCAGGTCAGCTTGATTGACAGTCTAATGAGGGAGTCAGGAGACTGGAGCTCCTCCATGTGAGCTGGAGCTGCTGAGCCAGAGCGGGGCCTAGCTAAGGAGAGAGCAGAAGCTTGAGCTGAGCTGGAGAGCTGAACCACGCTGGTCACAGAGAACCAGAGGAGCAGGGCCACAGATATAAAAGCCAGAGAAGCACCCCAGGAGCAGGTCAGTGCTGGGAGCAAAGCTGTAGCAACCAGAGCCCGAGGGGCTGGAAAAGCAGCCCAGGGGGCTGGAGGCAGAGCAGCAGTAGCAGTGCTGGGGCTGGAGTTGGGGCTGGAGCAGTCCGGAGCCAGGTGTGGTGAGTAGCTGGAGGGAGTGAGGGGGGATCCTGGGTAGCAGGCCCAGTACAGGCAGATGCCCCCAGCCAAGAGGCCTTGCAGGCCAGACTTGAAAGGGGATCGTAACTCCGACCAGGGGCGGGGATGGAGTTGCGGGCTGGCGCTGGGAAGAAGGGCCCTAGAGCCCGAGGCTGTGTTTCCACCACCAGAGCAAGTGTCTGACCCACAGCAGCTCGGCAGCACAGCCAGGGCCTAAGACGTGCGTGGAACAGACTGTGAACTGCCCTGACATTCCAGAGATGGCTGGTTGTGATGTCCCCGTGCCACAGAGCGGGGTGACATGTTTTCCTTTAACCTTTCCCATATTTTCCTTATTTTTTAAAACTGATTGCTATTTAATAAAGTGTATTTACTTGAAGTATACATAATAATCAGTGGGTCATGGAAGCATCCAGTGCGGAGAGAGCACTTGCGAGTGGGGGCACCCCAGCCCCTTTTCTAAGTGACTACAACAAAGTTGGGGGTTGTGCCCCCCAGGAGTCCTGGTCCCAGCCTTGTTGGGATTATGAGCACTCTGCTGCACAGGAGAGTGGAAGGGGAACCCTCAAAGGCAGGCAGGCCTCTGGGTAAAGAAATGGGGAGCGAGGACTCAGATCCTTTTGCTAGCCAATTTCATCAGGGTAGTGTCTAAGCCAGGAAAGTTCCCCACAATAGCAGTATCGTTCCCCTGATTACACTTGCTACATAAAGATGTGATCCTACAAAGTGTTTAATGCTGCATTTTAAGTGAGGATCACCCTTAACTACAGTAGATCTCAGGAATAGGCCCTAAGTTAGATTTCTGACAACTCACTATCCCCTACTGCACACTACTCCATGACAGGGTTTCTCTGTAGCCACAGGGAGAGAGAAATGGCCCTGTGATTCATCCAGGAAAATAGTTTGAGTAATATTTTCAGAAAAGCAACATCTTATTTCTAGACTGAATTTATCTAACTTTGGTTTCCAGCCATTGGCTTTTGTTATGTGCTTGTCTGACAGATTAAAACATCCTTTCCTATCAGATATCTCTCACGTCTGTACATAGGATGCGATCAAGTCACCTCTTCACCTTCTTTTCAAGAATCTAAATAGATTGAATCATGAAGTCTCTCATTTCAAGGTATATTTTCTAGTCCTCAGATCGTTCTTGTGGCTCTTCTCTGATCCCTTCCCAATTTTTCAGCATTTGTTTTTGAAGTGTGTGTGCCAGAATTAGACACATATTCCAGTAGTGGTCTCACTCCAAACAGAAGTAAAATCACCTCTCTGCTCCTACTCATTGCTCCCCACTTATACCTCCACATTAGCACTTTTTGCCACAGCATTGCACAGGGAATTCATGTTCCATCTGTGATCTGCAATGACCCCTAAATCCTTTTCAGAGGAACTGCTTTTCAGGATACAATCCCCTATCCTGTAAACCTGGCCTGCATTATTTGTTCCTAAATATAACCTTATATTTGGGTTAAAAAACAAAGTTATTTGTGCCCTCCTTAACAAACGATCTAGGCTATGCCATATCAGTGACCTGTATACATGATTTTTTACTACCTCAGTTTTTCTGCAAACTTTCTCAGTAGGGTGACCATATTTCCGTATGCTGAATATGAGACACCTGGTAAAATTACTGGTATTCAAGCAAGTTCAACGGCGCTTTGGCATACACAGAGTTTGACTCCTCCTGGCCACTGCACCGAGCCAGAGTGTCTTGGGCTTTCCTGGGGCACTGGCTCAGCCTGAGGCAGTGAGGGAAGGAAGGAGCCTGCTGGCCAGGCTGTTGGTTAGCTGAGCACTCCGACCAGGAGCTGGTTCTCCGTACAGAGCTGGAAGCAGGACACATTCCGCTGAGGGAGATATGGGGGAATAGCAAAAACTGTATGACTCTTTCATAAGCCAACCCTATGTTTCAGGAGTTGGCAAACTTTGGCTCCCGGCCTGTCAGGGTAGGCTGCTGGTGGGTTAGTACGTTTTGTTTACTTGGAGCATCTGCAAGCACCGATCCCCTTAGCTCCCAGTGTCTGCGGTTTGCTGTTCCCAGCCAATGGGAGTGGTGGGACGCTCCAAGTAAACAAAACATCCCTACCCGCCAGTGGCTTACCCTGATGGGCTGGGAGCCAAAGTTTGCTGATCCCTGCTATAGTTTAAAAGCTGGCATCACAAGAAATGCTTTTTAATGCATGACTTTTTTACCAAAAATATTTGGCTTATGAACAAATTTTAAGATCTCTCAGTTGGTTTTAATCCATTTTGTGTGTGCCCTATTCATTTTGTATATGCATACAGTTTTAATCACAATATTGTGGCACTCAGTCAAACACCTAAGAAACTACACAGAAGTCTAAATTAGGGCTGTCAATTAATCACATTTAACTCAAGTGATTAACTCAAAACAAATTAACTCGATTCAAAAAATTAATTGGGATTAATTGCAGTTTCAGTCGCACTGTTAAACAATAATGGAGTACCAATGTAAATGTATTATAAACATTTTTGGATGTTTTACTACATTTTCAAATATATTGATTTCAATTACAACACAGAATACAAAGTGTATAGCACTCAGTGTATATTGTTATTTTTTATTACAAATATTTGCACTGTAAAAAAGATAAACAAAAGAAATAGTATTTTTCAATTCACCTCATAGAAGTAGCGTAGTGCAATCTCTTTAGCATGAAAGCGCAACTTGCAAATGTAGAATTTTTTTTTTTACATAACTCAAAAACAAAACAATGTAAAACTTTATAGAGCCGGCAAGTCCTCTCAGTCCTACACCTTGTTCAGCCAATTGCTAAGACAAACAAGTTTGTTTACATTTGCAGAAGATAATGCTGCCAACGACTTATTTACAATGTCACCTGAAAGTGAGAACAGGCGTTCTCATGGCACTGTTGTAGCCAGCATTGCAAGGTATTTATATGCCAGATGCTGCTAACCATTCATATGCTCCTTCATGCTTCAACTTGTAAATTATCTTTTTTTATGGTGCAAAAATTTATAATCAATAAGAATAATGTTAAGTGAGCACTCTACACTTTGTATTCTATATTGTAATTAGAAAATGTAGAATAACATTCAAAAATATTTATAATAAAATGTAAAGTAGTATTCTATTATTGGTTAACAGTGCGATTAAAACTGAGATTAATCACAATTAATTTTTTTAATCATTTGACATTCCTAGTCTATATATATTATAGCAACAGTTACTTTATAATCTTACTAAAGATTATACCAAATTTATGTGACAGGACCTACCATATATCACTTATACTAGTTCTGAGCTTCTGTGCAATAGGATTTACCCGGTTCTGCGTCAGAGGAGATGGGAGATTTATTTCAGTATATTTCAGTCCAGATAAGGAGAGCTGGAGATGTCTCCATTTGGAGTCAATCACAGCTTCTTTCTCTGTGCATTGGCTAGTTTGGGTCACATGAGAAGCTCTTTGTTTCCACACCTCACATGACGATGTATAGCCACTCTCTGCCAGCCTTCAGGACAGAGAGCTGAGCATAGATGCCAGGTTGCTCTGACACCGGATTGCTATCTTCCACTCCTTCCCCCTACATTTACTGTTTCTGAATTTTTCTCTTTCTTAACCCTTTAAGACAAGTTAGCATGGCATTAGGAGCTGGGTTGCATTTTAAGGACTGGTGGAAATATTTTGATATGATTCTTCTCTCTCAAATTGCCTGTCATCCGCTTTTCTTTTCACCCTCTTCTGAACAAAGTGACACACAATAGATGAAATAGATGAGTAGGCTCTTTGTGACTCAGAGCATCCCAAGGAAAAAGAACACGGACGTATTAATTTGCTGTGAGAATCTTAAGGACTGAAAGAATTTTTTGTGCCTGGAGAAATGTATGGTGATGGATTGAACATAGACAATTTCAATAGAAACCAATTCATCTTTCATGGATGCTTGCTGAGTTGTGGTCATAAACTGACAAGTATGGGTCACAATACCTAAAAGTAAAGTGTTTGCATTATAATCAAATACACCCACTGTGACTCAGAGCCCCATTGGTAGTACACCACTCTGTCAGCCACTTGTGTCTGCAGTATGGCATAGTCAGATGGGGGCTCTCTTTTCCCTGGGACATAAAGGGGAGGGAAGTGAGCAAGATGGGATTATACCCACTGGGTCCAACCATAGTCCCAAACTCTTTTTAGTGGGAGAGCATTGAGTTATATTCCCTACTTTTCCTCATACCCTACACGCAGAGATGACCTGTGCCTGCCGAAAGTGGGGTGGGGAGAGGTCAGAGTGAAGGCAGACAGCTTCAGCAGTGTTACTGAGCATGCTCAAGCTGTGTGAGCATGCTCAGTACAAGCCAAGCAACAGATCTCAGTATGGGGGGGGGACATGACCCTGCATGCCCCTTCCCAGTGCGGTGCCTCTGCCTACATGAGTGACTGCAAGTAGTTGGGTTGTGGATGCTGACCGTCAGCCTACTGAGGATGGAATGCATGTTCCTGTGTCCACAGACCATTCAATCTTTATGCTTTGCTCCATAACTTGGTCCTTAGGTTCTGCCACACTGAAAATAAAGTTAATATTGACTCCTGAAAAATTCAAGTTGGACTCCCTTTAGAGACTGGGGACTGGTGTTCACTGAAAAGTTAGTTCAGGGGTCAGCAACCTTTGGCACGCGGCTTGCCAGAGTAAGCACCTTGGCACGCCAAACTGGTTTGTTTACCTGTTGAGTCCGCAGATTTGGTCAAACGCAGCTCCCACTGGCCCCGGTTTACCACTCCAGGCCAATGGGGGTGGCGGGAAGCTGCGGCCAGCACATCCCTTGTCCTGCGCCACTTCCCGTAGCTCCCATTGGCCTGGGACTGCGAACCGCAGCCAGTGGGAGCCGCGATCGGCTGAACCTGCATACGCGGCAGGTAAACAAACTGGCCTGGCCTGCCAGGGTGCTTACCCTGGCAAGCCGCGTGCCAAAGGTTGCCGACCCCTGAGTTAGGTAGACCCAGTTACATTGCTCAGGGATGTGAAAAATCCACAGCCCTCAGCAACATAGTTAAGCGACCTAACCCCTTGTGTAGATGTAACGCACTCACCTCCTGGGTGTGGTATTCTGTCCCATCTAGTGGCACCGGGACCACTTAAAGAGAAATTAATGCATCTGCCCTACAGCCTTAGCTAACAGTCATATGACTTTTAGCTCATGCAGTAGAGGCTCATGCACTAAGCTCCAGAGATCCCAGGTTCAATCCCACTCGCCACCGACCAGGGTCTGTCAACGTTACATAGACAGTTGTAGGTCAGTGGAAGAATTCTTCCAGCTACCTAGCTGTCCTGCCTCTCAGGGAGGTGGATTACCTACACCTACTGGAAAACTCCTCCAAAGCTTTATAATCGCAGCACTGCAGAAGGGCAGCAATAGCATTTCAAGTATTGACAGGCACTGAAGCAACTCTAGTTTAGTCACAGTTTTATTTGAAAATAGAGAAGCACATATTTATTTTGATAATTTGTTTCTGAGTTCCTTAAGGCCTGATCCTGCTTCCACTGGTATCAATGGCAAAACTCACATTGACTTCAGTGGGAGCAATATCACCCACTTAGTTTGCAGGATGTCCAGAAAGTAAACATTTTAAATAAAATAAATATTTTAAGACTCATTATCTGAGATATTTAAATATCTAGTAAAATGCGCATGTAAAAACTGGCTTTTATTTATATAAACTGTCAAAAAAGTTACTTTCAAATAGCACAAAATGTAAGAAAAAAACAGCTGAAAACTGAGTGTCCATAAATAAAAAAATGATTTTTTTCTCCCACTGGTACAGTACGTGTTGTTTTGTGATGCCCTGGAAATATGACTGGGAATGTTCAAAATGTAAACCAGCAAACATGGAGTGGTCAAAAACGAGCAAAGAAAGAGTTCAAGAGATGGCTTCTTCTAATAAAATAAATATCCATTTAATAAAAAGGTAAATTGACAAATTGGTCTATTTGAGTCCTATTTCTGCAGAAGCCATGTTAGGCCAGTTATTAATGTGCTATCTATTCATTAAAGAATGTTACTATAGTTACAACATCCATTACAAAAATATTCTAGTAACATGATATAGTGGCTAAACAATGCTATAATAAACAAGTCTTTTATGCTTCTAATGAACACTTGGACCCTTAAAAATTTATAAACAAATAGTTTAAAAAAAATCAGTGTAATTTTTCTCTGAAAAACAGCTCTGTAAAAACAGATCTGTTCTCTGTGTACATCCTGTGCCTTAGCTACTGACTAGACAGATCCTGCCCAGAGTTACACTTATGAAATACAGTGATTTAGTGGTTCAGAAGGATTGCACTGTGCCTTTGACTTCTTTTTGCACTGTATAGTCAACACAGCTAAGAGAGAGAAAACTAGATTCCATTAATTTCTCTGCATCATCAGCACAATTATCTACTCATTTCCTGTCATTTATATCTGTGCCCACCATTAAAGGTGTAATTCGGTCTGCAGGACCTTCTTGAGTGACTCAGCATGAGCAAGGGAAAAAAACAGCTTGAACTTTCAGACCCCAGGCTAAATATGCACAACCAGCAATTAGAAAAAAAAATCTCTGTATTTATAAACTGAACATATTTTATATAAAATTAACGGAAACAATTATTATGTAATCCCACAATGCCATTTGCACAAGGTAACATTTCATTTAACTCTACCTTATGTGAAGACATCCAACAGAGGATCCCTAAGTTTGAAGGATCTCTCTGTTCCAAATTAGACTGGTGGAGTGCCTAAGCTACCCAGCAGTAGAAGCTGCATTCTTGTCCAAGGGGATGATTTGCCCGGAAGCAGCTTTGCAATAAAACAACAGTGCATTTGTGCCCATAGAAATGTTGTGGGTAGATGCAATGGGCTTGCCAAGCTCATAGCAGAATTTAATCATTTGCCATCTAAACAAAAACATTATTTTTCCCATCTTGTTAGGAAAGAGAATCCAAAAGTAATAAAGCCATTCTTTAAAAACCTGCTCTTGGGCCAAGTGCCTCTTCCTTAATAGCTTCCGGCCTAGAGTGGGCTTAGTGGTATTACTGCAGACTTATACCAGTGTAAATGAAATTAGAATTGGGAGCCTCTTCCAGCTCCTGACTCAAGGTGTCAGAGTCATTGGGCCCAATTCTGAATGCTCTTACATTAATGTAAATCACGAGGAACTCCATCAAAGTCAATAGAGTTATATCAATCTAAAACTGGTTTGAGATCAGAGTCAGGCAGACAGACATTTTCCAGCTCTAGATTCTATTTTATCATCCTGTGCAACACCCTACAAATATTGGTTGTGCCAAAAACACTATGTTCCTGAGTGCTTTGCCCATATCCGAGGAGAGGAAGTGAATAAGAGGTCAGCATTTCTTTCTGGATAACATTTCACAACATTTACAGAAAGAAGTGCTTTGCTTATTTTTCAGTTATCCAAATTCCATTTGTATGAATTCTGAGAATATCCAGCTTTCAAATATCCAAACGCTATATTTTTGATAGACATGCCAACACAAGTTATTCAGATGGATGAATGATTTATTTATTTTTTTTAAAAAAGAGTGGATTATCCAAATCCCAAATGGCCAAATTACGTCTGAAACTGAATTTGTTATCTAAAACTTCACTCAGCTTTTCATTCTTGTTTTAAGTAGCTTCTTCTGCTTTCCTTGTGATATCTTTACACCATGTGAGAACTCACTCTTTCCTGATGTTCAGCTTTAGAAGATATTTACCTTTACTCAATTTCACCCCATTATCTTTGGATCATCCTGTACAATTCTTCTTCTACTTTGGTGTGATATCCTGGTTTGTATGAAGCCAGTAGCCAAACTCCCATTGACTTTAATGGGGACAGGATTTCATGCTTGGTGTTACACACTTCTTTCATTCTACCTATAGATTGCTATTCTATGTCCTCGGGGGGATAATGCTCTCTGGAGACTCCTCCTGTAGAGGATAACATAATCACTTAGGGTAAATTTACAGTGCAGCTGGCAGTGAGCCTCTCAGCCCAGGTAGATAGACTTATGCTACCATGGCTTGAGAGAGCAGCTCTAGCAGAGACTTGGGCTAACTACCTAAGCTCAAATCCAGGAGGTATGGTGGGCTCGACAGCCCAATCTGCCACCTGAGCTGCAATGTCTATCCACACTGCTATTTTTAGCTTGAGCTTGAGTCATCTAGAGCGAATTTCAACCCAAATAGGGAGGCTTGCTCCCATCTCCAGTGTAGACATACCCTGAGTGGGAGTGTGGGTTCACTGAAAAGGAGCCTTTGGAGTGGTATTTGTGTGGCTGGCAACACATTAGCCAAAGATTTTCAAACTTTCCATAAATTTCAGACTGGATTTGGTTCAAGGGATTGGCAGAAGTTCAGTCTGGTTCTTATTTCATCTGAGTTAGTTAGTCCATCCTGTAAAACCGTAGTTAGCCTGATCCTATAAAACCCTATCCTATTTATAAGTACAAATTCTAAGTGTCTGGGAAAGTCTCCCTGAGCTAAAGCAATGGGTGAAGCAAGGGCACTGAGAGGAAACACCAGGGCTTAAATTCAGTTGGAGCTATCTGGAGCAGAGTTCTGGTAAATATTTTCAAACCTGCAGGGCAGAAGCTCTGAGCTCCAGGAAATACTCTTTTAGAATTTAATTCCTGGGAAACACAAATGAATGTATGCATGTCACAAACAGCATTACTGATTTCCAAGTTTCCCCTGTCACTGAATGGGTATATATTTTTGTATTAAGCCTGGGGCTTGAATTTGAGGTTTGCTGCATTTGTTGATTTGTAATTGCCTTGATATATTTGTATAGGCCAGGGATTGGTGGTGGGAAGCAGTGGCCAGCACATCCCTCAGTCCGCACAGCTTCCCGCAGCCCCCATTGGCCTGGAGCAGCGAACCTTGGCCAGTGGGAGCCATGACTGGCCGAACTTGTGGACGTAGCAGGTAAACAAACCGGCCCGGCCCGCCAGGGTGCTTACCCTGGCAAGCCGCATTCCAAAGGTTGCCGATCCCTGGTATAGGCCATTCTTTCTAATTAGCCTTAGCTACCATGAACTCATTCTGTTTGACTAACCTTTTACTGTATTTTTAAAAACTACCCTTCCCTTTTCCCTTTTTTGGAGGGCAACACTTCAATATTGATACAAAATTTATATCAGTAAAATTGTTATAACTTATTTTTTAAAGTCATTACAAACTTGTTTGCATCTTTACTGAATATTCAGACACAGCTACAAGAATGTTCTATTTCCAAGCATCCCGTCTATAACAATAGACATGGTTACGCTCATTATGTTAAAACACGTTGAAGCAAATCAAGCATTGTTTGCAGTGATGTTGTAGCCACGTTGGTCCCAGGATATTAGAGAGACAAGGTGGATGAGGTAATAATCTTTTTTTGGACCAACTTCTGTTGGAGAGAGAGACAGGCTTTCAACCTTACCTACTAAATGGTCCTGAAAAAATCTTGAACACCCTCTTCTTGCCTTCAAACAACTCTTCAGCGTCAATAGCCCTTTGAAATATGTATTAACTACTTATGCTAAACAATCTGTTCTATTTTATATTTAGCTGTGATACTGAGTATGGTTCCCAGACCTGAAGAAGAGCTCCAGTGCTTGTCTGTCTCACCAACAGAAATTGGTCCAATAAAAGATATTATTGTCACCTACCTTGTCTATCCAAAGCTAATCAGAGAAATTACAGAAGGTTTCTGCTTCTAGCTCCCAACCGCAAGCAAACATCAAACAGACAAACCGTGTAAATACTTTTAGGAAGAAACCGGACTGTGAAAGAAATGCAAAGTTGTGTTAGCATAAATCTAGAGATAAAATGGGCATATACCATCCCCCCATTTTTTTTCAAAGAAAAAACAAAGAATTTTAGAAATATCCTTATTGAAATTGATTATTTTGTAAACACACTAAAGTCTTCATTCTTTAAACTTGGAGAATATTTATGGTGAGAAATGTTGTACAGAAGATACTGGTTACTTCCAATTCATGTTTAGACTTAAAGGGGAAAACATTTGTTGTTTCTCAAATGCTTAAGATGACATATGTTTCTTTTAATATATGTATTTGCAAATATTTTGTATCTAAATGCAACCCTTCATATAATAACTCTCTGATATCATTGTTACTTGACTAGTAAGTGGTATATAATATATATAAACTATAGCAAGGTTATTTGATGCTAGACTAATTACTAATGTAAGTAGCTATTTAAGCATAGAATATATATACTAATGGGGAATTAATAAATTCATTACTGGCAATGTTCAAGCAAGGCAATGTTCAACCAACACAGGAAGACAGGAAACTCATCATTCCAAAAATTGCCATGTATAGTCAACAACTTAGGCTAACAATTTTGTAAGACTTACTTTCTAGTTTTGAAAACTAAAATCTCTAATATAAAGAACAGGAGTGTTTGGACTTTTTGAAAACATAATTTCATTTCCTGTCAAACCCTAATAAAAGTAAAAAAAAATTCTCAGAAAATGGATTGAATAAAAAGAAGGCATTAAAACTAATTTTAAAAGTTATCTGGATCTTTCCTGCCACAAAAACAACTAAGACAATTAAAGAAATGTTGGCTATTCATTAAACAGACTGCATATTCAGGAGCTAAAATGGTCACCTAAGCCAACGCTGAAGAAACGGAATGACAGCAACCATCTTGAATCTTACCAGTCATGAAAGAGGTATGTTTTCCTACAATTGCATGAAAACAAGAAGAAGGGTAGAAAAGACTCTGATGTGAGCACCCCATCTCACACCCCCTGCTATTCTGCTTAGACAATAAGCACTTCACAACTCATTCCTTTCATCTCTAGAAGCAAGCTGCCACTGACAGATAAGAAAAACAGAGAAGCCTCAAGAAGAAACCAACCCAGGAAAACTTCTCCAAGACTTCAACATGAATTGGTGAGAGGAAGTGAGCTAAAACACTGGCAAGGGATTAGATTTAAAACTCTTGTAATGATTTTGTTGGGATATTGAAGTGCAGTTGTAACTTAAAAGACTATCAGTTTCTCCTGTTAATCACCAAGTGGTCAGACCTTGTGTTCCTGGAGAGGAGACAGAGGCTATACAGAGAAATAGTGGGATTTAACTGGATTTAAAATTCTTAAGGTTGGCTAACTGGCCTGTCTCAAGACAGCATCTTAAATGGTATCTTCTCAGTAACTGATTTACATATTTTCTTTTGTTTCATAGTTAAGACTGCTTAGTTTGACAGCTCTGAACTGGTGTGTTTTTTATTAATAAACAACAGGTCCACCTCCCCTAAAATCTTTGTGTTTGGTCATTTGTGGAATTTCATGTTTTCTTTTTCTTTCTTTAATAATAGCAAAATAAGTCCGGTTTAATAATTGTGATTATTTTGCTTGTTCTTGATCATGGTGTCCCCTGTGGTACATAAAATAAATTAAACCTTTGTGATTAAATAGTGGGAGCCACATCCCTGAGCAGGCAGTAAAAGAAAGAGTTAGTCAGAGTTGGCTGGTCTACTACCATTTCTTCTTTGTAGACTTAAATATTTCTAAACTAAATATTTTTAGTAATTTTTAAAACAAAATTACTTGGCATCCAACAACGTAAAACTATCCCTTTAATGCCACACCTTTCAGCCTTCACTGACTGTATATTCCTGTTTGTTTCCTCCTCTAGTCTCCATCTACAGTGTTAAGGTCTTTTCTCTCTCCTTCCCTCCCCCTCAATACTTTTAGCTTTTTGAGCAGCCTCTTGTGAAGCTACTTTTCAGCCACTTATTTTGCCTCCTGTAACAGGACAGCAGGGGGAGGGCTGTCAGTAGTGGAGACTGAGCTGTGGATGCCTGCATCTAAAAGCATGAACCTCAACAGCCTGAGCTAAAAGACCTACCTTTCGAAGTAGCAGACTCAAACTGCCTTGTAATCCAGCCACTGCGGGGGGACAGAGAGCCATATGTAAGTGTAAGGTACATATCTATTCTTTTTTTAGGGAACCACAATCTGATGTGTTTTGGGGTCTTGCCCACATGCTCAGGGTCTAACTGATCACCATATTTGGTGTTGGGAAGGAATTTCCCTGAGGGTCAGATTGGCTGAGACCTTGGGTTTTTTTCACTTTTCACTGCAGCACAGGACGTGGATCATTTGCAATTTAAATGGTGTATTTGTAACTTGAAGTCTTTTAAAACATTATCTGAGGACTTCAGTAACTCAGCCAGAGGTTATGGGTCTTTACAAGTGGATAGGTGAGGTTTTGTGGCCTGCAATGATCAGGATATCAAACTAGATGACCACAATGGTCTCTTCTGACCTTAAAGTCTATTAATCTTTGTGTCTATTCAGATATTTCAGCATTTTCCCTTACTTGCAGATTTTGATACTTCCTCCCTTTGCACCATGTTCTCATAGATTAGGTTGAGCTGCCCCTGTTGGATACTTACCAAACTGCTGTGAGGGGATCCAAACATGGAACCCCATGTTACCTTGCTGGTAACCCCATGTTACCACATGAACTTGCCTTGCTGGGGAAGGGCAGAGTTTAGGCACTGTTCCTGGATTTGGGACTTGAGGCGTACACTCCAGTACAGACCAGGTGTTGACACCATTCCTGGCACTGGGGACGTCAAGGTCCAATTGCCTTGCCCCTGAAATTAGTGCCATCTCCTCCAGACTTCCCCAGCAGGTCTTGGATCTTCCCCAGAATCCCATCAAAGGTGTGAGCCTTCTGGTTTACAATTTACCTTGTGAGGAGTATGCAGTAGTGAAAGACATCAGACACACAGACAGACTTAACACAGGATTCTTAAACACCATTACTCTTAACTTAGCAGCATAAGAAATATACAGAGCTGTACAAAATAACAAATACACCTATGTGCATTGTCCTGCCACAGTTTCCTCACCATTTGGAAGCGTTCCTTGGGCTTGTATAAAGTACCCTGAGGCTGATGGGATCCTTCCCTTGAAGCTTAAAATGTCTCTTCAGAATCACAGTCTTGCCAGCTCAGCTAGCCTTCTCTGACCTGGGCTGGTGCTGTAGCCGCTATAATAGCTAGCACAATGAAAGTGCAAGTTTTTAAGTAATTCAGATTTTCAACTCAAAGGCCATTGATGAGTAAATGTGATGCAGAAATGATGTGCTTAGCCTTTGGGAAAGGAGCAGATTGGGAGTTGAAAGTGCCAATCATAATTTATCCCTGTTTGAACGATCCATAGAACAGCACTGATGGGAGCCTCAAAGAAGCCAACATTTTTTGACCCAAGAGCAAGTCATACTGATGCTGCTAAGGGCAATTAAGAGAGCTATACCTATAATACAGAGAACAGGCAGTGGTCAGATAAAGAGTTGGCCAGTAGCCAATGCTTGGACCCTTCCTGAAAGCAAAATTATTTATTCATAGGACTGGCTGGAAAACAAGAATTCTGTTTTATGAAAAAGAATTTGAGGTTTCACATTTGTTTTCATTCTGCTTTGGAATGAAAAGAAGATTTCTCTCTCTCACACACACACACAAAAAGCCCAGAGTCCAGGATAGCCTGTACACCAGTGATTAGGCCACTCTTCTGGGGTGTAGAAGATCCAGGTTCAAATCCTTACTGTGTCAGATTTGGAGCAAGGATTTGAACTTGGGTTTTCCATATCCCAGAAGTACTCCCCTAACTTCTGGGCTATTAGCTATTCCGGGGTGATTGCTGTCTCTCATTTTGACCTGAGAAACCTCTCTGATGAAAATTTAGTCAAAACTAGTACATTCTCATGAAAAGTTTTAGTTTTGACAAATCACCATTTTCTGATTAAAAAAATCTTTTGTCCAAAAATTCCTGACCAGCTCTACCAATGCACATATATTTTTCTACATTTCTCTAAAAGGAAAAAAAGATGATGTTCTAGGCTATGAACAACTATCTTTCCATTTGAGAGGTAGCTCTGTTTTCACATAGAAGATCAATAACCCTTGGCTGTTGATGTGAGCTGGGCAGAGAATAAAATGATTTGGACATTGGCATCCTTTTACACTAATTGGGGACTTCGTCTGTTAGACAAATGGGTGTACTGAAGTTCTAAATCTGTACATGCTCGTTAACCATTTGGTATCCAGGATTCCTCACATTTCGAAATAATCTTGTTTTTCTAAGCCAAGCACCTACACATAGTTTAGCCGTCTGAACATTTTGGAATCTAATGGCTAAAGGGTATATTACATCGTAGCATGTATTAGGTGAGGACTTTCCAGTAGAAATAGAGAAATATCAAGGGCTTTGAACACCACACTGGTGAGAGCTCACTTGGAATCCTCTGTACAATTCTGGTCACCCAAATTCAAGAAAGATGACTATAAACTGGAACAGGTGCAGAGAAGATCTACTAGGATGATCAAAGGAATGGAGGGCCTATCTTATGAAGGAGATTGGGAGACCTTGGCTAGTTTAGTCTCACAAAAAGAGAGCTGTCAGAGGAT
Source organism: Chelonoidis abingdonii (assembly GCF_003597395.2). NCBI lineage: Eukaryota > Metazoa > Chordata > Testudines > Testudinidae > Chelonoidis > Chelonoidis abingdonii. The sequence goes on from NC_133769.1 coordinate 263,362,981, forward strand.
ATGACTGCCCTCTATAAATACATGGTGGGGTGGGGGGAGTGGAGGTACATACCAGGGAGGGTGAAGAGCTCTTTAAGCTAAAGGACAAGGTTGGCACAAGAACAAATGGATATAAACTGGCCATGAACATATTCAGGTTGGGGTTAAACAACTTTGTTTTGAGAGCAAGTTGAACAAATTTAGGAGTCTAATTGTAAGGGAAGCTTGTGATGGTAGAGAGCAGAGCTCAACATCCCTGGGGTTCATTTCTGGTGTACGTCTTAGGTTCTTAAAAGCTCGTTCTTCAGCAGTGACCTTGAGTTTTTTCACCTTCTTCTTCAGTGTGTGAGTGCAGTCACTTGGCAGGATTATCTGGGTGTATCTCACTTAATCTTTTCCTTGCTATTGCAGGGCTCTCAAGCACCGGTCCACCTCAGTCCCTCCTATTCTGCCTGTGGCACATAATGGTCTAGTCTCCTGTGTGCTGTAATACTTTGGTCTAATTTTGGTTGTTGGGTTTAGAGTGCGGGTGCTGCGTGGTGTTGGTGGCCTGTGATATACAGGAGATCAAACCAGATGGTCTGGTGGTCCCTTCTGGCCTCAAACTATATGACTCATCTTCTGTTTTCCATCATATACAACCAAATGGGTCCAGTGACACTCAGCATATCCCCCTCCCTGAGGCAGCCATGGAGCTTTTAAAATACAGTTAGCTCCAACTGTGGTCAGTGAGGAGACTGCTAACTCTGGAGAGATTCTCATAGACCTTAGAAGCTCTCTTTCTGTGTTAGTCTCAAGAGTAAATCCTAGCTGATTAATTAATTTTAAAATCACATAAAAGAAACTCTAATATGTTGCATTCTTTACTCTTCTTTATAGGTATATATATGCTCTGATCGGAATTCTGTAGAACATTTCCATTGTCTTTTAACAAACATTGGATAGCTACCTGCGTGCCATGAGCATCATGTCTCTGATTCAGACAAAAGATAAAGGTGATTTTTCTGGAATTCCCTTTCTGCTCTGTCTGCTCTATGTGCTCTTCACATAGGTCCATTGTTATACAACTCTCCTTGATTTCTGTAGCAAACATTTTTGATGAAGTTAAAATGACCCCTGGCTATTGAGTCACGAAGGTAGCTACGCAAGTTTAACTGTACTTTTTTATTGCCACGAAAGTGCTGTATGTTCATCAGAACATTGAGAAGAATCAGAACGGAGACAAATTTAGAACACACAAAGAAATAAAAATCTATTAACGGCCTCCTTTGTTTCTCCTCAGAGAGCAATAAATAAATAAATAAGGTGGTATGAACAGCGAGTATGAAATTTACAGCTTCTAGACGTCCATTTATGCATGATGTGATCTTGACCTGTATTTATCAATTCTCCATTTTCCTATTATTAATTTATTATGTACCTCTCCTAACCATATCACTACAAGCCACATGGAAAAACAAACCTCAATAACTGGATGTTTTTCTTTAGTTAAAGGAGGCAAACTTACTAGAGCATAAAAAGGCAAATTATTATTTACAAGTGAGAAAATAATTTTTCACTACTCTAGATTGGAGCAACAAATGATTTCACTACCTAAAAGCTAGTTGTACTATGCCCTTAGGAATATGTTTATGGGCTTATTGAAAGTGTTTTTAATGTTTTGTTTTTACACCTTTAGCTTTGCAGTGTTTTCTTTGCTCTTTTATGAGTAAATGACCTTGAGGAAAGCAGAAAAAGGAAGCAGGAAAATAGTCTTCCAGCCAATAAAAAAAAAGAAATACAAATACAATATAGTGACCCTCATATGAATCTCATCAAATGAATTACGTCAAAGGTAGATGTTACAAAGGTAGATGTTATTACCTCCCTTTTACAAATGAGGAAAGTGAAACACAGAGAATTTAAGTGACATACTCCAGATCACAGAGCAAGCCAGTAGCAGAGTAGGAAAAAAGACCCCAGTAGTTGTACAGCCAGCACAGTAATGATGAGCACAGGTAAGGTACAGAGAGAATCTGGGTGTTGTTCCGATTCCCAGTCCCCTACCACTAGACCACATTGCTTCTCATTAGCTCAAACTTTCAGTCATGTTCATCTCTATATTTCTGATGACTGTTATTCATTGGATTCAAAAATGCTAAAAAATAGGGTGGGGTGAACCACACAAAGTCCAAAAACTTTGCCTAAAAGAAAACTGAAACCAAAACATTACAATTGCTTATTTTCCTTTACTTTGAATGTGCCTTCCCAATTTTAGCTGGCAGCAAAGGTACCAAAATAGAGCAAGAGAGAAGAGACTGTTCTTACTGTATTTCCATCCAGGCCAAGATCAGAAATACTAGAAACTTCATGTAAGTATGAACTTATCTGATTTCTAGTTCAATTTCAACATCAAAGAGGTTTGAGAAATGTTTGGATAAAGTTCATATTATCACCTAAACTTCTGGGTACTCAGCCGAAGCATATTTCTAGGTTCATCCATGAGCACCAAAAATAACTCAAGTTACTTTATCTCATTTCAAACCTTTAGCCAAACTGGGTCAGCAAGCACTTTTCAGAATACTCTGTGGAGAATTCACTGGTACATTATATCTAATTATGTTTGAACCTGCACTACTTCCTGACATAACGTCTTTTCCACAAGTGTGTCAAAACCAATACCAGAGCAAACAGTATCACAGCCTCAAAAAAAAAATGACTCTCGGGTACTTCTTCCACACTGCAATGCAGAAGGGAAACTTTCAGGAATGGTATCACCATCTGTAGGGATATACTGGGTCTCAGATTACTGCGAGCTCCTGGAATCAAAGCAGAGACTCAGTATTGGGATATACAGCATTATATCTGTACCGCATGAGCAGCCACTGCTCACCAAACTCCCCAAATCCTCTCTTAAACCCTGACTCTGCACCACTGAAGTCAAAGGGATTTTTGGCATTGATTTCAACTGGAGCAGAAGGAAGCCCCTGAAGATCACTTCATCTTTGTTCTGTTCTCCTGTAGTCATTTACACCAATGCAAGGTGAAGGCATTCTATTACCACTTCACAGCCATTTCCCCCATGCAGACAATAGGCTAGCCCCTTAGCTTTCACTGGCAGGGACAGAAAACCTGTGATTTCTTTTAACTGGGCCAGCGTCCTCTGTAGTTGTTCCAAAGTTCTGGACAGGAACTGAGGGAGGGAGGTGGGAGAATATACCCAGGACTTCACAGACCAGATTTTTCCATTCAGATTCCAGAGTTCTCTTATTATGAATTTATCCTTAGGGTTTCACTCTGTTTCCCAGCCTTATGTTGAAGTATTGATTTTACTTGCAGGGCATTTCAGGCTCTCTCATGCACACACACCTATTACTTTTTTATATTACAATGTAAACTGCATATCAAAAGAAAGCTGGGTTTCTTGCCTGTCCCAAATACAGACTTGCAAGATGAGTGGCATTCGGACCACAATACATTTTCATGCTAGAAGATGGAAAAGTTTGATGCTTTCTTCAAAGCAACCACATACTATGGCAGAGCTGCTTGGTTGCAAGTGCAGACAACAGGTATAAATAACATCATCTGCCTTGGAAAGCGAGAGCATGATAAGGCGCTTTTGCTTAGGGTTATTTTCTACACAACAGCCTATGAACTCTGGGTATTTTAATGCTCTCTTTATGCCTCTGGAGCCAACTGGAGCAGAGAGAGATTACACTGAGAAGGTAAACAAGTTGTTTACAACTCAGCAGGGGTGCCAGTGTATCCGACTTATATCAGCTGAAAGGCAATAAGCGCATTGGACACTGAGCTGCTGATGGGAAAGGAGCCCCAGAGCTGCCAAGCTCTGGCTCCAGAAATGTCTGTGGGTCTTCAATAACAGGAAATCATGTGTGCTGTCATTATTATCAGCTGCTGAGAGACAGACGCACCCAGATCAATATCAGTGTCCAATATCAAAGACATATTATGATTGTACTGAGCATATTGAACTAGGAAGAACAACAAAACTATTTTAAAATGATGATGGCTGGCAAAAATCCCAAGGGTCTTTCTTTTTTGTTCTCCTCCCCTGCTTTTGGAGGCAGAGGATTCAGGCTTCACAGTTATTAAAGGAACTGAGAGTTGTTTCTGCCTGAAGTTACTTTGATCGTTATTGATCTAATTAAACTATGTTTGTTTAGGGGGTTATGGAAAGGGGTTGTAAATCAGCAAAGACAGCAATAACCATCCTGACCTCTTGTAACTGTAAAGGGATATCTATTAGTGCAGTTTGGGAATCAGCATGTTTTCCAGTGCAACTGAAACCACAGTAAGTCTCTGGAGTGCACAGCAATTGTGCTACCTTACTGGCTTTCCTTAGAAACAAGATTGGAGGGGAAGAAAAATATATATGTGCATCTACACTAAGATAATAGCGCTCAGGACCATTATCGTACTAGCTTCATATGAGCAAAAGATTCATTTTGTAATGAATTCTGTATTGCTTGCACTTTACTTCACCAAAATAAACTATAATTTAAAAACCAGACAAACCACCTTTAATGTAATACAAACCATATAAACCAGGCCAAATCCTGCTCCATGCACAGATGCAGCCATCACATAACTTTAGGTGCTATTTTAGATTTTTTTAAAAATTAAATGCTTAAGCTTTTTTTTATTTTCTCCTTTCAAAACATGGCAGGATTCTGGTCTAAAGGCTTCAGTCTCAGGATGCCCACTGAAAATCCATAGCTAGCAGCAGCAGAATACAGCTTTCCCTGTGGGCCTATCCTGCACTGACTTAACAGATATACTCTGATATACATGGAATGACTCTTTCAAAGGAGACATTGGATGTTGCTTTCCCCACTCCTTCAAAACATAGCACGGTCTTATATGAAATGAGAAACATACAACTAGCTTTCTTAAAGTGAACTACCCCTTCCCCCAAAAGCTGCTTTCCTGTTTTAAGAGTCGAAGGTTAAAGCTCTTTTTTTCTTTTAGCAGTTCTGATGGATGGAAGCTAATGTGCTTGCTTTATGCTCTATAGTTCATAGTACAGGCTCTGCGTGGGTGTATGTTTGTGTATGAGTGTGTGTAAGCTTCCCATGTAATCCTGCATATACTGATAAAAGCCCTCTATAAGGATGAGAGGAGGCTTAGCTTGAATGCTAACATCCACCTATATGTTTCCAGGATTTCATGTGGGTCTTAATTCAGGTTAGACAGCCGCATTTGCCTGAGATCTCTCAAACTCACTGTAGTGACTACAAGTTTCAAAAGCTCAGTTTTTTGATGGCACGTTGTGAAAAAGTGGCCTAGCTTTCAAATGTACAGGGTAGTTCAGTGATGGGAGCATTGGCTAGCAGCTATTTTTTTTCTGTTAAAAAGTCTTCAGCAAGCAAAGGGTTATACTAAACCATTTTCAGTGCTTGCTTGGGATTGTTTACTGTTTGTCACACAACCGCCTTGCTGCATGTTTCAGGTGCCTGAAGGAGATAGCCTCTGGAGCATCAGTCTCGTCTGGTACGATAAAATAGACGAGTCATTAATGTGATGCTTCAGATCCCCATAGGGAGATCCAGAAATGCTGCAGAATAAACAAGCAGAGGAAATAATGAATGAGAGCAAATCAGAAAGGCAATAGAGCATGGTAGTGCCTACAGACTGTAGTAAACAAGTGCACATGCAGCTCTGGAACCGCCCCTTTCTCAGCACGATTAGAACAACTGCCCTAGAACAGAGTTTTCCATGGAAAGCGATTACAGCCTTGTCTAAATTCCTCTTTTTAACTTTCCCCAAGCCTGGATTCTGAGGGCTCGACCCATGTGCTCAGAATTCATCATTCTATTTTTACAACTGTCTGAGAGCCAGGGTTTCTTCTGGCAGATCTACTCTTAATGCTATTACCTAGCAGAGGAGAAAAGAAACATAGCTACTAAAATAACTGTGTGTAATAGAAATAGATGGAAAAGACATTGTAGGTCATGTAATCTATGACCCTGCCAGCCAAGCTTGTTACCTACAGAATATATGAGAGTGCTTTGTACAACCGTTTCTATATTTATATATTATAGTCTCCATTGCAGAGGGAGATTTTTCACTGTGACGGGTTTTTTTCTTGGCCAATTAAACACACTTACACATTCACTGTGAGCCAAATTGGCTGCCAACGTAAATAGGCACGCCTCCATTAACATCGATCAAACCATATCTGTTTACGCCAGCTGGGAATTTAGCCCCTGCTCTCTCTCTATATATTTTTTGCCTATTTTTTATGGCACAAAAGGTTACTCCCTGGAATACACAAATGTAAAACAAGGTCACTGGTACTGACCCGAATAAGACAACCTTACTGTTTCCCAGAAAAAGAAAAGACAAATACGTTTGAATCACAGTTTCTTGCTATTTTTTTTAAATTTGCTACCAAGTTTTCTCCTTAGCGTAGCATTAATATGAAAACTGTTCAAGAGTCCTGAATGACCTGTTGTGGTTTTGGGTTTCATACTGTTATCATTTATTTCAGCCAGAGGAGTACATATTCCAGGGACAAAGAGTTCTGTGGCACCTTATAGACTAACAGACATATTGGAGCATGAGCTTTCGTGGGTGAATACCCACTTCGTCGGATGCATGTCATATTCCAGGGATTGTTTTTAAATTCCCCAAATATTGTAATGAATCAGTGGCCATCTGTGGAAGTTATAGACATCATCCTGCTGCACACTGGGGCCACTGGAATAAGGTACTCAGATCCTTCTCCTCCAATGGCTTAATCCTGCATCACCGAAGCAGGGAGTTTTGCCACTGATACAAATGGGAGCAGGACTAGGCCTCAAAGCACAGGCCCTGCCACTTGCTATAACTCAAGTGTTATTACTTAAATGTTAACATTATAGGAACTAGGATACACAATTGAGCAGATGTGACTCTGCCCAGTAGAGGGCAGCGGTACACAGACAGTAATTTGTTATATTTTGCCCCTGAGACCAGAATAGTTTAAAAACAAAAGAAAAAAAATATTGATCTGTAGGGCAAATGGAAAATATATTATAACCAAGGAAGTATTTTCAAACAAACATTGTGGTGATTAAATATGAAATAAAGTTATGGGTCTGACAAACAATGATAGCCAGCAAATGTATAGATGACACTAAACTAATATTGTGCATCACAATAAATAAATACAATACTGCTACTGACTACTACACATTATTGAAAGCAATTAAAAATAAATATTGATACCCAAGAAAATGTCACACGGTCATCCTGTGAATCTACAAATTGGAGAGTTTGAGACTGGGACAAATTATTGAAAAATCAATTTATAAGGATCTAGAGGATAATAGGGTTAAAAGGAAAAGCCAGTATGGATTTGTCAAGAATAACTCATGAGAAGCCAATCTAGTTTCCTTCTTTTGGCCTATTGGATAGAGGTAAGGAGTAGACCTGCTATATCTTGATTTGACACATGACAGTCTCACAAGAAAACTATGGAAATGTAGTCTAGATCAAATTGCTGTGAGGTGGGTGCAAAACTAGTTGAAAGACCATACTCAAAGATTAGTTATCAATGGTTCATTGTCAAACTAGAAGGGCATTTAGTGGGGTCCTGCAGGGGTCACCCAGGATATGGTACTATTCAATATTTTCATTAATGACTTGGATCATGGAGTGGAGAGGATGCTCACAAAATTTGTGGATGATATCAAGATGGGAGAGTTTACAAGCACATTGGATGATAGGATGAGAAGCCAACAAGATGAAATTCAATACAGACAAGTGCAAACTACTTCTCTTAGGAGGAAAAAATCAAATACATAATCATATGTATAATATATATAAGTCACAAAATGGGAGATAACTGTCTAGGTGGTATAATAATAATAATAGGAGACATACCTATCTCCTGGAATGGACCTTTAGTTCCACCCCCTGCCTTCACTAGCAGGACCAAGCACTGATTTTTTGCCCCAGATCCCTAGGTGGCCCCCTCAAGGATTGAACTCATGATCCTGGGTTTAGCAGGCCAATGCTCAAACCACTGAACTATCCCTCTCCACTCTGAGGTATCCCTGCTGAAGAGGAGCTGGGGGTTACACAGGATCACAGATTGAATGTGAGTCAACAGTGTGGCATAGTTATGAAAAAGCCTAATAGTCTGGGGTGTATTATCTGGAGTGTCATATGTAAGCCATGAGAGGTAACTGTTCCACTCTACCTGGCATTGTTGACTACTGCATCCAATTATGGGCACCATACTTTAGGAAAGATATGGACAATTGGAGGGAGTTGAGAGGAGAGCAACAAAAATGATAAAAGGTTTAGAAAACTTGACTTTTGAGGAAATGTTAAAAAGTGAGCAGGTTTGGTCTTGAGGAAAGCAAACTGAAGAGGAACGTGATAAATGTCTTCAGATATGTTAAGGCTTGTTATAAAGAGGATGGTGAACAATTGATCTCCATGTTCATTGGAGGTAGCACAAGAAGTAATAACCTTAATCTGCAGCAAAGGAGATATTAGCAAAAACTTTCTAACTGTAAGGGTAGTTTAGCACTGGAATAGGCTTCCAAGGGAGGTTGTGGAATCCCCATCACTGGAGGCAGAGGCAATGAATGGGGGAGCACACTGGGTCATGTGCCTCCCTGCCAAGATTTCTGCCAGGGTTTGCCAGCCCCATTTGGTCATATGATGAAGCTAGGCCCCCTCTCTGCCTGGCAGATGCCAGAGCCTGTGAGCTGTGACCCTTAGGGAGAGTCAGGAGCAACAGCTGGGAGCCGCAGGAAGAGGCTGCTACTTTCCAGGAGGAGAGACTGAGGGCAAGGGGACGGTATGCCTGGGGGTGGGGTGTGATTTGAGCTGTTCTGGGGTGGCTAACACTTTAATTCCCCCCACCCAAGATCAGCAGGTATGGGTCATCTCTGATTGGAGGTTTTTGAAAACAGGTTGGACAAACACCTGTCAGGAATGCTCTAAGGTTACTTGGTCCTGCCTCAGCACAGGGGACTGGACTTCATGATCTCTCAAGGTCCTTACGATTCCATTTAATAAATTACCACCATGTTTGGGGATCCGTTTTTCTCCTTCCTCTGCTGCTGCTCTTGAATCACTAACTGAAGAATGGTAGGGTTGTGAGGTTAGATGTGTACAGATAGTAGTTGAAGCCACATGAATAGGTGAGATACACCAAAGAAAAAGGTGTAAAGTAAGGAGAGGAGGGGACCAAGGGCAGAGTTCTGTGCCAGCCCAAAATGCGAGGAAAGAGGTGGAATGACCACAGTGATAGGATGAGAACCGGGAGAGGACAATATTTTGAAAGCCCAGAGATGACAAGATTTCAAGGAGGGTCTGACTGACCGCTGAAAGCAGCAGAGAGGTCAGGGAGCTTGAATATGTAGCAGGTTCCTTGTGATTTAATGACAGTGGTCATTAGAGATGTTGGTGTGAGCAGCTGGAATGGAATGAAAAGAACAGAATCCAGACTGACAAGGAGAAATCAAGGCAACAGTTGTAAATAGGAAGAGAAGATAAGGTTACAGAGGCATGTGGTGGCAAGCATGTGAGAAATCTCAGTGTCAGTGATGGAGAGAAAGAAGGAACTGATGGGAAGCTGGGGAGAGTGAGGAGCAACCGAGAGAGAGAGAGATATCAAAGCAGATTTTGTTTGCCTTCTCACTGAAAAGTTGTTAAGGTCCTGCACAACCAGGGAGCTGAGAACTGAAAGGGTGGAAAGTTTAACAAGGTAGTTAGAGGCTGAAAACAGATGATGAGAACTGTGATTGGAAGTCAAAGAAGATGGAAAAGTATTGTTAGGCAGGTAAGGTGGCAGAACTGAAAGAAGGAGGGAACAAATTTGTAGTGGAAATAAGCTTTTCCTGAACTTTTCCTAGAGGCTTTCAGTGGCACAGCTGATGGATGGCAATAAAGGAGAATATTACTGATTCATTGAATATATTTCAGCTGCATTACAAAAAAGGAACATAGTCAACAGTTGTTTGACTCTTTACATTCATTTTATCTTTTAATAAAGAGACTTCTAGCCTTTTAAATTTCAGTTTGTAAAGGCACCCCAATGAATCACTTAATTGCTCTAATAGTTACTATGTAATGGCTCTCATAGGCACCTGCTCACACACTATCCATGTTAAAAAATAAATCCAAGAACAAACTGCTCCCAGTTTCAGCTGGTTGACAGGTGTGAGTTCTGCTTTTACAAATGTCTTGTCACTATCTTCAGTGCTGTTTATGGCCTTCAAGTTGAGGAAAATATGCAATAATAACTTAAACCCATAGCACTTTTACATTTATCTACAGTCATTACATGAAATATAATACCAATACATTCAAAGTCATGAAACAAAGAAAACAAAAATAATAAAATAATAATAATGTGATAATATATATCATATTGTTGAGCGTTTAGCTTTTAAGTGTCTCATGTCATGTTGGTTTGAGAAGACAGAGCCTTACTGATTTCTGTAAATTTTAAGATTAATACCTTTTTATTTTCAGTGAGTATGAAGACAAATATAATATCTCCATCTTTTAGATGTGATTTTCATGATACATAGGAAAATCTTTATAAATCTCTCTTACTTTAAAACCCACTCGCCATTACAGACACTACTAATAGAGCAGTATAATGCATTGTATGGAACTGGGTCTTCTAATAGTATCATTACAGATGTACTATTGGCTCTGAATGTAGTATTAGTTCAGAGATATACACTGGGGTAAATTTTCAGACTGCATTGTCTCTACATGCCTGTGCTTTGCCTGCATATTCACTTCCAGCAGTGTAGCAACTGTGCATGCAAGTGTTAGAATTTGCCCTTTTAAAACTTATTGGGGGCCAACTGGTTTTGCAGGTATAGACGAGTGTCATCTTACAGGGTTCCGTTCTGCGGTTAGCGTATAAAGCGAAAACCGCGTATAGTCAAAATTACATTGAGTTGAATGGTGGGCAGAATCACCCGCAGTACAGTTACAGTATTAAAATTGTTATTTTTCTCTTTTTAAATTTTTTAAATTTTTTTGCTGACTGTGTAAAGCTGAAATTGCACATGTTAAATGCGCGTAAGATGCGACAGACCTGTACAGAGTCTAACATGTGTGCATAAAGGTGCTGGAGGATATAAAGCCTATGCACAAGAGACAGAGGCTGAAATACTAAAAGTGATTTGTGATTTTTGGATGCCCAACTTGAGACACCTTAAAGGGGACTGATTTTAAGAACTCTTTCTGAAAGCAAGCCCTTTCATGGTATCTCAAGTTGGACACCCAGAAACTACTCAGGTTAGTGAGAATTTTTATTATCTGTGCGAGTGTTTACATCTACCAAGTGCAATGTGCAAAGCAGAGGAAATGTACCTCACCATATCAAGTTAGATATTTATATTTAAAATCACTAGGAGTGGGATTCACAAGATATTTAGGCACCTAACTGTCACTTTAGGTGGCAAAATCCTACATTTAGGCACCACTGGTATTCATAAAATCCCTGCTTAGCAGGTGCCTAACCCTGTCGCTGCCTAAAAGCCAGAGACATCTGTTAGGGGCTTATTCCTTCACCCTCTCACTTCCCTGGTCCTTCTCACATGAACAGAGAGCAACAATACCCGAAGTCCAAAGGCGCAAACAATTAGATGTTTATTGGGGTGAACTTTCAGCAAGCATGATTCCAGTTTCCTTCCTTAGTGACCCCCTTCCCAGCTCTGACACCACAGAGGCTTGCCTGTCCCTGTTCCTGTTCCCATCCCCTGTTCCCATTCCCCCCTTTAGCAAAACATGATCCCAATTCCCCCACCTCCATCCCCAGTCCCTGTTCCCATTCCCCCCCTTACTTTCTGATTGACTGTAGACTACATAGTAAAACTTGAATTCTGCTTAGCTATACCTTAACCAATCATTTTACTGAAATTTAACTAACCAATCCTAACATATTGTAACATGGTTATTTAACCAATTATATCCCACCACAATAATTAGTTTACACCCAGCAAAATTAATTATACAGCAGACAGAAACAATCACAGAACCAGACAGAGACCATGCAAATAAACATACAAAACAATACAGAAGTGAGGATTTCACAACTACATCTATATAGACATAAGGGTTTTCCAGCTGTGTCTATTGATAAGTGAGTTCTTACCAGACAAAATTTCCTTTTACATGTTCTAGGCTCTTCCCTTTCTCGGGAGGTGATAGATCAGATCACCTTCCTAACAGCCCCAGATTGCCTTATTTCAATATGACTAAACAGTGCCTCAGACTGTCACGGTAAAAGAAGGCCATTACACAGACAGACAGTGATTTTTTTATTCTTTCTTTTATATCTCTATAACTAGCTAAGTGATAAGAATACACCTAACTCTTAAAGTATAGACCTTTGCAGACAGGCCTGAATATCTATATCTATATCCTAACAACATCTAAGGGCATGTCTTCACTAATGGGGTAAATTGACCTAAATTACACTACACCAGCTACGTGAATAACATAACTGGAGTTGACGTAGATTAGGTTGACTTATCCAGGTGTCTTGACTGCAATGTGTCGATGGGAGACACCCTCTGGTCAACTTCCCTTACTCTTTTGGAGAGCTGGAGTACCAGAGTCTTCACTAGACCCGCTAAATTGACACCCGCTGCATTGATTGCAGCAGTGTTGATCTCCATGGTAGTGAAGACAAGCCCTAAGTTTCCACCAATTAAATCCCCAAGGCACCTACATTTTGGTGTCTGGGCATACACACTGCCACCTTAATCCTGACTGCCCAGCAGCTTGGTGCCTAACTCACAGAAGGGTTCATAAACTAGGTGTTTCTGCTTGTCTTGGCCTTGTGGTCAGATCCAGTAGGCACACTCAGAGCCTGGATAAACCCACAGAAAATGGGGGGAGGGGAGATGGGAGAGAATGAGAATGTCTGTAAATCCCAGTGTTTAGCGCACTCACCTGGGAGGGAGGTAACCCAGTTTCCAATCCCCCTGTTCCAATGAATATTTAATTATTTATCTGCCTTGGAACAGCTTCAGCAAGAGAGATTGGAACACTCTGCCCCAGAATACCCCATGAACCATTTGTCAGGGCACCCTCCAGTGAGGTACAAGAGCCAAGTTCAAATTCTTGCTCCACATCAAGCAAAGAAGGAAACTGAACCTAGGTCTCCCACATTCTGTCTGGGTAAGCGCCACAACCACTGGGCTAAAAGTTATAAGAGGATGGCCCCACCACCACAACCTTTTTTCTTGCAAAAGACTGAATTGGCTTAGGCACCTACCTCCAGGAGAGGGTTCATGATTGTGAATCCCAAGTGGAGATACGTATCTCCCTCTAGCTTGGACTTAGGTGCTTAGCTCCCTTTGAGAGGTAGGGCTTAGGCCACAATCCTCTGTTTGCCATTTGTTACTGGCTAACTTGTTGGAGGCATTTTCGCCATATTGGTTCTATCACCTTATTGTTTGTCTTCCATATTTGTATCCTTCTTCCCCAGTTAGTTTGGCATCCTTTCTCTGGTGTAATTTTCCTGACTGGTTGTGGCATAGCCTTAACCTACCTAGCAACCAGAAAGGTGGGAAAGTACCCCCTGACCTTAAACTAATCCACTGATAGTGAGTCTATTTAAGGTGGCGTCACCCTCCCCTTACTGCTGTCTGCCCTATGATGTTCTCCTGGTTTGTGCAGTCTCTGAGAGTCAAGACACCATCTAGAAAACCTTCTTCGCTTAGGTCTCACCTGGTTCCAGGTCCATTGATCCAGAGCATCTGTGTTCCCCTGTGAGGCTCACTCCATCAAGTTTCAAGTTGAAGGTCCAGATCTGAAAGCTGAGAAGGAGAAGGAAGCCATTAAACACCGTACCATCAGGGTTCCTGTTCTCCAGGGCAGTAATATTGTCTAATTTGTGATATTCCCATAGTTATTGTAAGGGGTTTGTGGGATGGGCTTCAAGCCTGCCTTGGGATCTAAACCCCTGAGCTGATATATATTCAGTTTTGTTCTGTTTTATATACCTTGCTTCCCTCTTCCACTATTGTATCTAACCCTTCACTAAACCACTTACCTGTTTTGCACCCTTATCATTATATCCCTGTTCATTTTAAGTGACCCCAGATGATAGATGCTGGAGGGGTGAAGATCCTGTCTATAAGGATGGGGTCTGCTAAACAACTAAATTTGAACTGTTATGAGCCCACCTATCCTGTTACTACACAAAAGTGTGTGCTGGCTTTTGTGAACCCCATGTATTGTGTAGGGAATCTGGGCACCTAACTCAAGGCTGTGGATTCCACTAGGTGGCAGGGCACTTAAGCTCCTCCTTATGAGCCCCACCTCAGATCCCTCCTGCCAAGCCTTAATTATTCCCCCATCACATTGTTCTACATTGCCTACTGATACATTTCCCTTTTAAAAAATAAAACAGAAGAAACATTAATACACTACATGGTAAGGCCCAAAATTTGGTTCAAATTCCTTTTTAAAAAAAAATTCTCTACTTAAAAGTTTAGGTGGGTGACTGAATACAACCTGCAAGCAAGGGGTGGCCAAAAGCCTGCTGGCTAAGACACTCTCCTGGGATGAAGGCAAACCAGCTTAGAGACTTAAACCAGATCTCCTACTTTCCAGGTTACTCGCTATGCAGGACACACACACACACACACACACACACAGACAGCGTTTAATTTTCAACAAAATAAGCACTTTGTTGGAAAATTCCCTACGAACTTTACTTGCAGGTGGCTGTGGATTCCTTACTTTCATATAAAACATTAGCCTTACATACTTTTGTCACTATTCACCCAGAGGAAATAAATTTCAGTTTCAAAAGCAGGTATGTGCTCTGCTACTCTTTCAGAAATTAGAAATTCTAATGCATTATTACAGGGATCGGCAACCTTTGGCATGCAGATCATCAGGGAAATCCGCTGGCAGGCCAGGACATTTTGTTTATCTGCAACATCCGCAGGTTCAGCTGACCACGGCTCCCACTGGCCACGGTTCGCCATCCCAGGCCAATGGGGGCTGGGGGAAGCAGCAGCCAGCACATCCCTTGGCCTGCGCCATTTCCCACATCCCCCATTGGCCTGGAATGGCAAACCGTGGCCAGTGGGAGCTGCGATTGGCCGAACCTGCAGATGCTGCAGGTAAACAAACCGTCCCAGCTCACCAGTGGATTTCCCTGATGGGCTGCATGCCAAAGGTTGCCGATCCCTGCATTATTATATAAATCAATATTTTAAGGGGTCTTACGTTATTAAAGCATTTTGAAACAAAGAGTGGAAGTTTTACCATTGATTTCAATGGGACAGGATTTCATCCTAGGTTTGGACATACAAGTTCATGGCTAAGTTATGTCAAGATAGAAATAGATCATGGTGATAATCCTTTACTCAGTACATATTAAACTACAGACATTCATAGCTGTATACTGTAGACTTTACAAACTAAAAAAGGTTTAAAATAATCTTCCAAGACAGGCGTCCATGAGCCACAGTTGGATAGTTGGTCCATAAATGAAGTCAATTTCACCCTTTGAGCCCAATACATCTCATTTAAAGATGTCAGGTATTATGCACACACTCTTAAACCACACTGTAAAAATGTCACAAATCTACTGGAGTAAGGTTAGACCTGTGATTGTTGTGTGAGTGAGATGATGTGTCTTGTGGAAGTGCAACTCTAACTCTGAATTACTTAAAGTTCTACCATATATTGTTTTAAATTGTAATCTTTTCATTCTAAAAGGTAATGCACATTCAAAACACAGAGATGTGTCTGCAACCTTAACTTCACGTCAGTAAAGTACTGTTTGCTGGAGAATAATAAAAGCAAGCCTATATGGCACATGGATCAACCTAAAAGAAGAAAATTTGGCTAAATTGCACCAGATTTATATCTTTTTCTTACCAAACTGTGTGTGTGTGCCTGGAAATTCACCTAATTGTTAGGACTCCCTACATGCCCAGAATAACTGTCCTTAAATAGCCAGTGATCTTCATATCATTAATTTCCTGTTCTGAAAACTGAAATGCCCTTTAATTATCCAGCTGTAGGAACACTTAAGATAGTACTAAATTCTGCTTAAGTACAGTCTCCTGCCAAAGCGGAAGCCAAAATATATAATTATGTTGGCATTAACATTCTATAGCTGTGTGACATCAAAGCTGCACAATGGCTGGAACATTCTGTGAAGGGCAACATTGTCTGGGTAATGTAGCAGAAACACTTATCTAATAGCATGCCCTCCTGTGCCCTCTGTCAGAGTGCCAGCATATTAGTCCTATTATCAGCCTGCAAATGCTATAGGCTTCCACATAGTAAATGTTGCCAAAAGAAACAGTCTTCCCTGTTACAGGAGCAAATGTCTATGAATGTATCTGAAACTGAAGAGTAATTAGATTACAGTGTTTCAAGCCGACCCCTGTGCAAGGAAATATTCCTGCTTGCTAATTTACATTAATACAGATCCTGCTCTTTTTACTGAATGTTGTGTTTAGTTCACAGGTCATGCATTTTCCATAATGGATTTTAAACACACTATTTCAGACAAGTAAAGAATAGTTGAGGTGACCTCTCCTAATATTATCTGTAAAAGCAATAGTTGATTCCCACTCCCCCCATCCCCAGATTATGCCTTTTCACTTTAGGATGTTATTTTAAAGATTCAGATCATTGCTTTATTGTGGTAGTTTGAACCAAAGAGGTTAAAAATATCTATCAGGAAGTTATTTAATATACTAGCCTCCCTCATTAGAAGCATGTTGCAGATGTCTGCCACTGTGTACAGCAGTCTGTCACTTCCATCTATTGAAAAAAAGGATTCAGGTATTATATAGGATCTTAAAAAAACCTAACTATTATTAATGAAATACATTACAAAATACAGTTTTTTCTCTTAATTTAACATTTTATTTTCAATATTCCCATCGACATTGTGCAGTAGAAAGCATCTGCCCAATGCAGCCCATGGAGCTGAATTTATAGAAGAACATACAGACAATCTATTATTGAGTCCATCATGTTAAAACAAATCAATCGGTTGAAAGGGAAGATAAGAGCTGAGGAGTTTTGAGATTTGTGTGTATTTATTTTACATTTATAACATTCTTAAGCATTGAATGGCAAAATAAAATCCAACCAAACCCAAACTCCAATTTTAGAAGTTTTGTTGTAATCCTCTAGGTTTGTAGATGTCAATAAGCTAAGACAAAACACTAGTGCTTTAATAGTAAATGCCTCCTGTTTGTGAAATACATTTGTCTGATCCTTCAAACTCACACTCCTATATGGGCCTCATGTGAGCAAGGACTTTTCTTGGGAGTAAGTATGGTGCA
The DNA here is from genome assembly GCF_003597395.2 of Chelonoidis abingdonii. NCBI lineage: Eukaryota > Metazoa > Chordata > Testudines > Testudinidae > Chelonoidis > Chelonoidis abingdonii. The sequence continues at coordinate 263,380,257 of NC_133769.1, forward strand.
GAAGCCAATCAGTTAATTCCATACATTTCTCAGAGGTTGTAAAGACACGGGGTTATGGAGCAAGGAAGCTCACTAGGCCACTTGGTTCTTCCGTTAAAACAGAAGAAGCAGAGACACAATGACAAATTTATTTACAAGAAGAGACTCTGTTAAGTTATAAGTTAATGAGAAATTACATGCAAAAATCATTTGTTAATATATCTGAGATTTTTACACACACAGAGTAATGAAATGCAAAGTTTTGAATGGCACAGCAAGTTTAATTTGGCTCTCGTGTGAATATATACTATTTGGTAGGGAAGCATACTTACTTACAGCTTCTAACCTGCTCTCATCTAAGTCAATGAGAGTTGTTCTACTGATTTTGATGGTGGCAGGTTAAAGCCCTTAATATACAACTGTGTGGACAAGTTGTGGGTGCAGCTTTTTCCATTTTCAAATGTACAGTATTGCTTTCCAAATCACAGGGAAGAATGAATGAGATGGGGGAAAGGAAAGGAGATAGACAGTGGGTTTACAAAAGCTACATTCCAACTTACCCAAAAGCTTACTATCTGTTCCCATAGAGTGTACAAATTAAGGGTCTGCCTATGCCAACACGTAGGCCAAGTCTACACTACAGCTCTATAGCGATATAACTACATCACTCTGGGGTCTGAAAAATCCACAACACTGAGCAACACACTTGTATCAACCTAACCCCCATTGCAGACAGCGCTGTGTCAGCAGGAGAACTTCCCCTATTGACACGGCTATTGCCTCTTGAGGAGGTGGATTAACTGCACCGACAGGAGACGTTCTCTCGTCGACATAGTAGCGTTTTCACAAAAGTGCTTCAGTGGCACAGCTGCAGCACTGTAGCAGTGTACATGAAGTCAAGCCCTTACTCATGAAAGCAGTGACTTTGATAAAAATGCATTTATTTGCATTCAACACGGGCATGCACAGTTACCAGTTTCTGCACGCTCCTCTTACTAATATTTTTAAGGTATCAGCATGTCTAAATACCCCTGTGGTATATTAATGACGTGTCCCAGACATGCATGCAAATAATAGACATATTCTTTTTTAAAATACACGTTATTTTGCTTCTCTTGGCAGAAAAGAGATGGTTGACACACTATTAATGAAGAAGTGCAATCAGGTTAAATAAGAGATGAGTGGAGCGGAAGGAGAGTCTAGTGGTTATGGCTCTGGTTATGGCACTAAGGAGACAGGGGAGTAATTCCCTGCTCTGCCACAGACTTCTGAGGTATGCTTGGGAAAGTCATTTAACATCTCAGTTTCTCATCTAAAAAAATAGGACTAATAATACTTCGATTCTAGAACACATTAAAAGAACAGATCATTTCACAACTATTACTGTATCAGCTATTATGGTGATAGGAGGCATTTAAATAAAGAGATAGTGGGAATAATGTGGTAGGTGGATCTGTAGGGTATAAGGCAGACAACTTAGGTGATCTTTTCTACCATTGATCTCTACGAGTCTGCAATGATTTTATCAGCAGCAACTCCAGTGGAACTGGGAAAACATACCTCCTAACATACATATGAAATCCAACTTGTGATTTAATACAACCGTGCTTCTGCTTTTTCTTTTTACTTTTCTACAAATATTCATCCAACCAGTTTTTATTCACATGACTGGAGAGGAGTGCTTTTTGGCTGAATATGGATATTCATGCATGAACACGTATTTGTGTGCAAACAACTGCAGTCATACTAGGAGCTCTTATCTGGGTGACCTGTACGTGCTGGTTGTATGTGTTTGGCAGTGATGTTTCTACAGCCAGGAAGAGAAACAGGAGAATGAGAATACCACTGGCTTTCAAACAAATAAATGTACCCGACTGATCAATCAACATGAGCAATAGTGACTAGGAGAGGTAGAAAGATAGAAGGGGGAATGCTCAAACAGAAGAAAATTCCCTCTCCCAGTGACATTTTCCGTGTATTCCAGTCCCAGAACGTGGAGCAACATATCTGTACTACATATATTTAGGAGGTGTAAGATCAGCCTCTGAGTACAACTGCCCTGTGGAACCATCTGTATACATAGCACAGTGCCATCAGAATGTGATCCGTTAGCCACATAGACACAACCAAAACAAAGTCAAATAGTGGAGCTCTATCAACCTCATCATCATTAAGAATGAAGAGAAGTGGGGCCACAGCTGTTGGTTGGTGGAACGTGATGAGACTATTTAATGTAAAGTTAGCTAGACAGTCAATAATCTGTCTTGTATCTTTCTCTCCTTGTTAAGGCAGGGAGGGAATGCAGATACATTGAAAACTGAGATCTACTGGTGCTGCTGAATACAGGGCTTCGTTCTGATCTTAGTTACATCAATTTTCACCATAGTAACTTCCCTGATGTATGTGGAATTATTCCTGATTTACACTGGCATAAGTGAGTTCCATAGCCAATGGATGATTTATGACAGTTGACGATCTTGGCCTACACAGAATCTCTTTGCACATCACCACAACCACCAGCTGTGCTCTGCCAAAGATGCCCTCCTCATGCACCCTTTCATCTGCTTCTCCTACAACCCTCACTGTACCTTCTTCTACATCACTTCAATACTTAGAACACCCATCCTACATCTGGCCTGCAAAGATGCTATCCTTTTAAAGGCCACTCCATTTTTTTAACAGCAAAATAATTAACCATTGGAACAACTTACCTGGTGGATTCTCCATCCTTAAAGTCTTTACATCAGGAATTTGTCTCTTTCTAAAAACACGCTGTGACTCAATCAGGAGTTATGAGCTTGATACAGAAATTATGGGTGATATTTTTTTGGCCTGTGTAATGCAGAAGGTCAGACTAGATGATCATAATTGTCCCTCTGGTCTTAAAGTTACATGAATTTTATATTTATTCTTATTTTGTGCAACAGTCAATGTCTTCTTGTCAGGCAGGTGCACAGGAATCAGCAGACGTGTAGGTAAAATTAAAGAATATCACAATCTCAGCACGGATCAGTGTCATGCTCCATTACAAAAATATATCTTAATTAATAAAGACATGCCTAGCAAGTGCTTTTGACAGCCAGATATTCAAAAGACACTATGCAAAGAGGCTGCATGTGCTTTGTTGTTGTCTTCTGGAAAAACCAATGCCTAAAGCAATATTCTTTACTTTGTTGCACTGTCCTGATTGCATCCTTTAAATGCACAGCACTCCCTTGCCCTTATCGGTGTTGACTTGATCTTTGAGCTCATGAATAATTGATAAGGTGATAACACTCTGATTTTTATAATATTAGAGCTACAAAGGACAGTAAAAAGAGTAAAGAAGTTACACGTCCATCGATCGATGGCTGTACAGTATTATTTGTGTTATTCATTATTACTAAATGAACTAGTATAACTTTAAACCCTCAAAACAAGCAACAGCGAACTTAATTAACTTAAATCCTTCAAACGTAAATAAAACAAGTTAACAAAATATCCAAACAGATAAAAAGGAAGAAAAATAAAAAGCTGAACAGAAGTATCTTCAAGTCTGGATTATGGTGCTATTTTCCAGGAATCCAAGTCCTTTAGTCAAATAAGTGACAGACCGCACAGTATGTAATCATTGATTCTAAAACAATTAAATCTTCCTTCCTATGATTTGCTATAGTTGGGTAGTATTGAAAGGAAATGTTTCAATCCCTAAACTGTGCCATTATCAGATCTGGGTAAAATACTTGTGAGAAAATGGAGCCAAAACATGCCAGGCATTGAGCTGGTGGAATTTGTGGAAAAGCAGGATTTTACAAAATATTTCCATTACATGAACTTTTGAAGATTAAGGACATTTATGAGGCAACAGTGGTGACTCTCTAGAACAGAGGTGGGCAAACTACGGCCCATGGGCAACATCCAGCCCACGGGACCCTCCTGTCCGGCCCCTGAGCTCCTGGCCTAGGAGGCTAGCTCCTGGCCCTCCCCAGCTGTTCCCTCTCCCCTGCAGCCTCAGCTCGCTCCGCTGCCAGGGCAATGCTCTGGGCGGCAGGGCTGTGAGCTTCTGGGGCAGCACAGCTGCAGAGCCTGGCCTGACCCAGTGCTCTGTGCTGTGCGGTGGCGACGGCATGGCTGGCTCCAGCCGGGTGGCATGGCTGTAGTGCTGTCAGCCACCGGTGCTCCAGGCAGCATGGTAAGGGGCAGGGAGTGTGGGGGGATTGGCAGGGGGTGGATCAGGGTCAGAGTGGTCAGAGGATGGGGAACAGGGGGGTTGAATGGGGGCAGGATCCCCAGGGGGCAGTCAGGAATGAGAGGAGGGGTTGAATGGGGCAGCAGGGGGCAGTCAGGGGCAGGGGTTCCAGAGGTAGTCAGGGGACAGGGAGAAGGGGTAGTTGGATGCGGTAGGGGTCTGGGTGGGGCAGTCAGGAATGAGAGGAGGGGTCAATGGGCTGGTGGGGGCAGTCAGGGGCAGGGGGTCTGGGGGCAGTCAGGGGACAGGGAGCAGAGACAGGGGATGGGGCAGAGGTTCCCAGGAGGCTGTCAGGAAACAGAAGGGGTTGGATGGGGCAGGAGTCCCGGAAGGGGGTGATGAGGGGAAGGCTGGGCCATGAACCCCTCCCCTAACTGGCCCTCTGTACAATTTCCAAAACTCGATGCAGCCCTCAGGCGAAAAAGTTTGCCCACCCCTGCTCTAGAGGCCACATGGATACAGTGGTGGGAACCAGGAACTTAGGGGTCCAATTCTCTGCTGTCACAATTACCCAGCAGAGAGTTCCTGTCAGAAGGAACTCCTAGCTGGTACAAGTACCCACCAGCAAGATCCTGCACCTCACCCTCACACCCTGTGAATGGGCTATGTCAGGAGGAGGGGATGTGTGAAGAGCAAGGAGGGATGGGGTGGAACAGAAGTCTACAAGGCAATCTTCCATTGGTGTTGACTCCATTCAGGACCATATGCCAGAGACACAACTTGGAGCATAGCAGCAGCTGCTCTAAGCTACATAAAGGCTGTGGCTGGCACTGGCTCCTGACATGCTCTCACTTCTCCCCTCCCCCTCAAAAAGGCCAACGGTGCCATAGTGAGCACAAATCAGCCAGATTCCCTAAGATACCAAAATCATGGCCAATCCACTAGGCCACAGTGCCTTCCAGATATCTGACAATTTCTGTCATTTAGCGTCCCCATCCATACAGTGATATACCATACGTAAAATCCCATATCACACAGGATTTGAAGTATTGCCAGGTATGTGTAGGTACGTATTGGCATCCTCATATTACAGAGAAGAAAACAGATTGCATTTATTGCATTGATGCTTGTTCTCTTGTATTATCTTGCACGGCTGCCTCTGTAAATGTGACCCAGCGAGACCTTGCAAGGGCTGACTATTTTTTGAATGGAGCCCATCTGGATAAGGGTCTCTTTTTCAGCTTGAAAAAAGAAAGATTTCCTTCTTGTCCTCAAGTGACGTTTGAGGATCTGGGAGTGCTGCATAGTATGGGGCACTGCATCTAGAGAAGGCCTAGAGAAGAACAGTAACAGCAAGCTACAATCCTGCTAACCAAAGTCCTGGGAGAAGTTAGCCAAGCAATCCCATTCAAGTAATTTGAAGAGATGGCCAAAGGTTTGAATGCATTATCAAACTGACCCACTCTCTACTAACTGTAATGCATATTCATAGGTTTGTACTGGTTCTTATTTTGCCTAAACAGCTTCACCCACCCCATATTTTGAGGCAAGCAAGAATGCACCCAACACATAATTGGAGTGTATCAGCAGCTGCGCAAAGCTACATAAAGTGTCTCGACTTATTTGAGGTTAAAGTGTCCACCTAAGCCAGGGATCGGCAACCTTTTGCACGGTAAAGTGCCAGTCAGCACATCCCTCAGCCCATGCCACTTCCTGCAGTCTCCATTGGCCTGGAACAGTGAATCGCGGCTAGTGGGAGCTGGGATCGGCTGAACCTGCGGACACAGAAGGTAAACAAACAGACCTGGCAAGCCACGTGCCAAAGGCTGCTGATCTCTGACCCACGCATTGCAATAAGAACACTTTTTTGCTTGGGATGTTAATGCTAAGAGATATTTTTTCTGGCCTTTATGTTACCTGTTTGCATTTCAAGACAGTGCAGGTATGTAGACAGAATGGCAACTTATAGGTTTGGTAATAGAGTTTAATGAATTGCAATTTCATTACGAAAAGGCAACTCTGTACAGTTTGTTAAAATTCCTTACAAATGTATTGATTTTTATAAATTGGGTTCTAAGAATAGAACCTCAGCATTTGGAACTAGAAGAAAAGGGAGCACTTACTAAGCAAGTGGAGCTACTGAAGTCACAGGGACTATGCATGGTTGTGTTTGCAGGTTTGGGCCCTAGTGTCCCAAATCTGCTATCCTTGTTAAGATGATTAGTTCTTATTAGTCCCACAGAAGGTAGTGGACTAAATCTTGAAATCTTTACTCAATGTTTAATCAGTCCTCACTCAAACAAACCCTTTGGGAAGTCAAGGGGAGTTTGCTCGATTAATGATGGTGTATGCAGTGTCATCATAGCTGTGTTGGTCTTCTTCACTTCGCATAAGTTTCCAAGCATCTCCCTCTCTCACCAACAGCAGTTGGTCCAATAAAAAGGTATTACCTCGTCCATGTTGTCTACTCCATCATTAAAGAGACATTTCGTAAAGACCTTAAAATTTGCATATGTGAAGAAGGGTTGTAAGATCAGGCCTAATTTAGAATGAACTGAAAATGAACAGAAAGTTGATCATTTTAAAAATGTGGAAAGACTGAGCCTGGTCCAGACACAATTCTGTGCTGAATCTGTCATGTTATGGGAGTAGCGTAACAAGATGTGACTGATGTAGCTTGACAGAACATTTTACAAAATGACACATTAAGCTAGATTCATTGAAGGGATAATGGACAGATGGTTTTCATTTGCAGAATTTTATTAGTGATGTGACATTCTTAGCCATTAGTTGTTGCATTTAAAACTTTACTAAATAGTGATTTTTTTGCTTTCCATGTTTTAACACCACAATACCAACACTATCATTACACTCGACAAGCCACTTCCATTATAAACCTCTATTTTCTGGGAAGCTATAACATTCTGAAAGAATGTCTGCTTGGACTGAAAGTTTTCATGCTTATTCTCAGCACAACATTTATTTATTTGAGGAAAAATTGGCAAAAATAATTTGAACTGATTTCAGATATCTCTGTGTGAAAATATGATGTTTTATTATTGGCTAGGAAATGTGGAGGTTCAGCAACTCAAAAAAGTTTTTTCTAAAAGACTTCATAGTGCTATCAATTGAGACCCCTCTAAAAATGTTTTTGGCCTGTTGGAATTATTTTTGTTTTCAAAGAGATACCTCAGAAGCCAGACAAAATATTATGAAATACATCTGTTTTTCTTTAAATTAAGTCACAGAGAAATTTCTTCCAAGCTGACAAAAACCACTCAAACCAACTTACCTGTCTATAATTTTGCTCGCTCTCAACTTTTTAAAATTACAACAAAGTTCAAAGCTGAAGACACAGAAGATAGGGATATATTCACCTTTTACATTTGTATGCCTTGATCTTTGTAACTATGCATTTATTTCAACAATTAGATAAGGGGTCAGCAACCTCTGTCACACGGCTCGCGGGCCAGGCCAGTTTGTTTATCTGTTGCGTCGGATTCGGCCAATCATGGCTCCCACTGGCCACAGTTCGCCGTCCCAGGCCAATGGGGGCTGCAGGAAGGTGGTGCAGGCCAAGGGATGTGCTGGCCGCGGCTTCCTGCCACCCCATTGGCCTGGGACAACAAACTGTGGCCAGTGGGAGCCACGATCAGCCGAAACCCTGCTGATGTGGCAGGTAAACAAAACTGGCCTGGCCTGCCAGGGTGCTTACCCTAGCAATCTGTGTGCCAGAGGTTGCCGACCCCTGAATTAGATATTTGAATAGTTGAAGGTATTTTATATAACTTTTTTTTGCATTTCTGGTTCTGTACATGTCACTTCTATATTTCATCTACTGGTTTCTGGTGTGTATACGAAGTGTCAAAATATCAAGACCAATGTCTGTGTGGAGAAGTACCTCCAAGGACTGATTGTTGCTCAGGTCACTTCTGTGGGAATGCTAAATAATTCATATGGTCAAGAGGGATGAGTTATTGTGGAAACCATAATTATGAATTCTTGTTTTTAAAATCAAACAATAGTAAAAAAATATATGTATTTAAAAACAATTAAACAGTAAATAAATAGAGAGTAATTAATAAGGGTTTATTCTGATATCAAAATGCATGCTTGCCTTTTATAGGGAAAGTGTTTCTTGAGGATGAATGCACACTTAATAGAATACCTGTATAATCACTAGATACTGCAACACAATTTGTTAATTAGAAAGCACTGTTTTTCCATAAATCAATCTTAAGTACTTATGTGGCCCCTTCACTGCTGTAACTGATTGCTAGATAAAAGTAAAAACATATCACTAGAACTCTAAGATCTGAAATGAGATAAGTAATGAACTGGCTTTATTCCCTGAAACATGAACATCCATTATTCCTCTGATGGCTAGTCGTCCACTGGTGGATTCGACTTCTTATAGACATTCCATTATTCTTGTGCATGTGTAAATACTTGAAAAGATTTATTTATGTAATTTACTTATTTATTTTAAGGCTTAGGCTTTTTCAGAGGCTGTGAGTGTGCACGGATACTGCTGGACATTCATTCTGAGGGTCAGATTCTCTTCCTTTGTGTCACTCAGGTGTAGCAAAGGGAATGGAAACCTTCTTCAAGTCTCCTATTAGGAATGCTCCACTGGCCTGGGGAGTTCCCAGTGGGTATAAAGCTAATAGAGCTGGTTCTTATGCCTCCTTCCCTGCACCCCGTGGCATAGGTACATGTAAGGGTAGGGATGGGGAGTGGCCAGAACTGTGTTCCCCTATGATATCATAGGGATTAGAGCCAGCTGATGCAGCTTTGAGCAGCCCTATGGCTGCTTTAACCAGCACCCAAGAGAAAGTAAGGGATCCGTTATGTTGTGTATTTGGTTGTCATGGTTTTTGTTCCTATGGCAACTGAGTTAGATTATTAGGGGATAGCCCAGCCAGCTTCGGCCAGTTAAGTGAGCTCTGTGTCTGTAAATAAATGGTAGTTTTGTTAGTTGTCTGCTCTCTGCCTCAAGTGATTTCTTCTTAAACCGGCTGCCCCCAAGGATATAACAAGTGGCGAAGATAGATGAGATTCCGGTCCTGCTTCAGTAACAGAAGGAAGTAGAAGTCAAGGTAAAGAACAAACAAACAAAAAAAAATTGCTTGTTTGCACTGACTGTGAAAGTGAAACTAAAAATCATGGCTACTCTGACTGGGCCACTGGAACCTTTTGATGAGAATATAGTGCAGTGGCATGTGTATACTGAGTGTTCTGAGCTTTTTGTTATTGCAAATGACATTACAGAAGAGAAGAAGATGCCAATATTCTTAAGTGCTGTAGGGGCTAAAACCTACTCCCTGCTATGCAACTTACTACAACCTGTTAAGCCTGAGACTAAATCTTACAGTGACATCATGGAAATCCTGGGGTCCCATTTTTCCCCCAAACCACTGGTAATTGCTGAAAGATATAGGTTCCACAAAAGACCAAACAGTTGCACAATTTGTAGCAATTTTAAAGAAGCTAGCAGAACACTGTGAATTTAAAGAGATGTTAAATGATGCCCTGCGTGACAGGTTAGTGTGTGGGCTGTACAGTGAAGCTATACAGAAGCACCTACTGACAGAGGCTCAGCTTACATTACAGAAGGCTGTTGATATTGCTGTCTCCAAAAACTGGCAACAAAGGGAGGCACAATACATCGGTGCATCCCCTAGGGTGCAAAAAGTGTCACAAGAACCTACCCACAAAACTGTGCAGAGTCAGGAATGTAACCTCTGTGGTAAGCCAGGTCACCAAGCATCAGAATGCTGGTTAAAGGACCTGGTGTGTCGACACTGTGGCAAAAAGGGACACATTGAGTGTGCCTGTAAACAAAAGAAAAGAGGCCTGTAGTCTGGCTGACAAAAAGAGGAACCCTGCATACCCTAGAGCAGACCCAGGATGATCAAGGTGACACCTCATCGCAAGAGGAAATGCCACTGCATGTTTTGTCTTTGGCAGTGGGCTCCCATGAATACTGGGTAACCCCGTGTTGGATGGCAAACCTATACGCATGGAACTGGACACCGGTGCAGCCATCTCGCTGGTCTCACGAGACTACACACATGTATAAGAAAAGCTACTGGCATCTTCCGCTTAAGGCAACAAAAATTGTTCTGAAGACGTATATGGGAGAAGCTGTGCCCAATGTTGGGCACTATTGATGTTAAGGTGGAGCTCAATGGACAGGCTGCTAAATTCCCACTGTTTGTGGTAAGAGGTAATTACTACCCAGCCTTAATGGGTAGGGTCTTGGCTTGGGAAGATTCATCAGAAGTGGGCAGAAGTGCACCGGATGACTAAAGAAGAAACCAGTCTAACCCCTATACTAAGGAACATGCTACTGTTTTTGGAGAGGACCTGGGAAGTATGAAGGGAATCACTGTGACATTGAACATTAAAACCTGACAGTCCACCAAAATATCTGAAAGCCCGAACTGTGCCATATGCCATCAGGCCAAAAGTTGAAGCAACCTGGAGTGGCTGGTCACGAATGGAGTCCTAATACCAGTTACTCATAGCCCATGGGCCACTCCTATCGTTCCAATAGTGAAGAAAGATGGCTCTTCCGGATTTGTGGTGATTTTAAAGTCACTGTCCACCCAGTGTTGTGTGCAGAGCAATACCCACTTCCCTGCATCGATGACCTCTTTGCAGCCTGGCTGGGGACAAAGGTTCAGTAAGACTGATCTGAGTCAAGCATATTTACAGATGCACGTCAAATGAAAAGTCCCAAGAGCTGTTGACTATTGTGACTCATAGGGGCTTTATCGATACTGTCGCCTACCCTTCGGAATAACGTCTGCTCCGCCCTGTTCCAGAGGGCTATGGACCTGATCTTGTGTGGCTTGTCAGGAGTTCAGTGCTATCTGGATGATATCCTGGTCACTGGAAGGAATGAAGAAGGATCACTTAAAGAATTTAGAGGCTACCCTACCAAAGACTGGAAGAGTATGGCCTATTGAGTTCGCAAAGACAAGGTTGAATTCCAGCCCTCTGGTTGAATATTTGGGACACATCAATTGATTCTGCAGGTCTTCATAAGGCCCTGCAAAAGTTATAAGCTATTGTGGGAGGCTCCCACCACCTCTGAAATGTAAAGCCAGCTGTGCTCATTTCTAGGACTACTGAACTATTATGGATAAGTTCATCTCACAATTGCCACACTGCTAAAACACTTTCATGAGCTCCTTGGGCAGAAACAAGGCCTGGAAGTGGACTGAAGCCTGTGATGTTGCATTTAACAAAGCTAAGGATGCATTGCTAAATTCTGAAGTTCTCCATGCACTTTGATCCATCCTTACCCTAGAAACAATTGGCCTGCGATGCCTCCCCTTATGGAGTGGGAGCAGTCGTGTCACCATTATGCCTTTCGGGAGAAGAGAGACCTATTGCTTTTGCTTCACGCACTCTAAGCAAAGCAGAAACTACTATGCCAAATGGCCACATGTGAGGCATTAGGAATTGTTTTTGGAATTCGGAAGTTTCATCAGTACCTGTTTTGGGCGAAAGTTTCATACTCTTCTCACAGACCATCGCACCTCTGACGTCCCAATTTTTGGACCCTACACAAGGCATTCCCCATTACGCTGCTAGTCGTATGCACACGTTGGGCATTGTTACTTTCAGCAGCACACATATGAAATCAAATATCGGAAATTCCACTCTGCACAGCAATGCAGATGGCCCTCTCAAGGTTGCCTTTGCCGGTCAAACATCAAGATAGTGCCCAAAAGGAAATCTTCTACTTTGAACAGGTAGAGAATACACCCTCACTGCCTACTCCAGATAAAGAGGCAACTGCGTTGACCCAGTATTGTCCCAAAGTTATGGATCTGGTGATGCATGGAAAATCTCGACAAACCTATTCCGGTCTCACCCGACCTTGTTAACTACATGTCCAGGAAGGATGGAGTTATTGGTCCAACTCTGGTTGGTTTGTTGTGGGGGAGACGTGTCATTATTCACACCACTTAGATACAGATTTGTTAGAACAGCTACATTCCAGTCACTGTGGAATAGTGCAGCATGAAGGAAATTGCACGAAGCTATTTCTTTGAATGGCCTGGATTGGACAGTGCTAGTTGAAGAGAAGGCAAAAAGCTTGTATGTCATGTCAAAGGTGTGAGGAATGCACCCCAGTGGCACCCCTACCCACCTATGGGACTGGCCTGAAAACCGTGGCACATATTTCTCATGACTTCGCTGGCCCCTTTTGAAGGAGCAGTTTTGTTGTGGGCAGTAGCTGCCCATTCTAATCGCCAGAAGTCTCTATAATGCAGTCCCCTACTAACAGAGAGGACTATCCATAAACCTATATATTTCTTAGGTCGTTTGGTCTGCCAGAACAACTTGTGATACGATCAATGGACGCGCAGGTTCGTCTCTCAGGAGTTTCAAAATTTAATCAAAGGCAAATGGATTACACCACATCACGTCAGCACCATATTCATCCATCACCAAGTGGATTAGCTGAAAGATTTGTAGCAGACAATGAAACACGCTTTGAAATCAGAAAGGGGACAGCACTCTCATATCAAAAGCTCTGGATACCTTCTTACTTTCCTACAGTGAAACCACCTCATGCTCGACCCAGGCATCTCCGGCCTTTCTATGATGATGGACGACAGCTGCGCACTGTTGCCTTTGATCTGCTGAAACTTTTCTGAAACGCGACTAGCTTTGTACGTATCACTCAGCACATATCAAGTCATCAGAATGGGACCAGAGCAAAAGATCGAGACCTTTTAGCTCGGGACACCGCAGTTTCTGGCTCGGAATTATACTTCCGGAGCTCCAATGGGTCCTGCCCATGATTATCACTCAAACAGGACCTGTTTCCTACACATTCCGGTACTGCAGAGAATCTATCTTACCTGGTGGCACCATGTAGATCAGCTGTTGCCAGGTCATGCCAGTCCTCAGGACACATCTGCAGTTGAGTGGTCTGACTTCACCTCTTCTGGTGAGACACCGAATCACGAATCACCTGTTCCTGACTGTTCTCCTCCATTACTGCTGGTGGCTGAGATACTCCTTTGCTCAGCATGAGCTGATACCACCTCCTCACCCATTCGTGCTGCGGACCCTGAGCCCATGGTACATTCGGGTGCAATACCACCAGAAGTTCACCGTAATCCACCTAGAGACAGAAGGCCTCCTCATTGGCTGGATCTTTAGCTAGGGCGAACCCATGGTTATGGGGCAAAATAATCCCCAGGGTTTAGCTGAGAATGGAGGCACTCTACCCTCCTTCTCTAGTCTAGTGTGTGTTTTATTTAGGGGATGTTCTTATTGGGGGGAGGAATATGTTGTGTATTTTGTTGTCATGGTTTTTGTTCCTATGGCAACTGAGTTAGATTATTAGGGAATAGCCCAGCCAGCTTCGGTCGGTTAGGTGAGCTCTGTGTCTGTAAATAAATGGTACTTTTGTTAGGTGTCTGCTCTCTGCCTCAAGTTATTTCTTCCTAAATCGGCTGCCCGAAGGATATAACACATAACTGGCTCCCCCCTGACAGCTCCCACTCTCTGCTGAGCCCAGCAAAAAGACGGACGAGGCAGAAAGTCTGGTTCTGATTCCTAAATAATCTGCACTTCACTATATCATTGATTCTGACAGATTAACAGTGTATGTCAGGGAAGGAGAGCATTTCACCTTACCAGGAATATCAAGCTGTTACCAGAGAGTTTAAAGTTATTTCAGTACGATCTATTTCACACACTGGACAATGTGAACTGGTGTGGCAGCCTGAACATACTGTGTTGGCAGCTGTGAGAACCAGGTGCAGGAATGGACTCAGCTCAGAGGTTTAGCATATTGTAGTGAGGATGTACACACTCTCCATAGGGGGATGAGGTTGGTGATGAGTCCCTGCTACCCCTTACTCTGCACTGTCTCAGTCATGGAATGACATTTGATGTCACCTTTATGAAGAGGCTGGCACAGTCATCTTCTATAAGATGTCTCACTAGCAACACTGCAAACACAGTCTGACAATTAAAACCTGCATTAGAAACACAAAAATCTGTAGGAAAACAAAATCCGCAGTTAAGGTAAGAGGTGTAAATGTAATTGTGTGAATGCTACCTGTGACCCAGGCCTAGTGCTGGGGCTGAAACTTGCCCTAGGCAAGCTGCAGAATATATGTCTGTCAAGTTACAAGTCATTCACACCACAGAGAAACCAAATATTTTTCTGCCCAAGGCAACCCACCTGTTTTGTCTGCGCAGCAGAGGTAAGCTTGCTGTGACATATTTTTATTCATACAGAAAGGGCCATTGTACCACAGGCAGAACTTTAATGTCTTACATAACGAGTAAACCTTTAAAGAAGTAAATGGAAACTTTAAAGAGAACGCAGTTTTGCCATTTTTAAAAGATTTTAAAACTTTTTTTTTACATTTTGGTGCATCATTATTTTCCCTGCCAATTATCTGTGAGTGACAAATTGCCAGCTTGTTTGGCTTTGGCTTTGTTGGCAGTTTTGATTTTTGAAAAAAAAAAATACTTCCTCTGTGCTATTATTATTGTCATGTAGCCTGAATCTTTGAAATTCAGGTTGAATGGCATTCATCTTAATTTTATCACAGAGCTTTCACAGAGTAATCACAAATTTCAACCCTGCTGGAGGAATTAGTGTTTTTGTAACATGTCTCTCTCTCTCCACTAGGAATAGCTGACAGTGACTACAAATTTAGTTCACATATATCACTGAAAATCCATCTGAACTGTTGACCCAGCCAACATACGATATGGTGCTTCACATTAAACCCCAAATAGCATCCGCATTCGCAGCCGTGGAAGCTCCACAAGGTTGTGGATCCAAGCTCTGCAGAAAAAAACGGTTTAGTTAGAGAGAACAGCCTGCCACAGGAACCTCGCAAACACTGATCACACACGCGCGCACACAGCACCGCATATATTAAGGTTAAAGTTGAAGAACATGCTGTTGGCAATAAATGCAAAGGGCAACAGTAACAATAACTAAGGTGAACCTTTGCTACGGTGGCATGATCAAATTGCTCTAGTCATAGTGGATGATCCCTTTCATTGTTAGACTGCTGATTTCTGTTATGACTGCCAAAGATATCAAGTTACATGTCAGGTGACAGAGACAGAGATCAGTATTTCAAAAAACAATTATCCCAGGAAAACAGAACCCCCAGTTCCCTAGCAGAAGGTACTTCTCCATCTTATTAAAACAAGCTAGATACAGTATTGCACGTATTTATTGCAAATATAACCAAATAACAGTTTCTTAAATTGCATTCTCTGTTCATGAGAAGTTAGTATCAATCTTTTCTCCAGAAAGTTTAAATGTCACACAGATTATATATTATCTGTAAAAGTATCCAGTGTTTTTGGATAGACAACTAGATACAGTGGTTGAAAAACGCCTCCCTCTGCCTGTTTGCATGGCAGTCTCTGGAGAACACCACTGAACAGGTACAGTAGCACCAGTTGTTCAAACAGTCTGTTGTTGAAAATTCATGTGGGGAGGGAGCTGAGAATGCCTAGCTAATCTAATAGTTTCCTCCAGGATTTTCCTCATCAACATTCCAAATTACTTCAAATTTAAAAGGTCAAAAATAGCTTTGAGAGACTGGCTTGTTTTTTCAGAGTATCCGAGCATGGGGCAAGCATGTTATCTTTGCAGAAGGGAGTCTGCTCCTTAAATCCTGTACATGAACTACAAGGAAGGTTTGTTAACTTCAGCTAAACACTAGTAGGTAGTGTTTTGTACTCATGCAGTTGTTTAGATCACTGGTAAAATGTAAGAGCTTTTCAGAGCTAATCCTGTCAGCCATAGCAAAATGTGAAGGCCAATAAGATTAATAGGTAACTAAGCATCACACGGTTAAGAAGTCAATAGATTACGAAAGGTAGAAACTGGCATAGATTTGATTCTAAACTTGGTCCAAATGTCCCAAACCTGATAAGCCGTGTAATCAATCCAGTTTGAATTTTGCATAGGATTTCATTACTGCTATCATCCACAGAGGATAGGGAAATACATGCATTTGCAAAAATTGGAACACAAGGAACAAGAATGAGCAGAAGCAAACTGTGCTGTAGAATTCAGTGTTGGCAAGCTCTCTATTTGGCCCTCAAGCTGAACATTATGGAGCTCATGGAACCCCTATATAAAACAGTTGTAAGTGGTGAATGTGGATATAACCCTCCAGAAGTTAACTGGCCAAAAGTCTCTTGAGAGAATCCAGATTCTGTAGGTGTTTCCAGGCAGTTTCCAAGCATTGCTTGCCCCATCTGTAGTTTTTGCTTTTACCCACACGATTTTTACATTTTATAAGTGTCACCATATTTCCAGCCATAGGCATTGACTCTATGGGTGCTCTGGAGCTACAGCACCCATGGGAAAAAAAATAGTAGGTGCTCAGCACCCACCAGCAGCCCTGCAGATCAGCTCCTCCCCCTTTCCTCCCAGCGCCTCCCACCCACTGTGGTCAGCTGTTCAAGAGACACTCGGGGGAAGAGGAGGAGTGGGCACAATAAGAGGCACAGCAGGGGTGGGGGCTTGGGCGAAGGGGTGGAGTGGGGGCAGGGCCTGGAGCAGAGTGCAGGTTGAGCACTTCCTGGGAACTGGGGAAGTCAGCGCCTCTGTTTCCAGCACCCCTGCATGTTCACCATCCCACACAAATTTCCTCCCAGGTATGTGAGTTTTGAGATTCATTCCTTGAACCATTTATCTGAATCACTGAGCAAGAACTGCATTTCTTGCAAAACGCAATTGAGCATTCAAGGGACAAATGGGTTTTCTCGTCTACTTTATCAGTTGTTTACTGCTTTAACTTAAAAAAAAACAGTTGTCCAATGCCACTTTTGTAAACATTTGGAAAGATCTAGGGGTAGATCCTCAGCTGATGTAAATTGCAATAGCTCCATTGACTTCAGTGGAGTTAGGACATTTTATACATGTTAAGAATTTGTTCCCTAAGACTTGTTAACACTACAATTTTAACTTAATGTTTTTCGTTCATTATTCTGCATAACTAACTCATTTTTAAAACCATCTTTGACCACTTACTAAAGAAGCAGAAAAATGACCCTACCAAATAAGCTACTCAGCTCCATGCTCTTCTCTACCTTCCTCTTCTTAATTGGGTGAATAATTTCACAATTTTACCTGAACTAGGAAGACAACAGACACCTGTCCTTCATATCTTTGACTGACTCCTCTCCCTGGACTTCTTTCCACTTGTTTAAAACACAGGACCCTTCCTTCATTTTAACTTTCTTTGGAACACCTCCAAGATAGACATCTCCCAACCTGGCAAGCTGTGTCTCTGTCTCACTTATTTTCCTTTCAACTCCATTATCTTCAGCACTATGTTCAACTTTCCAAAAATATAGCAGACTCTGCCAGCCTAAACACTGTCACTTCAAAAGCGAACATGTGCCCCTACCTTCATGCTCCCTGCTGAATCATTCATTCATACTTGTCATTTCATTGCTCTACTGCAGCAATGCTCATCCCAATGACCTCTCAAACTTGCTCATATTTAGTCAGCTCACATCTATGGAGAAAGTCTCTATTGGTCCTCCTCATCCTTCTCTGTCCACACTTGCCTTGTTTTCAAGGCTTTCATGGCCACATTCCCTCTGTTCCTTTTTCACCTCAACTCTGTACTCCTACTCTCTCACTTCACTGAGAGACAGTTACCGGAGGTCAATTAGGATCAGCTGATTCCAACTAAGGGCTACCTGGGACCTTTTTAAACCCTCCTCCATTGGGGAGAGAGGGGGGAAGTCAAGCTGCCAGTAGATGAGGAACAGCAAGCCTCACCAGGAGGGGAGGCTGCATTCCCTCCCATAAGGGAGAAAAACAAGCCTAAAAGACTGGCTGAAAGAAGGGGCGGACTGCCCCTGTGCAGCCAAGAGGGACTGTTTTACCCCAAGCCAAGGCTAAAAACAGCTGAGGCTGGTGAGACCAAGAAGGTACCTTGCCACAATGGTAAACACAACCTATATTCTGTAAAATGCAGGGAGACTGAAAGCACACAAGGTCTCCACAGCACAAAGTCTGAATAACAAACAACCCAATTTCCTAATATATAGTGTGCATGTGCGAGCTTCCCTTTCTAGCCGTCTCACTCTCACACTATTGGGGTCGCCAGGGCTTAAATTCTCTTGAACTATTTTCCAGAGCTCCTGATGCCCCTCCAACCCATTCTCTGCCTACCAGACTGGGGTCAGGAGCTTGGGACTTCTGCCCTGTAGTGGGGTGCTGGGTCAACTAGCATCTGCCCTGCAAGGTTCCAGGGCTCAGGGTCTCAGCTGCAGAAGCCTCTAGCCTTCCCACCCCACTGCAAGGCAGAAGCCCTGAGCTCCCCTCCATCCCAAATCTGTTAGGTGGAGAATGGGGGGCCATGGAGGAGCTCAGTGAGCTGCAGTTTAACTGTAAAAGAGCCGCATGTGGCTTGTGAGCCACAGTTTGGTCACCCCTGCTTTATAGCCTGGAGATTCAGGCACTCAGCTGGGATCAGGAATGGAGAGAGAACACCTGGGTGCCAGTCCCTACTCCAGTGAATAATTATTTACCATTACCTCCTTCTCCACCCTGGTTTTGTGAATGGTGCCCAAGTCTACTTTTAAATCTAGCCTGAAAAATTATGTTTTTTTAATGTCAAAATGAACCACTTTAACACTTCTTAATTCTGCCCCCCCATTTTCGACTGAGACAATTGGCTAAAATGGATATGAATTTGTAGAATATTTCAGTCTATCAGCACTTTTTGTAAAAAAAAAAAAAAAAAAAAAAAAGTTTTGACTGAAAAATTTCACCTGGGCATTTCAATTACATTATAATGTACATAAATGTACAAATAACAATAGAGGCATAGAAACAGAGCTTTATCACTAACCTTCCAATATTATTGTTGACTATTAGGAATTCTATATAAAACCTGAGTATATTATTTTCAGCCTCTTCTAATCCTGTCAGATGCACTGATAAATATTCTGGATCCTGCTATCAGAAGAGAGAGAATCATTCATTCTCTTGGCAGTTTGCTGAGACACAGAGTTTTACAGTACATGAAAACACCCATAGTTTGGTTTAATTTACAACAGAACAGATAAGGCATTACTTTGTAGATACGAACAGCAAATATACAACTTGGAATCTGAGTGTTTTACACATGGTGATATAAAAGCTATAAAGGAGTCTGATGTCAAGTGCCTTAATTTCTCCCGACTTGTGAAAAACTTTCTCCAAAGCAACACTTGTATCTCTCTTGGTATTGCTATCTGACTCTTTCCTATGCACTAAATCACTGTAGTATCTAGACAAAATTATGTAAAGCAAAATACAGTCCATATAACTGTATTCTTATCTCTTCCTTTTGTTATGTTATATATATTTAGTTGTTAGACCATTTCTTATTTCTCTTATGGGTAATGATACCAGGCCAGTCTTTAGGGCTGTTACCAAAGCTTCTATAAAGAAGTGAATCTTACATTTTATTGGGAGATTGGTACTTTAATCCACAAACAATATTCTTATAATTTTATCAAAAATAAAGTGTGTCATCTTGGGAAAGCACAATCTTTATAAATATAATATTTTATTTAACCCTTTCATGCCTGCCTCCCCCCCAAAAAAGATAAAAGCATTCTGAAATATTAGTGGGCTCAAATATTGAATGAGCATTATAGCAAGATCCTATTTATAACACTGGGTTATTTAGGTACAATTAAGTGAAATGTTTTACCTGCACTAAAAAGGACGGGAATTGAAATCAGTCTGTTTTAGGGTTCATATTGGCATGAACAAAACAATATTGCCAAAATTCATGGGTTACATCAAAATATACACAAGAGTTAAGAGGTGTATATACACACACATAGGTCAGGTCTTCTGCTTTTAAAATTCTTAGACTGAAGCCCCTAGTCCATGTGTATGGGTTTGTGTGCTTTAGGTTGAAAATTCAACCTGAAATCAACACAAAACGCACACACAAATATCAAGGATCCTTCGGGGAAAAAATTAAACACACTTAGCTGCTATCACATTACACTTTTATGTAAATTTTATAGGGCTAATTTGTATATTTGGAAATAATTTATATTGCATCTTAAAATTCAGTGAAATAAAAACCTGTGTGAGAATTTAGTACTGGTGAAAGCATTGGAATGAGAGTCTTGGTCAATGAAGTCCTCCAATCACATATAAGGCAGCAGTAAGTCAATCTTCCCCCTCACATTACTCTGCCAGCACACTTCAACCCTGATCTGAGGGTCTTCCTTTAAGAATACCAGGAGTAGTTAAGCCTTGTGGACGTCCTGTGGAGAGTTTGTGATACAAGAGCTGCAATTGGCATTCACAAAACTCATCTTTACAGAGCTGGTCAAAAATCAAAATCTATTTTTGTGGAAAAAAACCAACAATGTTGGTTTAATTCTGAAGTGTTCACAATGGACTATTTTTCATTTTTCTGCAAAAATTGAAAAAAGACAGACTGAAAAATTTTCATGAAAAATTACCTTTAAGACTCCCCCCCCCAAAAAATCTCCAAAAATGTCCATTTGCTCTACTCTCCCGCCTCTTGGTGTATTAAATTTTTTAAAAATACATGACTCCCTTTTACATTAGCATAGGTTATGGGAATGAAGGCTTCTGGATGCCTTTTAACCATAGCCATGACAATATACAGTACGGAATGAAGATCATTCCCATCTAGTGGATGTTTGGTGACTGTTTTTCCTACATTGAGCTGGGCAAATAATGGATTTTTCAGCTCACTGGACATTTGAAAGAGCTGAAATTTTTTGAATGTAATCTTCATTTTGACAAAAATCAGAATGTTTTGTTTAGATTTTGATCATTTTAAAATATATATGAATCTTTAAAATAAAATTAAAGAACATTTTGGACAGGCATTTCAAACCAAGAAATTGAAATGTTTTTGTTTTAAAAAAATAAAACAAAAATGTTTTGATTTTCTCAGAATGTTTTTTCTGAAACAAACAATTCAGCAAAGTCAACACAAATGCACAAAATGCTTTGGTGCTACCAAATCTGCTCCCTCCCCTTTTTTTTGTGCCAAAACCTCATTATGTATGAAGAATTTGGCCCAGTTCTACTTCTACGAGATAGATTTTGTGGATCTCGTATTTCTTCCTGGACTTTATTAATCATTATAAAGAACTATATGTATTTCCAAAGAATGTGTAACAGCTATGCACCTGATTTAATTATACAAATAGTATCTTATTTGCTCCTTTCACCCCTGCCTTCCCCCTTATCTTAGTTTATTGTACAAATGTAACACTGTCTTGCATTTGAAGAGTTAAACATGAGTGTAAGGCAGTAAGTCATCAGCACATTTAAAAACATACTTAATTTTAAGTCAACAAGACTCAGGCATCAGCTTAAAGTTAAGCACATGAGTAAGTGTTTTGCTGAATTGGGGCCTATGTGTTTACAGGACTGGGACTGTAGGCTCAATTCACATACAAATCTGTGGATGTAAAAATGTGGAGAGAGATAGCTCAGTGGTTTGAGCCTTGGCCTGGTAAACTGAGGGTTGTGAATTCAATCCTTGAGAGGGCCACTAGGGATCTAGGACAAAATCAGTATTTGGTCCTGCTAGTGAAGGCAGGGGGCTGGACTCAATGACCTTTTGGGGTCCCTTCCAGCTCTATGAGATAGAATGTCTTCAGATATTATTATTAGCCAGTCAGGGTTTGTGAGAAAGATCCCTTGCTGCACTACAGTTCATTGCAAACAGTCCTACTTTTTACTTATACACCTCTACCCCGATATAACACAACCCGATATAACACAAATTTGGATATAATGCGGTAAAGCAGTGCTCTGGGGGGGCGAGGCTGCACACACCAGCATAGCCTCATAGACTCATAGGTCAGAAGGGACCAATATGATCATCTAGTCTGACCTCCTGCACAAAGCAGGCCACAGAACCCTACCCATCCACTTCTATAACAAACCCCTAACCTATGTCCGTGTTATTGAAGTCTTCAAATTGTGGTCTGAAGACCTCAAGCTGCAGCAGATCAAAGCAAGTTCAATATATAACACAGTTTCACCTATAACGCAGTAAGATTTTTTGGATCCCAAGGACAGCATTATTTCGGGGTAGAGGTGTACCACTAACCATCTCTGACTTTTAAATCTAATAGGAACTAAATTGATGGATATTTACAGTATTTTCCTTATTGGAAAATATTATCAACACTGGTAGAAGCCTAGCAGATCATGTCTTGGGTTTTGATGGTAGAAAATCTGTCATTAACTCAGCAAAATTACTAATTTTCCAGAACAGCTGCTCAGACATGCTGTGTCTGCTATCATTTAAAAAAAAAGATTATTGCTATTATAAACCATTGATTATGGTTTGTAACGAAAATTATTACTTTTAATCAATTATCCAGTTAACAAGTGATTTCTTGGGGATTATTATTACCTAATTATTATTAAAGATCTGAATACAGTGGCATATGCAATTCATTATTATTTATTGCTTTTACAAGCACAGATGGTGTCCTACAATCAGTAAGACTAATAGACAATGATCCTTTGCTGAATATAATTATCAAATAAATGTGTCAAATGATTTTTCTAGTTGTGCTAACATGCTGCAGAATAATTTAATGAGCTTAGTTCTTCAGACCATAGTCATATAAGTGCAATTTCATTAAAAAAAATTCTCAAAACATTCCCAACCCAATTTGTGGACTCCCAGTTCCTGTGCTGAGGTACTAATACTCATCCAGACCTAACCTGAAAATCGCCTAGGAGTCAATTTAACATGAGCTGTGTGTAGACTCTGCTGGCAAAACTTCTGAAGGCATTAAAAAAATATCAATTCCAGCAGTATAACCAGAGAGAAGAAAAAGAAACCTCAACAGCATTTGAAGGCAGAAGATTTAAGAATAGCATGGCAGCTCCTTTAACAAAACAAAAGATACAAAAGCCACCACAGCAAAAGACAAAAAATCATATACCTTATAAACTACTAAGAGGAGTAATTTACTGCAGTGAAAAGATGAAAGGTTTATTTCAGCAGCAGGAGCATAAAGCATGTTACACCTTCTTTCTTTCCTCCCTTTTCATTCCTTGGACCTGACTTAATGCAAGACCATAACTATGTAATTTTACTAAATGTCTAGTCAGATTAAACTGCTCCAAAGAAACAATACAAATGAACAAATATCCTTTTACTTGTAAATACGTTTTAACTCTATACGCTCAGATTATATCTCTGGGCCGAACAAATTTGAACAATTGTTTGTCACAGTCACATTCCTTCTCCCAGCCACATATACAGCTCCTCCTCCCCTGCCCCTGCCCCTTTCTTCACTGCCCCTCATTTCTTTTAAAGGTGCAGTGCCATATATTATCACTTAGTGATACCAATGCACAAATATCGATCTATACAGAGCTGGGATTTTCAAACCTAAAGGACATAGGCTCTTCATATACAGCTATAATTCTCATGATCCTACTTACTCCTGTGGATTAGCCCCTGTAGTCATTGGGATCCCTTACATCAGTTGCATATAATCAGAAAGTACTTTTTCTATTCAAATTTAAGTCATTCCAGCTGCTAACATACATCATCCACATCAGTTTAGTATATCCTGTTCACATCTCACAAAAAGCAAACTACAACTAAATTTCATTGTGAAAAATATTGAAATTCTTTTATTTCTAAACATAATGGGAAAAATAAAAGAAAACAGTGAGACATATTTTTTTAATGTTTATTATTAAACCCCCAAGCAAAATATATATAAATATGTATAATGGCTAACTAATTCTTTCAGTCACGTAGCAATAACTATTACTGATTTTTATCTATTATTTTGAATTATATCCAAGCTGGAGTTTGTCATGGTGAAATTCCCAACATATATTTATATAGATAAATATTAAAAATGCAGAGTGATGTTATAAGACAAAAGGTAGATAGATAACTCAATATATTCCAAATCAGAACAGATGGTATTTTTACAGAACACAACTACATTTCAATATGTCAAAACAAAAGAAAGAGAAAGCAACGCAACCCAGTATTTAAATATCACTACCCAATGTTGTCAACTTTTTCAGAACATTCACTCATGGGGAATCTGTAACATAAATTTGCAAAGCCAAACATATACATTTAAACTTTTTCTTAAATCCCTCTGAGGATAGATTCACTACTGTCAGATCTTTGTGGGGCTTGATTCAACATCCAGGAAGTCAAAGTGAGTAAGGGTGGCAAAATTTAGTTCTCAGTATGTATCCAGATTATGGGCTTGTTGGTAAGATTTTACCACAGGAGAGAGAAGTCCCTGTAACTGTCTCTTATACATAGGCTTGTAAGCATTAGACTTTTATTGGTAAATGGCAATAAATGTCAATTTCACCATACACACAAACCAACAAAAAACTATTTCCATCAAAAATAATCCAAATTTACAGACAGAAAAAGAAAGAAAAATGCTGCTCGAGAATTTTAGTTTGATTCAGGACGTTTACTGTGTATATGTTAACTTTTAATGTTCACAGTTTGTTTTAACAGACATAAAGCTTTAATTTTTAAAATCTCAATAGCTACTGTCATTAAAAAATTACTGTTTGATTTCCTATAGTCTGGCCCTCCCCTTAATTTCCTGCAACTGTGAAAATTTAAAAAGATACTTTTGTAAAAAAAAAAAAAAAAGGCCTAAAATAAACATTGATATTTTTTGTTGAAATTGTAAGAATATAAAAATTCAGTTCTGCCAAAGCCTACTTGTACACTTGCACAGAGGGTAAGAAGTAGTCAGGAAGGCTCCTTCCTGCCCCACTCCTGCCTCCTGTAATGTCCTGGGACAGGCTGACCCAACAGAAGTTGCCATACATTCCAGTTTGTTTTGTTGATACCAAGGGGTTCAGTTCTTTTATTCATAAAGTATCACACAAACTGATTGAGCTGAGTATCAGCGTGTAGCCGTGTTAGTTTGTAGCCACAAAAACAACAAGAAGTCCAGCAGCACCTTAAAGACTAACAGATTTATTTGGGCATAAGCTTTTATGGGTAAAAAACCTCACGCATCTGAAGAAGTCTTTAAGGTGCCACCAGACTCCTCGATTGAGCTGAGTTATCAAACAGACAGAAATCAGCATGGTACAGAAGGGGTTAACATTTTACCCTGGCTGGGGGAATAGGCTTGTAGCTTACATCTTCACTCTCTTCCAAATTGATTACAACTATTGGTTTTTTTACTCTACTTGTTTACAACAGACAGAAAATGGTATAGATTCCACCTTATTAATTAAAGACGTTACACACTTGTTCTTATCTAGTTTCCAATTATTTTTCAGGTCACAAAGACATTTGAAGGACCAATTATCCATAAAACAGATAGCTAGCATTGCTCAGATTTGGCAAGCTTTAACATAATCTACAGCTTGATTTCACCAGTTCTTACATCACTTCTCCACTCTGTCCTTAGAAGAGAACCAAGAGTGTCATAATACTAAGTACACCTCTACCTCAATATAACGCTGTTCTTGGGAGCCAAAAAATCTTACCACGTTATAGGTGAAACCATGTTACATTGAATTTGCTTTGATCCACCGGGATGCGCAGCCCTGCTCCCCTGGAGCACTGCTTTACTGCATTATATCCAAATTCATGTTATATCAGGTGGCGTTATATCGAGGTAGCGGCATATTCGCATTTCATACTTTACAATTTAGCAGTACCATGTAAACAGTATACGGGATAGACATAAGTAAGCAAGTATATGCCCCAATCCTATACCTACAAGTAAAGAATGATATAAAAGCAGCCTCTTCACTTAAACTATTAGGTGCTAAAACTTGCAAAGTATAAATCCAAGAGACTCCCTCGTCCCTTCTCTGAAACAGATTACTTGCTTTTACTCTGCTCCCCTCTTAGTCAGAAGGTTCTCAGTTCCCATTCAGCTCAGGCAGGAGATGGCTAATTTTTCCTCCCAAAATGTCTTGCTTCAGGGGAATTCATATCTCACAGACTCATAGAGCTCTTGAATTCTATAATCCTCTGTCATAGCTTCCTACTCAGATTTGAACCTTAGCGTTCATAACCTGAGAAGCTAGCATAAACTCCTCTAAGCTTAATTACCAGCTTAGATTTGATATCGCTGCCACCAGCCAACTTCCAGTGTTTGGCTCACTCTGGTCTCCCCAAAACCTTCCCTGGGGAACCCCCCAAGACTCAGATGCCCTGAGTCTACAACAAAGGGAAATAAACCATTCCCCCCACCTCTCTCCCACCCAGAATTTCCTCTCTGGGCTAACCTGAGAGTTACTGATGCAACCTCTTTACATCACAATACCAAGAAGCATGTCTCCTCTCTTCCACAAAGAGACAAACCCAAAGACAAGGAAACAGAAAAGATTCTATCTCTCTTCCCCCTTAGCTTCTTCCCGCCCTGGGACACTAGGAGAGTTAAACACAGAGAGCAGTTTTTCCCCTCCCCCCTGTCTTTCCTTTCTCCCACCAATTTCCTGGTGAGTCAACTAGAAACAAAAAATCAACAGGTCTTAAAAAGCAAAACTTTTAATAAAAAAAAAAAGAAAGAATAGAATAACAGTTCTCTGTAATCTAGATGGTAAGATACAGGGTTTTCAACTTATAGAAAATGAATAAACAATAGAAAAGGGATAAACAGCCTTATCCAAAAACAATACAATTTAAAGTACTTATAGCCAAATACACATAAAGACTCCACCAGCCAGATACACAGATGCAAATACAGCAAAACAATTTAAAAGACTATACTTTTGCTACCTTTGTACTTACAACTGGGAAACAGAAGATTAGAAGGACTGGAAATAGATCCTCTCATAGCTGAGAGAGCACAGAACAGACAAAGACCCCAGACCAAGAAACACCCACAAATTCCCTCCCTTAAGCTTTGAAAAATCCGGTTTCCTGATTGGTCCTCTTGTCAGGTGTTTGGTTCCCTTTGTTAACCCTTTACAGGTAAAAGAAACATTAACCCTTAGCTATCTGTTTATGACATCCTCATTTTAAATTCTTCCAAGTTACAGCTGTTTTCTGCTCCCTCCAAGATCACAAATTTTCACTACAGTAATCCCCCCTTTACCAACTGGAGCCATGCAGAAGTGTGGGGCAGGGAGGAGAGGGTTTAGTATCAGGGCCTGTTACCTATGGGAAAGAGAAAGGGAACCTTTGCTTCTCTGAGGAACATCACAGAGGTCCTCTGTCACAGTACAAATGTTTTCAAGCACTCCCATGCCCTGGTCCCAGGTTTCTCCAGTCAGAGCCATACCTCACTAGCTAGGAGAAAAAGGATGGGGGGGATCTGCTTCATTGGTTGCACAGACACAAAGTGGTGTCCCTTTGCAGTGGAGAAGTGAGTGGCTTGAGGTCTTGATTGAAAAGTTCGTGGAAAAAGATACAGTTTCTGTATGATTTTTTCATTCCTTCTCTGCTCTTTGCTGGCCGAAGGGGCTGGATTTCCTGATGCTTTGGGGCTGGCTTGGGGATGGAAGGGCATTTGCAGCAGCCATCTGCCAGCTTAGAATATAGTCTATTTCCACTCAAATTGCCTCCCAGTTCACCTCTGTAAGTATATATTGGAAATGTCTGATGCAGCAGAAACTCTATCTGGTTCTTAAGGTTCAATGGCAGCTAAAATGTATTTGGTTTACCTTCATAGCTCAACAGCTTCCCCCTATCCCCACTACTATCCTGCAGCTGCTTAGTGTGAAATTTAATTCCCATTTTGCTGGGTTATTGATATTGAGGGAAGAATTTCATTAGCCAGAGTAGGAGCACATACATGGGGTCCCCCAGATTCATGTGGGGAATGGGTACACTGTACAGAACAATGTAGTTTCTGGGGAATACATTCACTTCGTCCCACATCAAATACAGTTCAGATCTCCTCAGCACCCAGGCTTCACGGACCTTTCCTGTGTGTCTGACGTTAGTATTTGCCTTTGTGTTTCCCTAGGCTTCGAAGAATGAGGGCATAGTAATCTTTTTTGATGGAAATACTCATGCCCTTTGGTGTGCAAAGTATGAGGATGTGGGTGCCATCGATGGCTCCTATGCAGTTCAGAACCCCATTCTCCGGGACCCAGCTATCATTTCAAGAACGCTGGTGATGACGAGAGTGTGGATAACTTCACAAATCTGCACCGCCACATCCCTGTCAGTGAGATTTCTCACCCTGCAGTGGTTTGTGACAAACTGGTAGCAGTCCAGCATTGTCAACTTCCAGAGGACAAGAGCCACCTGCTTTTGCAGAGGTATGGGTCTCTGGAACTGATTGTTCAGCTGTAGGTTTGGGGCCAGGTCCTCACAGAGTTCCAGGAACACCGCAGCCAATGGTTGTCATCCCAGGTTTCCAGTATGATTTGTTTCAACTATGCTGTGCTGGTTCTTCTGGTTCAGAAGTGGCGGTCTACCCATGGACATATAGTCACATCACCTGTAGTTGCCTGCAGATCTATATCATGCAGCAACAGTGTATCAGTCACCAACATGGTCACCTGTCTCTTGCTTGTGAGAAAGGTTTGAGTCCATTCCCCCAAGATTCTAGCTGGCTGCATAGTGCAACACACACACACACACACACACGTCCCTCAAGAAGGAGCAGGAACAGAAACACATAGCTGGTCACTTGCACCACATCTTCCACCAAGAGAAGCAGGACAAAAGGATAAAAAGGAACTGCCATTTGCAAATGTGTCAAGGCAGGAGACAATACCAACAACACACTGCAAGATGGTTCCTTGAGTGTCTCCTGTGATGCACAGAACCCTGACATACCACCCATGAAATGCTAACACCAAATATATGAGCCAAGAGGAGTACGCAGTGACATTGATATTCACATGTATACAGCTTGTACTCAGGTCCAGCATAGCTTATGTGGACACTCAGCAGCGGTATGGGGTACCTGCACAAGCACAAACACAGGTAAGTACCCAAATATGCGTGTCAGCGTAGGCATAGCTGCAGAGGGATCAGTTGCTATCCTCCAGGAGAGTACTAGGCTGGCTGGTGCTGGGGGGCAAGGCTCACTGCACCCTCCCACTTGTTATACTGAAAAGCAGCGAAACCCAATCTCTTTTCTGCAACTTTCTTATCATAACCTCTTGCTAAACAGTTTAATCACAGGTCCTGTGACCATACCCCCAGCCTGTTTGGACCCAGCATAGAAACATCTTTCCCAGACTGCAAGGTTCACAAAAGGTGCTGAGACTCCCTTTTGATGGCTTAGGGTACGTTTACACAGCAAAAAAAAAACAAAAAAAACCCGACAGCTGCAAGTCTCAGAGCCCCAGTCAACTGACTTGAGGTTGTGAGGCAGGTGCTGCGAGGCTACAAATATCAGAAGAAACCGCAGCTCAGGCTCTGGTTCCCTCCCACTTCGCTGAGTTTCAAAGCCTGGGCTCCAGCCTGAGCCCAAACATCTACACTGCTATTTTAACCCCGCAGCCCCAGCTCCATGAGCTTGAGTCAATTGACTGGGCTCTGAGACTCACTGCCATGGGGTTTTGTTGTTGTTGTTGTTGTGTAGACATACTGCAGGGCTCCTCACCCCCTATGTGTTTTATGTAGTACATAGTGCCTTCCGCCAGCCCTCCCCCACAGAGGTAAATTCCACTCTGTGCTTGGAACCAGGAGCCCTTTCCAGAGACTTTGCAGGACCCTGGGCATAAGAATATAAAACATAAGTTTCTGTGGAAATTTCTGATAGCAGATTCCCGAAAGGCACTGGTATCTTTTGCTAATCATCTATTTTATACTCCTATAACAATTGTTGCATTAAGTTTAACACAACAGCTCCCCCACCTTTTGAGAATGTTTTCATCTTTGGTCAGATCCTGCAAAATATCTTTTTTCTGTACCAGCAGAACTTTTACAGATGCCTTGGCACAGGGACAAACTAGTCTTCATAATAATAAAAAAGAAAATCTCAGCTTCTTCAGACCAAAATGTTTGAAATTTTTATGGATGTAGCAGTGGCTGGTCTATACTGGAAAGCTAGCACTTCTTATCAGCGCTAAGATGGAAAGACTTCAAGAGTCGGATGTGATTAATCCCATCTTTTTTTATGGTGCAGGATTCCTGAGCAACTTCCAGCAGTGAAGACAGAAGCAGCCAGTATCATGAAATCTGCTTCAAGCTTTAGGATCTTACAAGGTCTCAAAACTTGGTATGTATGTATAATCAAAATTTATGTTAAAAAAGCCCCAGAAAACAACTCAAACAAAAAGACTTCTTTGAAGTACTTTTTTAAGAGTAAAATTAATAAACTGAATTCCTGGCATATGTACGTGTTTAACATTATACATTTACTTTTGTGCATGTGAGTGAGTTTAGAGAAAAATACAGCAAAATATTTACGTGACTATTTGCTGAATTTTCTATAAATGAATTCACATCAGCTGTGCTTGTTCCTCTTCTGTGTTCACTTTCCACAAACATCTGTTGTGATTAGGTATCTAAGTATTTGCAGCAACTAATTCATGTGAGTATATTTGTTCGTGCTCAGTCCAAGAACAGAACTGTATCATGTGATTTATCTGACCAGTCACAACTAATCAACACAGCTGGAGTTCTGAATATCAGACATAGCATAAACAAAGAAGACCATTCATGATCAACCAAAATATTATTGTTTAATTAGGAATACTTTTCATGAAATTGCTATCTACTCACAGATATTCTCTCAGCAGAAAAAAAAAAGGTGCAAATTTAGCAGAAATATTATCAGTTATCTTTTCTTAAGATCAAATTTTACCCTGGCATCAAGGTGCCCAGGGGTATCCTGTCAGTTTAAATGACCATGGAATGTTGTCCTCAATTATTATAAATGTACTTAACAATAGGTTCCTATATCTTTAATGAGGCTTTAAAATGTCTTAAAGTTATACTGGGTCTGGCATTGCTGGATGGTGAAATTTCATTAGTTTGTAACAATTTTTTAAGGGCTAGGAAAAGCTTGTCTAAATAAATTTGTAATGTTACTCTCTTTTGAGAAGGGCAGAGAAATTATTTTTAACAGAAGGAATACCAATGTGATAGAAGAGTATTTTTCAGTTAGGGAAAACTGCATAACTAGTGAGAACACTGCGGGTACGTTTATACTGACAAGAACCGTGCACTTAGTCTCAGAGACTGGGTCAGTTGACTCAGGCTCACAGTGCAGGGCTAAAAGGAGCAGTGTAGATGTTCCCACTCAGGCTGGATCCTGGGCTCTGAGACTCTATCCCTTCACTGGGTTTCAGATCCCAGGCTCCAGCCCAAGTGGGTATATATACAATCCTATTTTTAGCCCCGCAGCCCAAGCCCCACAAGCCCCAGTCAATTGAGCTCCGGCTCTGAGACTCAGTGCTGTGAGTCATTTATTGCCATGTAGACATACCCTGAGAGGCTAGCTGGGAATGGGTGCAGAGTAATGACTCCCAGGCCTGGTCTACACTACGCGTTTATACCGAATTTAGCAGCGTTAAACCGAATTAACCTTGCACCCATCCACACAACAAAGCCCTTTATATTGATATAAAGGGCTCTTAATATCGGTATCTGTACTCCTCCCTGATGAGGGGAGTAGCACTCAAATCGGTATTGCCATTTTGGAATAGGGTTAGTGTGGCCACAATTTGATGGTATTGGCCTCCAGGAGCTATCCCACAGTGCACCATTGTGACCGCTCTGGACAGCAATCTGGAGTCGGATGCACTGGCCAGGTAGACAGGAAAGCCCCGCGAACCTTTTGAATTTCATTTCCTGTTTGCCCAGCTTGGAGAGCTGATCAGCATAGGTGACATGGCATGCAGAGCTCCATCAGCACAGGTAACTATGCAGTCTCCTGAGAATCGAAAAATTGCTCCAGCATGGACCACACGGGAGGTACTGGATCTGATCGCTGTATGGGGGAGAGGATTCCGTGCTAACAGAACTCCGTTCCAAAAGATGAAATGAAAAACATTTGAAAAAATTTCCATGATGTAGAGAGGCCACACCCAGGGACTTCAGTTACAGTGCCGTGTGAAAGTTAAGACAAGCCACTAGAAAACCAAAGAAGCAAACAGATGGTCCGGGCAGGGCCGCAAACATGCCGCTTCTATGCTGAGCTGCATGCAGTCTAGAGGGGGTCGCCACCACTACCACCACCCGTCCGTGGATTCCGAGGTGGGGGTATCTTAGCTATGCCTGATGATTTCTGCAAACGGGGAAACGAGGAGGAAGAAGAGGAGGACGAGCTTGCAGAGAGCACACAGCACTCCATTCTCCCCAACAGCCAGGAGCTTTTTTCTCAGTCTGACCGAAGTACCCTCTCAGCCCTCCAAGCCACTAGCCCAGACAATGAAGCCATGGAAGGGACCTCTGGTGAGTGTACTTTTGTAAATAAAAACATGGTTTAAAAGCAAGCGTTTTTAATGATTGATTTGCCCTGAGGACTTGGGATGCATTCGCGGCCAGTACAGTTACTGGAAAAGTCTGTTAACATGTCTGGGGATAGAGCAGAAATCCTCCAAGGACATCTCCATGAAGCTCTCCTGGAGGTACTCCAGAAGCCTTTGCAGAAGGTTTCTGGGCAGGGACAGCCGTTATTCCGTCCTCCATGGTAGGACACTTGACCACGCCATGCATGTAGCAAGTAATCTGGTATCATTGCATGACAAAGCCTAGCTGTGTATGGTCCTGGTGTTTGCTGGCATACAAGCAACATCCGTTCTTTATCTGCTGTGTTATTCAAGGAGAGTGATATCGTTCATGGTAACCTGGTTGAAATACAGGAATTTAATTAAGGGGACAGAGATGGTTGGGCTGGCTGTTGCCTGTGGCTTAAAAGAAATCCTTCCTGCAGGTAGCCAAGCAGGGGAGAGGGGTGATTGGTGCTGAGCTTTTTCGTATTTGGCTAGCTGGGATCTTTCCTGCTACCCAGTCAGGCAGTGTTGGGGGTGGCTAGCAGCGATCTTCCATGATACCAGCCATGTGTGGGGGGAGGGGTAAAGCGATCATCCCAGAGAATTGGATGCAGGGGGAGGTTCTGCTGCTGCACATTAACAGGCAAGAAGCAGCACTCACGGGCTTTGCTTGCTATTCAGAAAGGAGGGCACTGGATATATGAAGGCTGCAGAAGTTGAAAGACATGGCTTACCATGGCCGCATGCAAGCCGAAATTCTGCTGCCCCGGACCTGCGTCTGTGATCTCTAACGCCAAGTCACAGGCACTCAGTATTAAGATGCAAAATGCAACCTTGTACTGAAATCATATGTGCTATGTAAGTGAATAGTGTTGTTCACCATGCAAGAGTATAACCATTGTTCTGTAAAATGGATCTTTTTAAATACTTCTCTCCTTTTTTTCCCTCCCTCCTGCAGCTGCAAATTTTTCAAGCCTCCCTCCTCCATCCAAAGGCTATCTCAGATAAGGCGGCAGAAAAAAAGACACGAGACGAAAATGTTCTCGAAATCATGGAAGTGACCCGCAATGAAAGAGCTCATCTGATGGGTGGAAGGTATGCCAGTCAAGGTACAGGAAAAATGCAGTGAATGTGAGGAGAGGAGAGGAGATGCTCGAGATGAGAGGTGGCGGCAGGAAGATCAGAGGAGGCATGATGCATACTGGGGCTGCTGTGTGATCAAACGGACATGCTCCGTGTCTGGTGGAGCTTCAGGAATGGCGCAGAATCAAGAGTGCCGCTGCAGCCCCTGTATAACTACCCTCCCCTCACCATGTTCCTTAGCCTCCTCACCGACCAGACGACTAAGAACGTGTGCGGGGAGACTCCATGCACCCGCCCATTCCACCCAGTGACAGCTCAACCAAAAGGCTGTCATTATTTTGAATTTTTTTAGTGGCCTTTTCCTTCCCTCCTATCCTCCCAAACCCCACCCAGACTACCTTGTCAGTTCTCTCCCTCTTTATAATTAATTGAAATAAAGAATACATGATTTTTAAACGAGAGTGACTTTATTTCCTTAGGAAGCAAGCGACTAATTGAAGGGGGAGGATGGTGACTTACAGGGAATGAGTCAATCAAGAGGGGGAGGTTCATCAAGGAGGATGAAACACAACAGTCACACCGGCCCGGGCCCGTGATGAAACTGGTTTTCAAAGCTTCTCTGATGTGCACCATCTCCTGGTGTGCTCTTCTAATCGCCCTGGTGTCTGGCTGCGTGTAATCAGTGGCAGATGATTTGCCTCAGCCTCCATCCCGCCATAAAGGTCTCCCCCTTACTCTCACAGAGATTGTGGAGCACACAGCAAGCAGCAATGACAAAGGGGACATTGGTTTGGCTGAGGTCTGAGCAAGTCAGTAATGTGCACCAGCGCGCCTTTAAACGGCAAATGCACATTCTACCACCATTCTGCACTTGCTCAGCCTGTAGTTAACAGCTCCTGACTACTGTGCAGGCTGCCTGTGTATTGCTTCATGAGCCATAGGCATCAAGGGGTAGGCTGGTCCCCAGGATAACTACAGGCATTGAACATCCTCAACTGTATTTTCTGGTCTGGGAAGTAATTCCCTTGCTGCAAGCTGTTTAAACAGAGTAGTTCCTGAAGATGCGAGCGTCATGAAACCTTCCCGGCCATCCACGTGGATGTTGGTGAAACGTCCCTTGTGATCCACCAGTGCTTGCAGCACCATGGAAAAAGTACCCTTTTGATTTATGTACTGGGGTGCCCTGGTGCCAAGATAGGGATATGGGTTCCCCATCTATCGCCCCACCGCAGTTAAGGAATCTCATTGCAGCAAAGCCATTCACTATGACCTGCACTTTTCCCAGAGTCACAACCTTTCGTAGCAGCAGCTTAATGATTGCTTTGGCTACTTGCATCACAGCAGCCCCACAGTAGATTTGCCCACTCCAAAATTGATTCCCGACTGACTGGTAGCTGTCTGGCATTGCAAGCTTCCAGAGGAGTATCGCCACTCGCTTCTCAACTGTGAGGGCTGCTCTCATCTTGGTATTCTGGCGTTTCAGGGCAGGGAAAAGCAAGTCACAAAGTTGCATGAAAGTGCCCTTACCCATGCAAAAGTTTCGCAGCCACTGGAATCGTCCCACACTGCAACACTATTCGGTCCCACCAGTCTGTACTTGTTTCCCGGGCCCAAAATCGGCATTCAATGGCTAGAACCTGCCCCATTACCAGCATGATCTCGAAAGCACAGGGGCCCACGGTTTGAGAGAATTCTGTGTCCATGTCCTCATCATTCTCGTTGCCGCACTGCTGTAGTCGCCTCCTCCTCGCCTGGTTTTGCAAGTCCTGGTTCAGCATAGACTGCATGAGAATGCGCGAGGTGTTTACAACATCGATGACTGATGTCTTGAGCTGAGCAGGGTCCATGCTTGCCATGCTATGGCGTCTGCACAGTTCATCCAGGAAAAAAGGCGTGAAACGGTTCTCTGCCACTGCTTTCACGGAGGGAGGGGTGAGGCTGTATCCAGAACCACCCGCGACAATGTTTTTTGCCCCATCAGGCACTGGGATCTCAACCCAGAATTCCAATGGGCAGGGAAGACTGCAGGAATATGGGATAGCTACCCATATTGCAATGCTCCGGAAATTGACACTAGCCTCGGTACATGGATGCACACCACCGAATTAATGTGCATAGTGTGGCCGTGTGCACTCGACTTTATACAATGTGTTTTAAAAAACCGGTTTCTGTAAAATCGGAATAATCTCATAATGTA
Source organism: Chelonoidis abingdonii (assembly GCF_003597395.2). NCBI lineage: Eukaryota > Metazoa > Chordata > Testudines > Testudinidae > Chelonoidis > Chelonoidis abingdonii. Next base: position 263,416,110 of record NC_133769.1, read on the forward strand.
GACATACCCCCAGAAGTTTTGTCACTGGCACTTCAGGTGGTAAATGGCAGTTTGGCCATACTCAAGATGTTAAAAGTTAGAGGGCAGAACAAAATGAATCCTTTCCAGCTTAGGAAGTGCACAGAATCCTTCCAGGCACATGAACTCTGGGTCCTTCATGTGCATTATAAACACTCCTGTGGGCAGCAGTGTGTACAAAAAAAAAAAAAGAAAGAGTGAACAGGAAACATACAAGAAAATGCTGTATTGTATGGCTGGTCACCGCTTGCTCCCTGTTTGCCAGCTAGAAAGTACTTCTTTAGATTTGGCCAAATCTCTCCTCCAGTGGTTCACCCTTCATGAGTGACTGACCCACAATGCTCAGCCTACCAATGACTGACCCTATTTGTGCTTGGATGTATTAGGCCAGTTCTGACACTCCCTGTAATACAAACCACTTTAAGCTAGATGATCATGATTCTGCCCTTAAAGTCTATGAATCTATAAAATGTGGGCTGTGTGGCCAGTGACCTGGAGACAAAAAGGTATTGTAATTTGGCAGTGTATTATACACTATACATAGTGGAGTCTAGCCATTTTAAAAAAGAGAGGCTCAAAAGACAAAGTATGTGATGTCTGTTCAAAGAATTACTCCCATTGGGCCAACAGCTCTGTCTGGAATGGACACACACACACACACTCTCACACACATGTTTCAGAGTTCAGAAACACTTGACCGTTGGTTACAGATGCAAGTTGAATTTGTACTAGCAGGAACACTTTAAAATTTTCGTCAAGCAGAGGTCCCTGTGTGTCATGTTCTGTAGGAGCAAAACCACCCTCAACGGTTTATGTTCCAATATGCTCTTTGAACAGCAGTGGCATCAGTGCTTGTTCTCTGTCTCTGTACTTAACAATGAATGTTCAACCAGGGAGAAATACTAACTACACTGAGAACCCGAGACCATGTAAAACAATGTATTAGTAGCTGAACAAAGCAAGACTATTAAATATATGAGTTTTCTGTTCTCTGTAGCTTTACATTTCTGTGGAGAAACTAAAATACAAATTCCAGCTCTACTAAATAAAGCACACTTGTGGGATGTTAATAGATATAATTTTGTTATGTAGCCCAATGAGTAAGAATTGCCTACATGGTTTGGCTTATCTACAGTAATCCAGAATCTCAGACTATGGATCTAGTTTGGATTCAGAAAGGTAGTTTATTAGTACAGAGTATATTTAACAAGGAATCTTTATATCTTCTGGAAATGAAAACATCACAAGGTCAACTGAATGTTCGTGAAAAATACCTTTAGATTTCTTGGCAGTTCCCTCCCCATACCTAGTACACAGTTCTTGCTTTTAATCTTACAAAATAAATCTATTGGCCCATATTCATTCCTGGTGAATTTACACCATAATTTAATTAGCTTATTATTTGGGGGGGAAAGGAAGATTTTATTAAAACATGTTGATTGTTCTTCTTCAGACACAGAAGATAAACTTGGAAAATGCCTTTTTTTCCCCCTAAAACATACTGTTGATATATCATTATATAGTGTTCTAAAATACTTTATTCATTTCTCTTTTATTTAAGGCTACTCAAAACATAATGGTTTCAATTTACATTGATTCTGTAAACAATATCCAGAGGCTCAGGTACTCTGGAATTCACTAAGAGAGATCTGGATTCAATGCTGTCCTAACCACTAGATCATCCTTCCTCTCGGGTCAGCCAAACTCCTTCCACCACACAAATCCCCTCTCCTTCCAACAATGTTCTCCTGTTACTCATTTCCTCTCACATCCTTTTCCAGTTACTGAAGCCCCAGCCCTTCTGAGCATGCACTCCAAGAGGCCCCTTGGAGACAGGACATATGAGGAGGTCTTCTGCTTCCCAGCACCTCAAAAACTCAGGGAACCACCCCATTTCTGGAGACAAATACAAATTCCTTTTTAACAGCATTACAAAATTAATGGCTGAAGGCAACATGGTGGATGTTTACTGTTTTGAGTTCTACTGTTTGCTACAGTGCTCCATGGTTTAGATGCACATTGTGACATGCACTGAAAAGTGACCGATGAACTGTAAAAAAAAGGGGTTGTGATAAATGGCAGAGAGCTGAATTGGAAAGAAGGCATCACATGAATCTGTGGATCACTAAGGATCTAGAAAAGGGCCTCTGGGTTGATGAATTTGGGGTCCACTAAGGATTGGTGGATAGCTGACACTTGTGCCCCAGTGTCTCTCCATGCGATAACCTTCTTTCTGCCCACTCTCAAGGTTTCCCTTCGTTCCGAGGGTATTTGAAAGGCATCTGGGCCTGGGGATCTTTGGTATGATTGAGGTGTCATGAACTGTAATCGGTTGGGGTTCTTGGGGCAGTGGGCCTTTATATGTCCCAGTTCATTACATTTAAAACATCGCCCAGCTGACTGGTCACTGGGCCGAGGTGGGTTGCTGGAGAGGTGAGGTGGGACATAAGGTGTTCCTGTGCTTCTCCTTCGGGTGTACGTGGGGCCTTGGGTTGCCCCTGGTGATAGGCGTTGTTTCGGTTTGCCCGCCTCTGATATTTGCGTCAAGCTGCTAGTATGTTTTTTTCTTTTTGCCATTTCCACCCAGTTTGGCTCTACTCTCCCGCACCTCGGTTAACAGTTTTGGACTTCCCATCTAGGATTAACTTTCTATTTCCCTGACGAACCTTAGAAACTGATCCATTTGCATACGAAAGGAAGAGCATTGCACGAGATTCAGCCCTTGCTCCTGAAGATACAGATCCCGAATCCAGTTCTCTAAGGTGGGAAGGCGTTTGGGAATGACTACTCTGGTTTCCATCTAGGGCTCTGAACCGCAGACGGCACTGCCAGGTGTTAGCCCCATCATCTGATTCTGGCCTGTGGTTTGAAAAAGTTTATAATATCTCATACGTTACCTTAGCACTTCAGCTGCCACTCTGCGTAAGGGTCACTGAGGCTGTGCGTCAGCTCTTATCATGTACGTGGTCGGCCAAGAATGCCTACCCAATGACAGGCCCTTTCAAATCTGTTCTGACAGCCAAGGCCTCAGGTCCATCACCTGCTTGTAGGTGGGCGAATTTGTTTGGATGGGAAGAGTACTGGAGAAGGGTTCTTATGTTGGCTGGTATCACTCCTGCTTACGCACCTGCTATTCCAGTAATCACGCTTTCTCCCTCCCTTGTCCCCTTCCTTCCCTCTCTTTTTGTTCTCGCCTTTCCATCTCTTTTTGTTGGTGGGTTGTCTTCCCTTCAGTAGCTTCAGTTTGTGGGCAGCCTCAGCCCTGGCCATCTGTCATCTGCCATGGTCCTTTTGGGGCTCTCCGATCCCATCTCCTCAGCTCTGATGTTTGGCAATAATGACGGAGTGAGTGCCGCGGGACAGTAAGGAAACCAGGATCTCGTGCTTCACAGCTCAGCGGCCCCCACCCATCATGGCAGGCGTCTAGCTGCTGTTGGATTTTTTCTCTTGCCTGACATTTCCCCCCGGTCTACCTTAGCTATCTGCAGGGGTTGGGGGAGGGGAAAAGTCTTGGAATCTTTGGTTACTGTAATGCTGACTCTAGAAAAAAGAAACAAGTTACAACAGGTTTTTGTTACTCTGCCTTGGCAATATAGCCTAATGACCCTCCAGTGATCACAGCTGGAGCTTCCCTTCTAACCAAAAAGCCCCTCTGTCAGAATCATCTTATCTGTTTGCTTCAGGGTATCCTCTCCTTCACTGCTTCCCAGACTTAAGATGAGGAAAAAAAATCTGGCTTTTGGTTCCTAAAAATCCCTCACCGCTGCTCACCATGTCAGGTTCTTTCCCACTCTGACTTTAGGGTACAGATGTGAGGGACCTGCCATGAGAAGCTCTACATCGTCAAATTAACAGGCTTAGATCTGGTCTGGCTGCCACCACCTATCCGAGCACTACTTTCCTTCCTGGGTAGCCTGAGAGACTTCACCAATTCCTGACGAACAGCAGGATCAAACCCCTTGGATCTTAAACCAGGAGACTTAACCATGCCCTCCTCTTTCTTCACCACACTCTGGCTGGATTCCAGATTCAACCCTTGGATTTAAAAACAAGGACACATCAATCGGTTATTAAGAAAAAGACCTTTTGGATTAAGGAAACAGAAAGGTAAAAAAACCTCTGGGACAAGAGATTAAATTAGCATACCAGCTACTCTCACAGACAACAGATTCAAACACAAAGATGTTCCCCTGGGCCAAAACTTAGTTACACAAAAATACCCAATTTGATTCTTCCTCTAATTGCACAAGACAGGTTACAAAGAAATAAACATAAACCTATTTATTCCTTTCTAAAACTTTCTACTCTGATAAGAGGCTGGTTCCTTGATCTTTTTCACTCTGGCTGAAACTGAAACTCTGACTAAACAAAGGAAACTTCCTTCCTTCCTTCCGAAGCATCTTGTTCCTCCATTGGTTCTTCTGGTCAGGTGTCAGCTAGGCTAGGTGAACTTCTTAACCTTTTTCAAATAAAAGAGGCATTAACCCTTAATTATCTGTTTATGACAGGGAGTAAATGCCATGTTAATGAAATTTGCTAATGATACTAACTTGGCAAACATCAGTGAGGGTAGGTAAATAATAGAGGAAACGTGCAAAACCCCCAAGAAATGAAATTCTACTTCAGAAAATGAGAAAATGCACGTGAGGGGAAATCATCTGACATCTACACTGTAAAAACAAACATGTCAGAGAGACTTAGTTCAAAAATCCTGTCTACGGTACAGTGTGCCATCATTTTCTAACTATATCACTAAACAACCATGTTATGTCTGAGACCCTCAGCATAGGCCGTTAGGTGTGACAGCACACAGCAAATTATATGCAAGTTTGCAGGATAATATAATAGCAAAAAATCAATAATCGTGTCACAAGGCAGAGAGGTAATAGTCTCCCTCTCTCTGGCTCTGGAATTACCATACATGGAATGTTGTGAACAACTGTGCACTGGAGTACCAGTGAAATATTGACATATCTGATGGTCTTCAGAGAAGAGCAATAAATATGGTTAGAGATGGAGGGACAGGCTTGAGTTAAAATATTCACCATGTATATCTTGACTAAGCAACAATTCAGAAGGGACATGATAATGATATACAACTGTTTGAAGGGTATAAACATCAAGAAGCGAGAGATGTTATTTAACACAGTGAGCCAGATAGAAGGGTACTGCATGAAAAGAGGTATAATGAGATGAAATTGGGAAAGCGAAAATACTGATTCAATGTCAGGGTGGGGGTGAGGGGAAAATCCCTTCCTATAGTGAGATCTCTAAGAGCCAAATCCAACTTCCAGGGAAGTCAATGGAAGTTCTAGTGATCAAGCCATTCATCTGTGGAATACACTCCCAAGGCAAGTGGTAGAAGCATTACTTAGCGCATTTTTAAAATTAGACTTGACATGGGCATGTCCAAACTGTTGAGAGCAGAAGGCTCATGATAGCAAAGCTCTTCTACCAATACTGAATTGTCACTACTTGCAAAATAAATTCCTTCCCAGACTTGTAGTGAAAGGAGACAAATGTGCTGATCAGCAGTGGTGAAGGAAAAAAAAAAGACAGAGAAGGAGATAAAGTGACTGTTATAAGACCCATACCTCCTCACCTTTTTAACGAGCCGGAGAGGGCTAGTTGCCTGTGGGGTGTCTATTTGGGAGCTTCTGGAAAGGTAGACAAAAGAGACAAAGTGCAATCAGCTTTGAATGAAAAATTTCAGGTTCTTGGAAGTAGCATTGATTCTCCTGACTCTGAGGTAATTTACTTTTGATACCAAATTTCAAACATTAAAGGAGACTGAAACATGTAGAAACTTCCAAAGACAAAATGTCCTGTCTGTTTAGATTGTAAACTCTTCGGGACACATATTGTCCTTCACTGTATGTTTGATCAGTGCCTGGCACAATGAGGCTCTGGTCTCAGCTGAGGCCTCCAGATGCCAATGGAATGCAAATAATAATAAAATGCAGGAGAACCAATAGAAGAAAATTAAGTTTAGGAGAAACTAATATCACTAACCTAAGAAAATAGAGGACAAGATATAGTGGGCATCTACAAAAGTGCTGAGAGGGGCATGTAGCAGTTGGAGCTCCCAAAACTCAGCTAAAATTCTGTATGGAAGGGGCCTCAAAGTCCCATCCCATGGGCCATCCGCAGCCCGAGAACCTCCCTTCTGCGGACCGCAGAGGAGAGACCCATGCAGCCAGACTGCCCAGACTGCCGGCTCTGTCTGCTGCAGGTGCCACCCCCACACCCCCTTCGCAGCTCTCATTGGCTAGGGGAGAGGGACAGAGATTCCATCACTAGTCTCTGGGTGGAGTCAGCCATGGAGGCAGTGTCATTAGTTTCCGGAAAGAGTAAGTCATGGCGACAGCATCACTTTTATCCACAATGAACAAACAAGTCAAAATACCGAACACAGCTATCTGCTGCACATCCTGCTGCAATCCTGAAACTTTCAGCTGCTCAGTCACTGAGGCCAAACATCAAGAAACTGACAGAACTGAAGCATTGCCAGGTGTCTGGCAAACACTAAAAACTCTCTGGCAGGCGAAGAACTATATAAAGTTGTACGACAGTTTTATTATTTCTAAGAAATTTGAAATAAAAACACAACATAAACGTTTTCTTTTCTGAACACCATCTTCAGTGACATTATTGGCCCGCTGGGAGGATTTGAGGACTGGCATAGGCCCTAAGGTGAATTGAGTTTGAGATCCCTGCTCTGTGGAGACTCCTAGGAGGGGTGAAGCATGTATTTCCCTTTTTGCTTAGCCAGCTCTGCTGGCCAGTGCCCCCTCTTTCAAACACCACCCACGTCCATGGGAGTTCCAGAAGTGAGCAGGAGTTACACTCCCCATCAGAATTCTGGCCAGCTCCATGACAGGGTGTAAAGGCTGTGTGTGGAGGGCATATGGGAGAGACACTTCTTGTAAACACGTCCTTTCTGCAGCTGTACAAGGGCTTGCCAGGGTTTGTCCCGTCACAGTCTAAATCAGAATGTGCCAGATTATAATAGTTATACAAATTGTGGTACTGTGTTATCTCTTGATCTTCCCTCTTGTTAGGTAATTATATGACTTTTTCTTATTCTCAGAGTATATTCCAACTACTCATTAGAGCCAATATCCCATATACATTTAATCTAATCTGCTGGTTTGAATGTTTTAAGCACAGGGATGTGTTAAATCTTTTGCCTATATTACCTATAAAACAGGACTTTGTGTATAAAAATCTGTTTATGAAGGCCTTAGCGGCTATATTGCCATCTCCCGCAGCAGGAGGACAGACTTTTTACTTTGAATAGAGTCTCAAACGGCTTTTTTCTTTCTACTCACTGCTTAGAAACTGAAGAAAGTTAATAACCTTTGGAGAATTGTTCAGTTTAAATATCTAGCATACAGTACCTAGTGACTTTATGCAGTAATATAAGGTGAAAGGCAGAGATGATGTGGGCATAAATAAGGAGTGTAGTCAGTCTACATAAGCAGCAGAGAATCCTATGGCACCTTATAGACTAACAGACGTTTTGGAGCGTGAGCTTTTGTGGGTGAATACCCACTTCGTCAGACGCATCTAGTTGTTATTCATGCTTTTTGAACTGAGTCATTAGCGTGAGCTTTTGTGGGTGAATACCCACTTCGTCAGACGCAGTGGGTATTCACCCACGAAAGCTCACGCTCCAAAACGTCTGTTAGTCTATAAGATGCCACAGGATTCTCTGCTGCTTTTACAGATCCAGACTAACACGGCTACCCCTCTGATAGTCTACATAGTGAGGCTATATAGGTCAATGGGATTCTGGAGGAAGTTAAGTTGTTGTAATGTACACATTGTCTGCATCTATCCCAGAACATTAATACCAGTTCTTCAGTACCAATGCATCAATATTGCCAGGCACACCAGTATAGTGTTACTGTAGAGAAGACTTGGGTGTTTTTATAGTTGTCATGAAAACCTGTTCTACACTTGATGCTAATTACACTAGCACTTACACTGCTGCAGTACATTGAAGTGGACATTCAATTTGATAGTGTGGATGCAGCCTCTGAGGAGGCCAGAAAAAGGTTTTAGTTGCATGAATTCAGTGTCTGATCCACTGCTGTTTGAAGTCTATTGGAATCTTTCCTTTGATCTCAGTGTGTATTGGATCAGGCCATGAAACTATCTTCTGGTTCCGTTAGGCCAGGGATGGGCAAACTATGGCCCGCAGGCCACATCCGGCCTGCCTGCTGTTTTAATCCAGCCCTCGAACTCCCACTGGGGAGTGGGGTCTGGGGCCGCTCTGCACGGCTCCCAGAAGCAGCATCATATCCCCCCTCCAGCTCCTGCTGGGGGAACCAGAGGGTTCTGCTACACATGCTGTCCTGCCCCAAATGCCGGGAACCCATTGGCCCTGATCCCCCTCCCACCCTCCAAACCCCTCGGTCCTAGCCTGGAGCACCCTCCTACACCCCAAAACCCTCATCCCTAGCCCCACCCCAGAGCCAGCACCGTCAGCCAGAGCCCTCATTCCCCCACCCCCATCCCAGCCCGGAGCCCCCTCCCGTAATCTGAACTCTTCATTTCTCCCACACCACAACCCCAATTTTGTGAGCATTCATGGCCCGCCATACAATTTCTATACCCAGATGTGGCCCTCGGGCTAAAAAGTTTGCCCACCCCTGCCATAGGCTGTGTCTTCACTCAGTAAAAAGATATGTTCTAGAATCAAATTAGTTAATCAGGTAAATACCTAGTGAAGCTCAGGCAGTTTGTAGTTTTCACACAAGTTAGCAGGTTGAGCTAAAGACTCGACTTTCCCAGTGAAGACAAGGCCTCTGATTCACCTCTGAGTTTGGTACTGTATATCCTTACTTCTTATACCTTATATTTTCTCGCCCTGTTAAATTCTCTCTCTCCCTGCTATTGCTTTATCAATTTCATAACTGTAATATTTTAATATTAGAATGCGTTATGGGTTTTTTATTCAAGTTGCTATACCATTACACTGCATTCATTTAAAAACCATAACAAAACACCTCCCATTAATGGTCACGGGACACAAGCATATAAATTCCACCTGCACTGAAATGAGAAAGAAGTTACACCATGAAAGCATCCATTCCCCAAAATAGGTTGTAAGAGGTAAAGAGTTGCAGATTATTATCTTGCTTTCCTTTAATATTTTAATTAAGCCGGCTAGAGTCCCACAATGAAATAAGCACCCGCCTGCCAAAGGAATTTCTCAGAATGAACAAATTGTTAATATTGAAACTCCATCTCTTAACATCAGGTTTCAAGGTAACCAATTGAGGTATAGCCCAAGGCTCTTTGTTTTTACTTTTACAGATGGAATTAGGATCACAGTGGGAACTTTTAGGTCATAGGGTATGTAAAGGCTCAATTTTTTCATGGAGTTTAAAGACAAAATACCTCCCCCCCAACCAACCAACCAACAAAAATCCCTCTTCCTTTTAACAAATGTCCTGTTATCCTCTATTGGCTGATTCATCAACAAGCAGCATTCAACACAGATTGGAACACAGCCACCCCCATTGTACAGGCCCCCTCTCTATTCCCAAGCACCAACTCAGCAGATACATGTCCTTTGAGAGCTTTGAAGTGATTACCCAGAAAGCAGAATCTCACTCTCTCCTTTTCCAACACGAAGAGCAGAGCCACTCCCCCACTCCTAGGCACCATGAGGACAGATGCTTCAATACCATTCCTCCCTCCCCCTTCCCATACTTGGTTCATCTCAGTGGCGACCCCATTTTCCATCACTCTGGAGTGGAGCTTTGCCATCTCTGCCTCTTCTCACAGCACACCAACAGCACAGGGCCTGAGACATCAAACAAATTTCCCAGCTATGGACATTTGGTGGGCCCTCACATCTTCATTAACAACTTGCTTTAGTGTAGTCTTCAGAAGAGTTGAGCAGTCTTGCTATTCTGTAAGTTTCTGGTGCACCCTAGATCACTGTATCTCAACTTTTCCGACAACTTTACCCCTTACAAGACTGTGATATGTCTTGCATGCCCCCCAAGCACAGTTGCCAACTTTAATGCGGTAAATAAGCACTCCGACTTTCACAATAAGCCAAAAATCAAACTAATCTCATTTCAAAACAATGCCAAAACAAGCAAATTCCTAGGAACCCCAACACTCTACGTGACTAGATCCTGTGACACAGTAGGGAGCAGGGTGGATTGACCTGGGAATGTTTAGTTTTACTGGGAATATCTGCATGGGGGGATGGAAGAGCAGGGGATGACTTTAGGTGAGGGATGGTACTTGAGCCTGTAACCTGAGGCAGGAAAGGGGGTGGGATGAATTGACACCTTTGCCTAGGAAACTGGACAAAGGGAGAGGGGGAGAGAGCCTGCTGGAGGGATTTTTTGGTTTTCAATTTTGGGCTTGTCATAAACAGATAGCTAAGCGTTAATGTTTCTTTCACCTGTAAAGGGTTAACAAAGGGAATCAAACACCTGACCAGAGGACCAATCAGAAACAAATTTTTCAAATCTCAGAGCGGAGGATTTGTGTGTGTGTTTTTGTCTCATCTCTGTTTGCTCTCTTCAGCTCTGGAGTATCTCTCTATCTCCAGCTTTCTAACTTCTCTGTTTCCAAGTTGTAATACAAAGGTAAGAATAGGCTTATATTGTTTTTTGTATTACTGTGTGTTAGTTGCTTGAATGTTTAAATGTGTTTCTTCTTTGGATAAAGGCTGTTATCATTTGTTTTCTTTAAAGCCATGACCCTGTGTATTGTCACCTTGATACAGAGACCATTTTTATGTCTTTTTCTTTCTTTTATATAAAGCTTTCTTTTAAGACCTATTTGATTTTTTTTTCTCTGGTTAGGTGCAAGAACGAAGGAGGGGAAAATCTCTTTTGTGTTAGAGTTACAAAGCTTGCATTTGCAGGACTCTGAGTGAGGGTGATAGAACCTGATCTCTCTGGTTTGTGTTTCAAGGATGTGAAGCAGGTAATCTCCTAGAGTACCAGGCGGGAAGATCTGGGAGGAGGTAAAGAGGGGGAAGGGAAGTGGTTGATTTCCCTTTGTTGTGAGATGCAGGGCATCTGAGTCTTGGGGTCCCCCAGGAAGGTTTGGAGAGACCAGAGTGAGCCAGACACTGGAATTCTGGCTGGTGGCAGCGCTATCAGATCTAAGCTGGTATTAAGCTTGGAGATTTTCATGCAGGCACCCACATTTTGGACGCTAAGGTTCAGAATTGGGACTTATGCTATTGACAGGCTGGCTGGAGAGCAGGGAATCCCAAGTCTGGGGTCTCAGCTCCTTGCCCCCCCAGAGGGACCTGGCTGAGGGGTTGCGGTTGTACTACACAGCCCTGCTTGGGACCGTGCTCCTGTCATCTAATGAACTTTTGTTTTACTGGAGGGCTGAGAGTCACGGTGAATCACAGGAAGGGGGTCAGGGCCCTGACTCCCCCACACTCTTGACAGATCCCCCTCCCCCCTGGTATGCAGTCTGGGAAGTGGTGGGCCCAATGTGCCCCCAACTCTCTTCCCCCCCTTGCTCCTTGCCCCTGCTTGCTCGGAGCCGATCAAAAAAAAGGAGCAACAAGGTACAAGCCAAACAAGCTGACCTGCCAGCAGGTAGGGATCTTGGGGGACAACTACTGCACTGTGGGGTGCAAAATAAACTTTCTTAAGAAAATGCAAAAAACAGGGGAAAATGTATAGTGAGGTATTGGGGTTTGTTAAGGTAGACAGTTGGGGAGGAGTTTCTTTTATAATAGTATAGGGGGTTTCAATAGTGGGGTACAATACAGTTGGAAACCAATTAATACTGAAATATAAATGTAACAGGTAGCTAACAATTTCTTATGTAAAGGTGATGTTACAGCAGCATATAACCAACTAACAGTTATGAAAAATGTGTTAAATATCCAACAACTCTAGGTAAAAGTGTGTCACATGTATAAATGTAAATGTGAGGTGTGTTAGAGAAGAAAAAGGGTAACCAATGGGGTATTATGCTAGATTGTAATACATTGGTTTGGGGGCAGTAGGAGCGGTGAACCGTGGGGGAAGGGATTAAAAAAAAGAGAGAGAGAGAGAAAGGCAGTGGTAGGACATGAGGTTGGGGATGGGGGAAGAGAGAGGTGTGAAGCAAGAGCAGAGGCAGAGGCGCTGCGGAGGGAGATTTAAAACCCAGGGAGACACAGAGAGCAGACAGGCGCAAGTTTAAACAGAGAAGACACTGCACACAGTGACTGGGAAGCTTGACGGGCGGGGCAGCAGGAAGACAGACGTAACCACAATTATACAGACATACAGCAAAATCTTTTTATCTAACTAACCAGAACTACACAAATTAGCAAGTAACAGAACAACAATGCAACAATTTTTAAACCTAACTACAGAGCCCATACAAACAATTCTCTAAACTTAACTTAACCACAGCTATGCAAAATGAAATTACAAACTTATCTAGACTAAGAACCTGATCTAATAGGTGCACCTTAAGCAGCGGAGGTGCGGGGGTCCTGCAAGCTGGCAGCCAGGATACGTCCAGGAATGGCACAGCCCAGCCAGCGGCACAGGCTTATTTTTTAGCAGCAAAGGCGCTGCGGAGCAAGAAACAGATTATAGATACAGACCAAAGTTAGCTTGGGTCTATCTGCTTGGGAAACAAGGCCAGCAGCTAGGACAGGGGGAGCCTGCAAGAGAAAAACTCTTACCATCCCCAGACGCAGCCAACATAGAGACAGGAACAGCAGTAGCATCGGAGGATGGAGAGAGGACGTCGATTCGCTTTCAGTAATCAGGAGATCTCAGGCACAAATTCATTGTTCGGGGAGGGGAGTTTAAAACGGGGTACGCTCAAAAACAAACGAGAGCGAGAGAGGCGCCCCCAAAGCCCCTAGCTGATCAGACCAGGTGGCAAAGCAAGGACCTTCTCGGGGTTCTGATCAGAAATGTCTGGTTTAAAGGCAAACTTAGGCAGTTTCCCACAGTACTTTTGATTGGCTCCTTTTGATACAGGGAGGAGAGAGGCAGGGAAAACCTGCAGGTGAGCATAGGCATGCCTGGGCATGTTCTGAGCCACAGGTATGACTCATATGCTTAATTAGCTGGCCACTTCAGGTCTTGCATTTCTGGGCAGCGCCCCCCACACCGAGCCCGGGTCTGAACAAAGGAGCTAAACAAAGAAGCAAGAAGCCCCCTTCCTAGGCAGGGCAGTGGCTCCAGTTAGTCTGTACAAGCCATCCCTATGAATAGGGCTATGACTTTAGTTAGCACAATGGCCGGGAGGGGTGGCCACCAGGACAAACAGAAGGAGAAGGGAAAGAGGAATGCTAGCAGGGGGACAGCTGTAATAGACACAAGCAACAAGCCGAAAACTAGCCAACAGGTGACTCACAAGCCATTTAAGCCAAAAACAAGCCCAATTTCTGCATTTTTTTCTGCACATTTAGTATGTCTGCTCCCAAGTTTCACTTCACTTGAAAACTACTTGCTTACAAAATCAGACATACAAATACAGAAGTGTCACAGCCACACTATTACTGAAATATTGCTTATTTTCTCATTTTACCATATAATTATAAATCAATTGGAATATAAATATTCTACTTATCCTTCAGTGTGTAGTATATAGAGCAGTATAAACAAGTCATTGTCTGTATGAAATTTTAGTTTGTAGTGACTTTGCTAGTGCTTTTTATGTAGCCTGTTGTCAAACTAGGCAAACATCTAGATGAGTTGATATACTTCTGGAAGACCTCTAAATACCCCTGAGAACCACTGCCCAAGATCACCAGTGTGGCTAGTTAGGCCGACATTTCCTTGCATCCCCCAACACAACTGAAATGCAGGATGTTCCGCAAAATGTGGTGTATTTGAGAGCTCTGACCTCGTCTAAGCTGTTTAATCTACAGAATACATTTATATAGAACATCTGAAATTCTGTAGGTGTGTCTCAATTGTTAAATTGCAGGTGCTGGTTTTTTGGGTGCCATTTTCTTTGGAGTCACATTTTAATCTGTGCATATTTCTGTCTATTTGTGAACAGGGTTTTGATTATTTTTAATTACAATTTGCGTAAACCTGTTTATTGATATCCATATGTATTACTCTGGCAGCCACTTCGTTATGTATGGAATAAGATACCTTTTAAATCTTTTAGAGAGAAAATGCACTTATTTTCTGGTATTGATGTGTAGATAGAGTTTCTTTGAATAGGATCGTTAAATGAAGTGAAGGAAAAAGAATTAGAAAGGTATCTTAGGGATAACATATTGACATCTCAAAAGAGTACACTTTTGCAACAGGAATTGTATTTTTTTCATTTAGGGAGTCTACCAGTGAACGTTTTTTCTTTACATGAACCATCAAAGTGCGTTGTGCAAAGAGAAAAATAATCACCTGCAAAAAGAGGCATGCTTAACTATTTTCAAATGCCAAAAACATACATCTCCTTTAATTGTCATAGGATGACAGTCAAGCAAGTTAAATCTGATTCCTGCCTAGGCATCACTTTCCTCAGGAATTGTTTAAAGTTTGTATTCATGACAATTAATTATTGTGAGTAAAAGCTCTTTCTCCCCCTTCCGCTCCGGTGCACTCCACTAGGATGCATAGTTAAAGGTGTGGAAATTGAACTTGGTGAATATGAGGTTTGGTAAATATGAAACCTGAGGAATTTTTCCTTCTTTTAGATAGTCAAGCACATTAAGTGCTTGTGTTTGTGCAAAGCAAACCCACAAATCCCATCCGAGAAATGTATAGTGGAAAGTCAAATGAATTTGCTGGGTGCATGCCTTTCCATAACCTTTTGCTAACATGGTTAAAGTAGAAAGAAATCAAACTCAAAGAATCATTCTTAAGAAAAAGACTCAGATAATCAAATCTACTAAGAAGGATTTATCAGCTGCTAGTATGGCCTTTGTGATTAGCAATCACAAGGACTGAGGAAAATTCTATGATAAAATACCTATTATGTTAACAAAGTACATTATCTATTGTAACTATGATACCAAAACATTCATTTTGTTTTGTGCAGTTCAAGCAAATGCTGCTTAAGTCATACTCAATAATCATGACAAAATAGAAGTCTGGGATTTTAGTAACATCAGTAGCATTAAGTACTGGATGAATAATGAAAACAATTAATCATATAATTTATTTAAAATATGGTGAAATTCATCTGATAGAGTCGTCCAATATGATTTTGCTAATTCTAGTAATGCCACGTGAAAATGCATATACTGAACAGCTCTGTGTACTCAAAGACTTGTCTCTCAACAGCAAAACTTGGTCAATAAAAGATATTACTCACCCACCTTGTCTCTTTTTACTAAAGGACAGTAATCAAATGACAGACCATACAAAATTTGTTTATTATGGTATATTTACTGAGTGTGGATTATACCTAGACCTCCCAGAATGTTGTAAAGACCATAAAATCCACAATGTATATTATTCACTTTACCCTGGGGGGAAAAATGCTTGTATTACACTCAAAATCCATTGAAGTTAATAGGATTCTTTTCACTGACTTTAATGGGCTTTGGATCAGACCCCCAAAAGGATGCATTTGAGAAATGTTATTATTGTTATTTTTATTGTCATTATTGTTAGCCATGCAGTTAAGCATGATGTATCACGGATATTTATTGAGCTACTAAGGGCTTGCCTACGCAGGAATACTCAGGAAAATTAATCTGAATTAAATTTGAATCTGAATTAATTCTGAATAAAAGTGGACACACCAGTTTAACTAATTCACTTTAAATTCACATCTTCACTTAATTTGGATTAATTTTGTTGAGTATCCCTGTGTATAAGAAGCCCTAACTCTTATTAAGAAATTGGGAGTGTTTGTACATGAATGAATGCCATTTGAGTTAATTTCATCCACCAGAATTAGAAATTTGGAGTGTTATTTTCAACAGCACTGAGTGTTGGCATAGTCACACCCATTAATGTAAATCGGACAGGGGTTCTCAAACTGGGGGTCAGGACCCCTCGGGGTCACAAGGTTATTACATGGGGGGGTTGTGAGCTATCAGCCTCCACCCAAATCCTGCTTGCCTCCAGCATTTATAATGGTGTTAAATATATAAAAAAAAGTGTTTTTCATTTATAAAGGGGGGGAGGGGTCGCACTCAGAGGCTTGGTATGTGAAAAGAATCACCAGTACAAAAGTCTGAGAACCACAGCAATTGGAGCTTTAGATTTGACTTCAGTGACATTTTAAAAACTACCACCATTAAGTTCCTATACAGATTTTTTCTTGTGTAAAATATATATTGGTCTTGTCAAACATAACATTACTCTGTGAAGCAGTATAAAAAAAATGGATGAAGATAAAATACCTTTACTATTTACTCACTGGATAGAGGGCTAGGAATTTTCCTGAGATTCAGATTTTGTGCAGATACAGACACGTTTCAATGAAATTCAACTTTAAAAACCATACACTAAATCTGTGTTTAGATTTTCCTCTGATTTCTTGCCTGTATGTTATTGTCCCTCTTCCCCTAAAGCAGCTTGTAGCACTTATATAAAAGGGACAGCACAGTTTGTGATTGTTGCACACTAAACAAATGTTGCAGAGGTCATTTCCCTTGCTGGTGAAAAAACCCCTAAAGGTAACATTACCTCACATATACAAAAGAGCAGTCAAAATTTGGTCCTATGTAGATTGCTCTGAATTTGTATAACAATAAAATCATATGAAAAAATTAGATTATTTTCACTAGTGTACTTTTATATACTTAATCTAAATTGAATTTCATGTGTTGTTGTACCGTCCAGTCCTTTAAATGGGTTTAAGTCTGTCTGGAGAGTCTCACCCTCTTTCATGACCCTTGCTGACCCAACCACAGCATCGACACCAAATATGGGGCCAAATCCACAGCTGGTGTAAATTACTGTAGCTTCATTGATTTGCCGATTTACACCTGCCAAGGATTTGGGCCTTAAATTCACTGACCATTCCCTCCTGTGTAACATTGAATAGCACCAGTTCCAACATCGTTCCTCAGGATTAATCTCTATTCACTTAGCAGCAATTAGTCATTACTACTACTTGCTTCTTATTGCTTAACTAGTTAAGCTGGTTGGAGAAAAAATGGGGAAAGTTTTTCACACCATTTTTTCAGATTCCAATTTTTTATCCTTATAAACTAAGCAGTTCTTAATCCTTTATGAGACTTTGCTGCTTATCTCATGATCATTCGTTTATTTATTAATCACCTCTGATTGCTCATCAACAGAATTTTAAAAGCCCAAATAAATTAGGTATGAGTCATCTTTCTCTACTATTTTACTAACATTTTCAAAGAATTCTAGCATAACAGAGATGCACATTTTTTCTGTATGTAAAGTCTGTTAGACGAACATTATACTAATTCAAGAATTATACTAATCAGTTCTAAATTCAGCCTTATATCACAAAATCTGCCATAGATACAAACAATAATATTTTCCTTTACGAAAGGAAACATCCCCGTCCCCATAAGGCAACTGGATGCTACCTAGTAACAGTACAAACACAATAAAAAAGGTTATGCCCTCTGGAAGCATGAAGATATGCATAATGTCAAACACAGGAAAATAAAGCTGGTGTAGAACGAGTGGTCAGTAGGTAGCGAGTTGTTATATTGAGTATTGACTCTGGTGCTGGAATGTCAGTGTCTCACTGCTGGAGGAAACAAGGCCCACTTCCTTAAAGGAAGCAGATATGTCCATGCTCAGGAAACCATTCCTTGATGTTGACAGTCTTGCTAGCTAAACACCCTGTGTCTAAAAACCTTCCTTTTCAGAAAAGAGTAATGAGCACAATAATGAGCTGCTTCAGCACAATCTAGAGTCTTCAGGCAGCTGAACTCTGGGCTCAATTCACAAAAGGATTTAGGTACAAAACTGCATTTTAGGCACCAAAATCCCAGAATCAGGCCCCACTGGGATTCACAGAGCTCCTCCTCAGCTGCCGCTGAACCTGTAGGTGCCTAAATTTTTGCCTATGTGTTTGCCTCTGTGCACACACACTGTAGCCCTACATCAGCTATCCCACACACTTAAGCCTCAGAGCAATGCATGAACCATGAAAAGATGGGAATTCCTCGGTCTAACTTGTCTGCAGGATCCAAGCCGGCATAGAGCTTGCCTGTTGGATCAGGACCCTACAGATGATCTTACACAAAACAGATGGAGGAGAAGCACTTTCCTCATAAATTTTAGTCCAGTGGCTAGGGTTCTCAGCTGGGATGTGGGAGACCACCAATTCAAGTCCCCACACTAACTAAGAGGGAAAAGGAATTTGACCAGGGATGTGCCACAACTCAGGGGACTGTTCTAAGCACTGGATTATGGGATGTTCTGATATGGTGGCTCCCTCAATCCCTCCTGTTCAAGTTGTTCCTAGGGTTGCCAGGTGTCTGGTTTTTGACCGGAATGCCCAGTCAAAAAGGGACCTTGGCAGCTCCGGTTGGCACTACCAACTGGGCTGTTAAAAGTCCAGTTGGCAGTGCAGCCAGATCCCTGAAGCCCTAGATGCATAGGCAGCCAGGGAGGATCCTTGCGCAGCTCCCATTGGCTGGGAACCACAACCAATGGGAGCTGCAGAAGCGGCACCTGCAGGCACAAGGGTAGCATGTGGAGCCTTCCTGGCTGCCCCCGCAGTTCCCATCGGTTGTGGTTCACAGCCAATGGGAGCTGTGGAGCTGACCATCGGGGTGGGCAGCTCACGGAGCCTCCCTGGCCGGCAATGCTTCTAGGGGCTTCAGGACCTGGTGGCCACCTCCCGGGAGCCGTGGTAAGCGCTGCCGGAACCCTGCATCTCGAACCTTATCCTGCACCTCCACCACTTGCTCCAACCCAGAGTCCCCTCCCACACCCAAACTCCCTCCTGGAGCCCGCACCCTCCCAACACCCTGCCCCAGAGCCCTCTCCTGCACCCCAAGCCCCTCATCCAAAGCCACACCTGAGTCCACACCCCTAGATGGAGCCTGCACCTGCTTCCACACTCTGAAACCCTGGGGCCCAGCCCAGACCCCTCTCCTGCATCCTGAGTCCCTCATTTCTGGCCTCACCCAGAGCCTGCACCCCAGATGGAGCCCTCACCCCTCTCCTGCACCCCAACCCCCTGCCCCAGCTCAGTGAAAGTGAGTGACAGTGGGGGAGAGTGAGTGATGGAGGGCGGGGGAGAGAACGAGCAGGGTCAGGGCCTCAGAGAAGGGGCAGGGCCTTGGGGCAGGGCGAGGGTGTTTGGTTTTGTGTGATTAGAAAGTTGGCAACCCTAGCTGTTCCACTGTGGGAAAATAATTTTTAAAAGTCATTGGAGCAGGGGGACTGGAGCCTGGGGTCTCTTACCTCCCACCTGAGTACTCTACCCAGCAGGCTACAGAGTCATTCTCATGTTTGGGCATGCTCTCCCTCTGGCCCAATGGTTCTCTTATTATATAATGAAGACCCCTCACCAGCTAGTAAAGTGGGGGAGCTGCCTAGTGTGCTGGCTTTGGTGAATCCCATTCTGAGGCACCTATCTCTCCCCATGCATTGTATAGGTGTGTAATCACCCTATTACAAATGTGTATTTCCTTGATAGAGCTCCTCTCCTTCTAACTCAGTTTTTCCCCCCTAGCTCCTCCCAGGGTTCTGACTTACTGCACTGGATAATTGCTTACCTGCCATTCCCTTTCAGCCTAAGTCATTAAACTAGCCCAGTACAGATTCCTAACAACAGCAGTGAAGGCAAGTGTTTCTTGTCTTCTTGCCAGCAAGATTGCCTGACATGTTTTCAACCACATACATTTATGATCTTCAACTGCAGCTGTTAATTAGCTCTGAGTACACCTTTAGATGTCAATTTCACCTATGTGCTTTCAGCAGCAACAACAGCTGTTTCTAAGGCCAACAGCTAGCTGAAGAGAGCTGTGTGTTGGGTTAAGCATAAGTATTTTGTGCTTTACTCCTCTCCCTCCCTTCTCCTTCCCCCATTACAGGCTGTGTTCTCAAAGTGTTTTCAGGAGTGCAAGTTTAGGGTGGGTGGATGTATAGAGAGTGTTGTGAGGCTTTAGTGTTTTTTTCAGTAGTTGTTTGCAATGTTGTTGTAGCACGTTGGTTCCAAGATATGACAGAGACAAGGTGAGTGAGGTAATATCTTTTATTGAACCAACTTCTGTTACTTTGTCCAGTAGGACAGATTGGGAGAGTGCAACACTGTTTCTTTTGTTGTTTAGTTGTGAGAGTTCTTAGCTGTTTTTTGGTGGTTTGTAGTGTGTGAGGGGCAGTCTGCCTGGCATAGAGACTGGGAGGGAGAGTGAGGGTGTTCTGCCTCCCTCCCCTTTCTGTTTTTGTTTGTGACCTTATTGATCTAAGCAGATTTTCCATGAAACTGGAACAACTTCACTAAATGGAAATACAAATGTGAAAACCTCCGATTACTGTTTTTAAATGTACTTGTAAATTTTTGTGGTGGTCCAGCTATTACCATCGGCTGCCTGCACAATTCTTTCCTGGCCTGTCACGCTGATGTGGCCTGTTTAAGACCTGGCTGGATGCGAATGCTGACCCATTTCCTGCACAGCTGGTTCTGGTCAGGTACAGTGTGACCCACTAACTTCATAAAGAACAAAATGCGGTGGTCAGAATAACTGATTTTAGTCTTGCTTATGGAACACAAGATGGCCAGCCAGAGAAATGAGTCCATTCAAGTTCATTGCTATTTCTTGTAGGGTCGATGAGAACATTTAAAGTTCTGCTGCCACCACGTTACATGGATCTCTCCTGTTGACACTTGTATAAAATACTTGAATAGCCAGAGGTAGAATGATTTTATAGCCTAGTAGTTAGGACACTTACCTGGGAGGGCAGACACTCAGATTTCAGTGCCCCTCCAGAACAGAGAGTCAAACCTGGGTCTCCCACATCCTATCATAGTGCCCTAATCATCTGGCTATTAGGAATTCAGGAGGGTCACCACTACCTCCTCTTTGGTTTTAAGAATCTAGCCATTCATTTCCTTTCCTTTTATTAAAAAAGGTTAAAAATGCCAGAAAGCAAAACAGTTAATTCAATTCAAATTATTTTTTTCTCACACATTGATTTGCCAAAAATTTTGAAAAATTTGGGTTTCGGTTCAACCTGAAGCAATTTTTTTTTAAACTTTTTGGAACTACCAGCAAATCAGTTATTCATATGGCTCTACCCCCATTTCCACCCTATACATATTTCTGAGCGTCTTTGCACTCTGAAAAACAAAGATTGCCCTCGTAGCTGACCATGTTCTCCTTGGCACATGGTGGGGAAGATTGACTGTATCCATCTCCACTATTTTACCATAGGTAGAAAGGACCAGACACCATCTAACCCATAATTTTTCATCAATTAATAACTAATAACATTTCTGTACAAATATTGACTTTTGAAAACCAAAGATTTGATGAAAGAAAAACAAGCTCCCATCCAATTCCTCTTGTGGCAAACACTTAAGCCTTGGCTACACTTGGGGTATGGCTACACTTGAAACTGTAGCGCTTTGAAGTGCGAGTGTGGTCGCAGTGCCAGCGCTGGGAGAGAGCTCTCCCAGCGCTGCATGTACTCCACATCCTCATGAGGTTTAGCTTGCAGCGCTGGGAGCCGTGCTCCCAGTGCTGCGGCACTGTTTACACTGGCTCTTTACAGTGCTGTATCTTGCAGCACTCAGGGGGGTGTTTTTTTTCACACCCCTGAGCGAGAAAGTTGCGGCGCTGTAAAGCGCCAGTGTAGCCAAGGCCTTGAGAGTTACACTGCTGATGGTGGCTTTACAGCACTGTAACTCACTCCCCGTCCACACTGGCAAGGCACATAAAGCACTATATCTCCCTGGCTACAGTGCTGGTTGTACGCCACCTCCACAAGAGGAATAAAGAGAATAGTGCTGCTCTTGCAGCACTGGGGCGCCAGTGTAAACAGGGAATAATCTTACTATGCTGCAACTGACCTCCGGAACCTTCCCATAATGCTTTTAAGTAAAGATTACACTCTTTGTTTTGTTGTGATGCCTCTGTTTGTTTTGTTGTGAACTCCAGGCTCCCGGAGCTGCTTATCAAAAAAACAAACACAGCTACTGTTTGCTGTGAATGAACTCCCTTTGGAACGCCTGCAGCTAGTGTTTGCTTGAAGAGAGGGGCTTGAGGAGAGAAGCAGCGCAGCATGTGGGAGGGAGGGACGGAGAGAGGGGGTCCATTTCGGGAAGGCTGCTTATCTGGTCTGTGAGGGGAAAAAAACAAAGAAGGCTATTTGCTTTCAGTGAACGGGTCAGAACTTGCAAGGCAGCTGCTGACAGAGTGTCGGCTCCAAAAATCCACTCTCTCTCTCTTCCCCATGCTCCCTGTCACACGCCATCCCACCCCCCTCTTTTGAAAAGCACGTTGCAGCCACTTGAACTCTGGGATAGCTGCCCATGTAATAAGCCTCTGTCCCAAATCTGGACCTTAGCGTCAAAAATCTGGGTGCTTAGCATGAACCTCCAAGCTTAATTACCAGCTTGGATCTTATCTCGCTGCCACCAATCAGGATTCTGAGTACCTGATAAACTCTCTGGTCTCCCCAAACCTTTCCCTGGGGGACC
Organism: Chelonoidis abingdonii; assembly: GCF_003597395.2. Taxonomy (NCBI): domain Eukaryota; kingdom Metazoa; phylum Chordata; order Testudines; family Testudinidae; genus Chelonoidis; species Chelonoidis abingdonii. The sequence continues at coordinate 263,438,691 of NC_133769.1, forward strand.
CCCAAGACTCAGATGCCCTGAGCCTCCAACAAAGGGAAATAACCCACTTCCCTTCCTGCTCTTTACTTCCTCCCAGATTTTCCCGCCCTGGGGATACTAGGAGATTTCCCTGCTTCAATCCCTTGAAACACAAAACAGAGAGGACGATTTACCTTCCCCCCTCCTTCTTCTCCCCCCTCCCAGTCTTTCCCTGAGAGAGACAGTACTCCTGGCACAGAGATTCCTATCCCCTTGCCTTAACTAGGAAAAGAAAATCCAACAAGTTTTAAAAAGAAAGCTTTATATAAAAAAGAAAGAAAAAACACATGACATGATCACTGCATCAAGATGACATAACACAGGGCTATTGCTTAAAAGAAAATATGAATAATCAGCCTTATTCAAAAAGATATCCAATTTAAACATTCCAGCAACTCCACACATGTAAATACAAAATACAATATAAACCTATTGCTTTTCCTTTTGTACTCACAACTTGGGAACAGAAAGAAGCTTGGAGATAGAAAAAAAAAAGCTCTTCCCTCATAGCCGAGAGAAAACAGGCAGAACAAAGACAAAACACACTCAGAAGTTCCCTCCCTCACTTTGAAAAATCCAGTTTCCTGATTGGTCCTCTGGTCAGGTGTTTGGTTCCTGTTGTTAACCCTTTATAGGTAAAAGAAACATTAACCCTTAGCTATCTGTTTATGACAGCCCATAATGCACATCTCCCAATGACACTGCAGATGCTGCAAATCTGGCCATGACAGTGCGCTGGTAGCTGTCAGTGTGGACAGACTGCAGCGCTTTCCCTACTCAGCTGTACGAAGACAGGTTTAACTCCCAGTGCTGTACAGCTGCAAGTGTAGCCATACCCTTAGAAGGGAAAAGCCTTTAAGCTATTTGTCACTTTTTCAATAACAGTCTTAAACTGCTGGGTGCAAGTCTTCTCCCTTGGGCAGTCAGATATCTGTGATGTCCCCAACTCATACGCTCCCAAACAAACTTGGTCAGCAGCAATGTAATAACACACAGAGACTTTTATTTTAGTCAAAGGCTTTCACACAGAGTCTCCAATTCACCCCTATTGAAGTCAGTGGAGTTAAGTATTAATTTTGGCCCCAGGCACTTCCGTTGCCTTGTGATATTCTTGTGATCATTTATGTTAGTAATAAAAAAGTTTACTTTTTCCCATACAGCATTTGAACGATGTTAAAAACCCTATAATATAAATGTTATAATTCAAGTCTGGGATGGGGGGTTGTAAAGGATTTTGTTTGTTTAACAGTTGCGGTTGGTCAGGGTTTGGCTCAGCGTAGCCGTAAAAGATCATCTGACACTTTTCATAAAGAAGAGAGGTTTGGTCAAACTTGCCACACTGTAAATCTTTCAGTACATGAGACAGTGGCATAGTCTGCAGGGCTGTCAAATATCATTTATCTTATATGAGACCATTGCATCTGGCAGGCCCATCACACAGATCTAGTACAGCATCTATCTACTTGTCCCAGACAACTACAGACACCCAGCATCCCCACTCATCCCTAGGATACCCAACCATTCTCCCCTCTTCCTCAGCCAAAGCTAACTAACTTTGGGCAGATGCCTAGACCATCACTGACTGGGCCAGGGTGTGCAGACCATGAGCTGAAGTTTCTTGTCATATGCAAATTAGTTCAATAAATAATTTGTTAAACATGTCATGAATGATAACTCAGTGGTTTGAGCACTGGCTTGCTAAACCACGGTTGTGAGTTGAACCCTTGAGGGGGCCATTTAGAGATCTGGGGTCAAAAATCTGTCTGGGGATTGGTCCTGCCTTGAGCAGGAGGTTGGACTAGATGACCTCCTGAGGTCCCTTCCAACCCTGATATTCTATGATTCTATAATGGAGTGGCACAGGATAGAGAGCTCAGAGGAGGCTCAAGTTTGAACACACAGATCTTTGCTGGGCTTCCAGGTGTAACCAGAATAATACAAGCCTGGAAAAAGGCCTTGGTTGCATCCTTTCCATAATGCCATACAGTGGGTAAACAGAGATATTGTACCTCTGGGGCTATCCAAATGAATGAGCCAAAACCACATTATAATAAAACCCAACCATTGTTTCTAATGCTGGCAGAGCACTCACAACAAGTGCCTGTTCCCTGAGAGATGACTACAGGCAGCACCTCACCTCAGGGACACTCTCTCTTTCACTTTGCATTCCCATAACCTCTAACACCACATCCAGTGTCAACCAGAGAGGAAAAACCCTTACAATCCACAACAACAAACAGGGCAGCTCTGATATTTACCTGGAGTTTCACAACCAGGGCTGCTGGAACAATTTATATAGTCAGGGCGCTGAGAGCCATTGGACCAAACTGTAAACCCAGTATATAATGGAAACCACTTGAAGACACCCAGTACCCCTAGTTCCAGCACCCATGTTCACACACAGCCTGGTTTTAGTTCAGTAAAGTCCCTTTCTCCCTTCTACAAGGGAGTAACACATGCCTCTTTAAGGTGCTGAACTTTGCTGGGCTCAGGTGCAACTAATGAGCTAAGATTGTACCTCTTCATGAACGCCCCCCTACTGAGACACTCTAGGCTGCTGTGACTAAGGGCTGGTCTACACTATGGGGGGAGAATGATCTAAGTTACACAACGTCAACTACGTGAATAACATAGCTGAAGTCGATGTACTTAGATCATGGTCGGCAACCTCTGGCACGTGGCTCGCCAGGGTAAGCCCACTCACCCGCGTTGCTTCCCGCCGCCCTCATTGACCTGGGACGGCGAACCGCGGCCAGTGGGAGCCACGATCGGCCAAACCTGCTGACGTGGCAGATAAATAAACTGGCCTGGCCTGCCAGGGTGCTTACCCTGGTGAGCCGCATGCCAGAGGTTGCCAACCCTTGACTTAGATCTACTTACTGCAGTGTCTTCATCGCGGTATGTCAACAGGAAACGCTCTCCCGTCGATTCCCCTTGCGCTTCTCATTGAGGTGGAATACTGGAGTTGATGCTAGAGTGATCAAATTATCACATCTATATTAGACATGATAAATGGACCCCTGCTGGATTGATCACTGCCCATCGATCTGTCCAGTAGCGTAGACATACCCTAAGAGCTCTTTATAGGGGCAGCACTAGGGCAAAGTGCAGCAGGACGGTGGGGTGCCCCCTGAAGAGGACCAAAAGACCTGTGTAGCACTCCATTTATGTACTTTAGAAGCTTTACCCTGTTTTGTTATGAGCCTGTGGTACCAGGGAATCTAGGGGATTTAAAACCAGAATCTTAAACTGCTAGCCATTTCCTAGGGTAATTAAACATGTACCTTCTGTTTACAGAAAGACGACTTGTTTCCAACATAGTCCAGTTTGGTTTTCTGTTTTTTTCTTTCCTTTTTTCCGTGTTTTTTTTTTTTTAAGACTAGTGTGCTAAAAATAGCTCATGCATTGTTTTGGAACATACAGTACTCTGCTTTAAAACTGCAATATGATTGGTCATGACCCTGGGCAGAAGGAAAATTAAGACCTTTGCATGTGGCATACAAAAGAGATCTAGATTCAATCTTGTAAAGAAAAACAGCTAAACATTTATGTGATTAGGAGGAACAGCATATTCCTCTGTACCCATGTGCTTCTGGATGCATTCCAAGATATTAATAGCAGGAGTGACAGGGCTGTACATTATATTGTTATTTCCTACTTGGAGAGAACAGAATGTTAGACTGTGAGAATATGACATGGAAACTATGTGAGTTGGCTGCACTGTTCTATTTTATTTACTCCTTCTTAAATCTTTCTGTCCTTTTGTGCTTTTGCAATCACTTTAAAAAGGATTCACTTTTTACTCAAGAGGAGGAAAACAGGGGTTTCCTCTCAGGATCAGATTATGGCCCATTTAATCCAATATTTTGTCTTTTAGCAGTTACAGCAGCCAATGATGCATTATATGAAGGATTAAAACTTGCTTTACATTTCTTCACCCAGTTGGTGATCACTTTTTGCCAATAAGTATGAATACTGTTAGGATCTTAATTGGATAACTGCAGATATTACATATTCATATAAATCCTTTTCATGTAGATCTCATTAAGCTACATGGTTTGCATCAATAATATCCTTCAGCTATGGGTTTCACAAGTTAATTATTAGAACTATTTGTAGTGAATAATTGATTCACCTAAAAGGAAGTCAGATACTTTGAAGAGCCTGGTCTAGTAAATTAGGCAGAAAAGAATGTCTCTGTTTTTAATTGTTGTTACAACCTGGCTTAGAACCTGCTGTATGATCATCAATCTGTTATGAGTAGATCCAAATGATGGGTGCCACGTGCTTCCAAGTCAAGTGGGTCTGAGCTGAGTCTAGTCATGTTCCTAGCTCTGCGTCTCTAGGGCACAGTCCCAGGTACAGATGTCTTATCTGCGCCCTGCCTTGGGCCATGGGCCTTTGCAGTCCAGCTGCCCTAGACCTTGGAACCAGTGTTTCAGACTTTGTAAGCTCCCTAGTTTCCAATACACAGTCCCTCAGAGTTTCACTTAGCTGTGAGTGCTCTGTCTTCTATTTCAAACTCATCAGGAACAACGTGGCAGGAAGGCAAGGAACACAGGCTTAGCAAAGCAATTTCTTAACTACATGTAAGGGGACTGTTATTCCCTTACTAACATTCAGTGGCGGTGTTTGGTTGCTAGCTCTCAGCACTAAAAGGAGAGGGATCGATGGCAAATCAGGACCCTGAGACTGACAGTCCCCAGGAACAATGGCGAGAAGCCAATGCTCCAGGTCAGCCTGATTAACAGGGTGGGCAGGCTAATTAAAGAGACAGAAGGCCAGGGTGGGTCTCATCCTCCGTGTGAGCTGTAATTGCCTGGGTCAGACGGCGTGAGGCCGAGCTAAGGAGAGAGTAGGGGCCCAAGCTAAGCTGCTGGGAGCAGAGCTGCAGTCCAAAAAGCCAGAGCACAGCCCAGAGAGACAAGACCTGCCCTGGGAGCAGAGCTGCAGCAACCAGAGCCAGAGGGGCCAGACAAGCAGCCCAGGAAGCAGGTGAGAGCTGAGAGCAGAGTCACAGAAGCAGCCTGCAGAGCAGACCTGCCCTGGGAGCAGAGCTGTAGCAACTGGAGCCAGAGAGGCCAGAGAAGCAGCCCAGGGAGCTGAAGGCAGAGCAGCAGCAGCAGCCGTGCTGAGGCAGTGTGGAGCTGGGGCTGGAGCAGTCCGGAGCTGGGTGCGGTGAGCAGCTGGGGAGAGCGAGGGGGACCCTGGGCAGTGGGCCCAGCACAGGGAGACGCCTCAGCCAAGAGGCTCTGCAGGCCAGACTTGGAGGGGGATCATAACCCTGACAGAGCAGGGGTGACACTGGAGAGAAGGGTCCTGCCACCCAGAGCCTGAGAGAGTGTGGCCACCACCAGAGCAACTGTCTGACCCGCAGCGTCCCTGCAGCACAGCCAGGGCCTGAGAAGGAGGCCTGGGACCTACAAGGAACAGACTGTGAAGTGCCCTGATGTCCAGAGACACTGTTTGTGATGGTCCCTGCCACAGAGCGGGGTGATGTGTTTCCCTTTAACCTTTCCCATTTTTCCTTATTCTTTTTTTAAATTAATTGTTAATTAAATAACTTGTATTTGCTTTAAATTGTATGATGTGATCAGTGGGTCAGGGAGGTGCGCAGTGCAAAGAGAGTACCCCAGAGTGGGGAAACCCTAGCCCCTGTCCTGGGTGACCACAGCAGGGTTGGGGGTTGAGCCCCCCAGGAATCCTGGGCCCAGCCTTGTTGGGGTTACAAGGACTCTGCCAGACAGGAGAGTGGAAGGGGAGTCCTCAAGGGCAGTGAGGCCTCTGGGTAAAAGAAGTGGGAGCGAGGACTCAGATCCTTTCGCTAGCCCACTTCACTGGGGTAGTGCAGAAGCCAGGAAAGTTCCCCACAATAGCGGGGCCATTCCCCCACTTACATACAAATGTTTTACTCTTTAAAAAGCACTAGAGTTACAGATCTATGCACAATACAAACGTCTTGAGACTTAACTCCTGAGTCCGATGCCAGATGTTCTGAGTCCAAGGTCTTGTCAGTGTTTCAGACTAGGCGGAGTCCCTCCTGACTTCTCTCTCACGCTACATACCAGTCTCTTTGCATGTGGCAATGAATGATGCACTCTCACCACCTCCCAAGCACTCCTTCTTAAATATTGTCTGTTGCGTTTTGCCATGTGCACCACTGGCATGCTTGTCCCTTTCCCTCTTTCGGGGTTCCTGCATAGAGAATCCATTTTCCCTCAACTACCAGCCTATTCCAATGGAACAATCACAGTCAATGGCCCTAGATTGTTATAGTGAAGGAGGAACTCTGAGATGTCATCAGTGAGGTGTCAAACAACTTTCCTGGGCAAGCATAGCTGACTGAAATGCACCATAATAACTTTGCCTTGGGCAAGATTAGATGTGAGTTCAGCACATAGTACAAAATGGAGTTCCTAATCCGAAATGGAGGTTACAGTACAAAATGGAGTTCACTGTTTGACCCAGACATATCCTGCTGTGTTACAATGGCCATGAATTCTCTTGACTTTTGATTTTTTACAGATTCGTTTCTCATTCAAAATATAGATGCATGTGTGCCAATATAGGTCCCTTTGCAGGTGCACGTGTACTCATTTTGATCAGTTCAAGCATGAAGGACTGAGTGTGTTCATTATCCTTTATTAACTCCTAGAGTGATGGCCTTTAGAGTTAACCTCACTACTTGGGTATTGCTGTTATTTCATAGGGATAGACCATGATATCTGTGGTACCACACTCTGGTAAGTACCAACATAAAAAGCAACCACTGAATTAATACATAAGGGCACTCTTCCCTGGACAAATTTTTCCAAAAGCACCAAATAGAACTTAGGCTCCCAAGTAACTAAAAGGCTTTTCAAAATGTTGCCCACCCCCCCTAGCTTTACAAGAGCATGGTAAACTTCTATCCACATAATTTTATCAGACATATTTCACACATTCTGGTGTTTATGGTGGTGAAATCTTTAGAAATCTAGAAATATAAACAATGAACTACATTTGTGCTTGCTTCTTTGCATGAACGTTATACCTGAATGCCATAACATAAAGGTTTCAAAATGGCAATGGTAACACATCAGAAAGCTGCACAAAAGGCTGGGAAAGTTGCAAAATCAAATGAACACCAAAAACATGAAATAAACTCTTTGCCTGATTCATTTCTACCATCCTCCTCCAAATCTTTTGCCAAGCAAAGCAGAAAGAAGTTTGACAAAAGCCCTGGCGTATGCAGCCTATCCGCAGACAACAGATTATCTGTGTCTAGACTGAGCAGTAATAGCCCACTGCAAAATGGTGGAAAAAAGTCAAAGAATATTGACAACTTGTGGCTGCAGCTATGCTGGGTGCTAAGTTAAGATTGCCATTACAGACCAGAAAATAGCTCTTCTTGTTCTCTAGCTATATTAAGAAGTTGCCACAATGCATATGCAATTTTCTCTCTTCCCCATGTGCATGTAAATTATAATATGGTCTTTAATTACCTGATCACATGTATATTCATGACCAACTTCTGCCTGACTCTTACTCAGGAGTACAATGAGGAGCAGGAGGGCGGAGAAGGCAGAAGAAATCCACTCCCCCGATTGCATAGCTTGAGAAAGGCAAAACAGAATTGCAGTCCCTGTACTCAGAGGATTTCATTGACTGCTCCTATCTTTGCTCCCCCCAAGGAATACACAGCATGACAAAAGGGCCCTGACCCCGCCACCCCAGGAAGAAATGTAATTGTAGGTATACTCTATCTGTGTGTCAAGGAGTTTAGGGAGCGGTTTGTTTGTTTGTTTTTTAAGTATTCAACATTGCATTCTAAATAGAATCTTTTATGCATAGACTGTACAACACATAACTAAGAATGGGGCATAGTATCCAGATATTTGCTAGATCTGAGGGCTTACTATATTCCACAGACCCTGCCTTGTCCAACAGCTATGATACAAGATGGATAAGGACTTGCACCCCTAAATGATTGTGTCGATCTGTCGACCCTATTTCGTTTTCCTTATCCAAGGATGAAACTTCTCTCATCTTCAGGATATTTGGTCAGCTGTTGTTCCTCCACTAACAGCCACATCCACAACCAAAATAATGGTTTGTATAAAAAGAAACATGAAGACAAAGAGGAGAATTTCTGCTGTCTCCGACCCAGCTGTGATGTGTAAAGCTCTGCTATAGGACTCAATTTCAAATAATTTCAATATTGGTAACATTAAATAATCCTTGTCTGCTAATACCGACCTTTGGCTTTCAGAGTCTGTGTTGCCCAAATTCTCTCCATCTGTTCCCTCAAGCTAACAGTCTCTTGCAACATCGAGACAGATTCAATGAGTCAAGTGAGAATCCTGTCACAGGGCGTACAGCACCCCTTCCAGGTTTAACGTTTACAGGCACAATCTCCTTTTGTTGTGGGTAGAAGCAGGTGTCAAAGACTCTATTAGCATGGTGAGACAGGACTTCGTATTTGAACCAACATGATATATTTCACCTTTTCTTTGCTTGGAGCCTTTCCACAACAAGCTATTTGGAATTCATTTGCTACTAACAGTTTTCATGATTATTTCAGGAGATATTCCCTTCCCAACCCCAAAACACAGAAGAAGAGGTGTACTATGGGAGTTTCAAACTTTCCTCTGATGCACTGTGGGTTGCTCCATTACAGATCAAACACTGAACTAGACTTAATCCAGAGCAAAAATACCAGTCGGTTTCTCTTGAGTGAAAAAGTGAATCCCTTTAAAAGTGATGCAGTTAAAACTATTTGGGGGCTGGGTTTTCAAATTCAAAAAGTAGAGAAAAATTGGTTATATTAAATATATTTTAGGGAAGAATATATTTAATGTTTGTTTGTTTTTAAAGTTTTTAAACTAACAGGGACATTAGTTCTCTTTCCTGGCACAGAAGTGGTGCTACAGCTTTGAACCACCAACCCTGATATAAAAGTGGAATCTCCATGACTTGAGATACAGCAACAGCTACTGTAACATTTAATAGTTATTCTCTCTGTGGGGCATGCTCTGGTAGCAAGGGAACTACAATGATTTTGTTTTCTGCATGCTATAGTTTAAATTTCTAAGATACTGCTGTTTCAAAAGCAGCTGCCATTTTGTGAGGTAGATTATTGTAGCACATTAAAGAGGCAATAAATACTGTGATCTCTAATAGAGACTTGACTTTTGGTTCCCTTTTGTTTTGTTGTTTCTTTTAATTTAAATATAAATAACTCTCTATTCTGTAAGCCTTCAAATTAGCATCTCACACCTAGGCAAGAAGGGTTATAAATGGTACTGGATTCCACTGAATTAAATCAACAAAACAATAGTGGCCCAGAAAGTAGAAGGAGTTTAGAACAGGCATTCCAGCTAGAAGAAAATGTATAGAAGGAACAAATTATTTTTCCCTTTAAACCTAGAAACAAATACTTTTTATGTTTGAACTTGTAGGGCTGAGTTTTGAGAGGCGTGTTGAGCAAACTAAAAAATGCTTTATACCTGGATTTGTGTCTGTAAATACCTATGTGCATGCACAAAAAGGCGTATTTGTGTGTACACGTACAGTTTTTCAAATGCCATTACTCTTCCCCCTCTAGCACTAGAAAATTGAGTCCTTGCTCTGTGACTGACTTTGATTTTAAAGAACATAATTTTTAAAAACTAAAAGTATTTTGTAGTTGCTCTTTTAAAACCAAAGATTCTCATTCTTGAGCACAGCAGAAGATTACAGATTCTGAGCTTCCATATTCCTAAAGCAGTCACTTGAGTCTTTTATTTATGACTGTACTTACTCCCACTGTGAAATCACCCCAAAGGCCCCCCCATGCATGATTTATTTAACAAACGATGCATTTATGTTCCCTGTAAGACTGTTCCATTAGAAATACACTATTTTGCCATTTAAATTAGCATTGGGCCCAAGCGATGAATTTGGAGCTGAATTCCCCCAACAGGTGAGGGATTTTGCATCTGATATTCTCCTGCAGACTTCTTTTGTAGAATGACAGGCCATAGAAACAAAGGTGGAGATTTGCAAAGCTGCCTAAGGGTATATCTACTCTGCATATTAAAGCAGGGCCTGTGTGACCCATACCTGCAGACTCGTTGCCAAGTTCAGACTTCAGTGCCCACACTGCATTGCTATGCGAGCCTCATACCCATGCCAGTGCATCCATACTGAGCTATGCATGAGTCAGACGCTGTGGCTTTTTTGGGGGGATGTATCCCAGAGTTCTTAGTGCCCTTGTGAGCTGTAGCTGCTCTAGGGCTTGTTTCATGGTGTGTTGTGGGAGAACTCATCTGTCCATCCCTCAGCACTTGACCACCAACACATCTAGCTGAGCCATTCCTGGGTGGTGTGAGCTTCCAGCAACCAAAGCTAGCAACATGGATCCAGCACTGGTGGAAGACCTTCTCCTGCTCACACTTTCAGTCCTATTTTGGGAATCAGACACAGCATCTGAGAGATGCTGGTGGACATTTCAGTGGCACTATTTGTCCTATTGAAGGCACCTTTCGAAGGGTGTACAGACATGGTATCTGCAACCCAGCTGATGCTGCTCATGTCCACTGCCAAAACCACAATTCCCCCCTATGTAGACCAGCACTTCTGGACACCAACATCAAGACACATGTATGAGGGAGGCCATCCCTGTCCAAAAGCAGGTCACTGTAATCATCTGGAAGCTAGTTACCCCAGACTGCTATTGGTCCATGGCTAACCAGTTGGCAAGTCAACTCTGGGGTGGGTGGTAGTGGTGGTTGGTGAGACAGTCAGGACTGTGGCTTACCCAAAGGTGGTAGGCATTAGCAGTGTTCCTGAAATAATTACCAGCTGTGAGGGAATGGGCTTCCCAAATTGCCCAGGAGCTATTAGGGGGACTCATGCCCATAGTTTGCCCTCTGCAAAGAATGTCTGAGTACATAAACTGGAAAGGGTCCTAATTCCATCATTATGCAGGGCCTGGTTGATCAAAGAGGCAGGTTCACAGACACCAATGTGGTAAGTAATTTGAATGCCCAGTTCCTAGTTGGCAGCATTGAAAATATCAGCTGATGTGCAAATCAATTGTGGGGGAGGATAGCTCAGTGGTTTGAGCATTGGCCTGCTAAATCCAGGGTTGTGAGTTCAGTCCTTGAGGGGGCCACCTAGGGGTCTGGGACAAAATCAGTACTTGGTCCTGCTAGTGAAGGCAGGGGGCTGGACTCGATGACCTTCAAGTTCACTTCCAGTTCTAGGCGATTGGTATACTTCCATTTATTACCCAAATCTGAATCCAGACCTGAACCATCCCAAAATATCAAGGGATGCACAGCCAGTGTTCTAGTTCAGGCCCCTGTGTAGGAGGGAACATAAGAAATCTCAAATTGCTCAAAGGACCTAACAAGCTTTAAAAGCTCTCAAAGTTTCAGTAATTTCTGGTGTCTGCATAGATGATAAAATCTCACAGGACAGCACTTTCTTAATAAGGCTGACTTCACTTTATAGAATCATAGAAATGTACGACTGGAAGGGACCTCAATACATCATCTAGTCCAGTGCCCTGCACTGAGGCAGAACTGAGTATTATCTAGACTGTTCCTGATAAGTGTTTGTCTAACCTGTTCTTAAAAACAAGTTATGAACAAAGGATGAACATAAGGGTACAGGTTGTCACAGATAGGTACTATATAGCTCTTTTCCAGTCCTCTAAGATGTCTCCTGTCCTCCACAGTTTCTGAAAGATAACTGCTAATATCTCAGAGATCTCTTCAGACAGTTCTATAAATACTTGAGGACGTATTTCATCAGGCTGTGCCAACTTGAGGATACCCATTTATCCTTTTATGTCTCTATGACAGAAATCAGATATCAGGAACGGTAACATACAAAAGCCAGTAGAACACTTCAATCTCCCTGAACACTCAATAACAAATTTAAAAGTAGCCATTCTTCAACAAAATATCTTCCAAAACAGACTTCAAAGAGAAACTGCTGAGCTACAATTCATTTGCAAACTTCACACCATCAATTTGGATTTGAATAGGGACTGGGAATGGTTGCTTCGCTACAAAAGCAATTTTCCTTCTCTTGGTATTGACATCTCCTCAATTATTGGGAGTGGACCACATCCACTCTGACTAAATTGGCCTTCAACATTGGTTCTCCACTTGTAAGGTAACTCCCTTCTCTTCATGTGCCAATATATATTTATGCCTGTTGCTGTAATTTTCACTCCATGCATCTGAAGAAGTGGGGTTTTTACCCACGAAAGCTTATGCCCATTAAATCTGTTAGTCTTTAAGGTGGCACCCGACTCCTTGTTGCCTTTCTAATTTTGTCCCTACATGCATGTGGGTTTTCTTTTTAATATATTAATCCTTCATAATTTGACCTAGCTTCCACTTTTTGTATGTCTCTTTTTTGAGTTTCAGGTGACTGAATATCTCCTGGGTAAGCCAGGGTGGTCTCTTACCATACTTCCTATCTTTCCTATGCATTGGGATAGTTTGCTCTTGTGCCCTTAATAATGTCTCGCTAAAAACTGCCAGCTCTCCTGAAGAATTTGGAACATCAGGTCATCTATGAATCATCAACCAGGAATCCATACATCATTAAGATTACTACATGCAGATATGAGTTAATCTCTTCTGTTACATACCAGGGAAAATACCACTTTTTTTTAATGTTACTTCAGTTTATGGAGATTCCCCTGCATGGCTCAGTTCAGTTCTGAATGATGTCTTCATACATGACAATGAATATATGTAGGCTATGTCTACAATAGCACTTTTGTTGGTAAAACTTTTGTCCGTCAGGGGTGTGAAAAAATACCCCCCAACTGACATAAGTTTAACCAACAAAAGTACTGGTGTGGACCACTGTTCATTAGGGGTGGTTTAATTATGCCGATGGGAGAGCTCTCTACAGATCTGCTAAATGAGGGACCTTACAGCGGTTTAGCTGCAGTGGGACAACTGTGCCACTGTAAGGCCTGTAGTGTAGGCATAGCCTTAGTGAGACTCTTGCCATTTGTTAATTTAAACAATTCCCTGTTACACCATTGGACTATTTAGCTGGGGAAAGAACCCCAAATACAACAATAAAATGTTTAAATTAGGATATCATTTGATATTTACCTGGAGACTTGACATCTGCTTGTTTTTGTGAACTGGAATTTTACTTGGTACTTTCCAGCAAATAAATACACACACAATGGCTCAGTCTTGGCAGTGGGATCATCATGAGGCTACTTGTGCAGAAACGGGTTCAGCAAGAGCTATTCCAGAGAACTGATATAGAAAGAGGGTGGACTAATTATCTTGCCCTGCATGTTTATCTGTCCTTTAAGCTTATACAAAATATTCTTATTATGTGCAGGCCATGGTAACCAGAAGCTTCCACTGGAGTTAGCATAATAACAGAAGGGAGTGTTCCTGTCACTCTTCCTTCTCTACTCCCTTTTCCCCTTTCTCCTTTTACATTTAGTATGTACATTCTACACCACTTGACAAGGTGACAGGCAAGTCAATATCAGGCAGCCAGCAGGTGGGCAGCAAGAAAGCAGGACAGCAGGAGGGCACCGGTGTATTATACAACTTCATATTCAATGTAGCCATTAAAGCTTTCAACACACACAAAATCTATAGGAAAAAACTGTGGCCCAGATCCTCGGCTGGGGTGAATCTGCATAGCTCTACACGCTCATTGAAGAGGACTTTGCCATTACCAGCTGCATACTGCATTCTCTGTCTCACTCCTTCACTCTCTGACTCATTTATTGTTCCTTTCCCCTCCCCTTTACATGTGTAATATTTGTACAAGATTACTCTATACACCAATAAAAAGAACAGGAGTACTTGTGACACTTTAGAGACTAAAATTTATTTGAGCATAAGCTTTCGTGGGCTATAGCCCACTTCATCGGATGCATGTACATGTCTCTACATAAAAGAATGAATGGACACAAATCAGACGTCAAGAATTATAACATTCAAAAACTAGTTGGAGAACGCTTTAACTGGCCACTTGATTACAGACCTAAAAGTCACAATATTACAACAAAAAAACTTCAAAAACAGACTCCAACGAGAGACCGCTGAATTAATTTGCAAATTGGACACCATCAAAGTAGGCTTGAATAAAGACTGGGAGTGGATGGGCCATTACACAAAGTAAAACTATTTCCCCATGCTTATTTGCCCCCACCCCTACAGTTCCTCACATCTCCTTGTCAATTGCTGGAAATGGACCATTTTCATTACCACTACAACCAGTTCTTTTTCTCTCCTGCTGATAATAGCTCATCTTAACTGATCACTCTCCTTATAGTGTGCATGGTAACACCCATTGTTTCATGTTCTCTGTGTGTGTGTGTGTGTGTGTATATATATATATATCTTCCTACTGTATTTTCCACTGTATGCATCTGATGAAGTGGGCTGTAGCCCATGAAAGCTTATGCTCAAATAAATGTGTTAGTCTCAAAGGTGCCATAAGTACTCCTGTTCTTTTTGCGGATACAGACTAACATGGCTGCTACCCTGAAACCTATACACCAGTGACATGTAGAACCAGATTCTTAGGCCTGGTTATCCATAGGGGCACATTAAGGATTCCTGCTCACGGAGTTAGGGTAACCTCAGACCGACATGAATCCTTGAGTGGCGCAGAATCAGCAATGACTAGCTGGCTGTACACCACCCACTCCAGTGCTCTCTCCATATTGAATGTGGGGGAAATGGCAGTAAGGGTAATGCCAGGTGCAGGAGGGAGCAGAGTGGAGTGCACAGCTCTCTGCTTGATTTTTAGCTGAATTGGCAGTACTTCCTACAGGACACTCTAAAATATGCCAGGTGCTATTTAGGCCTTAGGTCAGTGCAGGATTGAGGAGGAGGCAGAAAAGTCAGAGTTGTCCAGGGGTGGCTAAACCATGGCTTTTTACAGTTAAAGTGCGGCTCGCGGAGCCCCCACACACTCCCAACCATTTTCCACATACAAGGCTCGGGGGAGGGGAAGGGGGAGCTTGGGGCGTCTGCCCTGCAGCTGGGTGGTGGGGTAAGGAGCTTCTGCCAGAGACAACTGGTGCCTGCTGAGAGTGGAGGGCACAATTTAAAGGCTCCCCCTCCCAACAGCTTGAGTCACGCCCCACCAGGCACATACCCCCTCTTACTCCCAGCAGCCCCTCCCCGCAGCTCCCAGGTGTTAGCTCTGTGTGGAGAGGCAGCAGCAAAAGCAGTAGCTTTCTCTGCAGCGTCAAGCTGTTTACTGCTGCTTCTCCCCACGGCCACAGCTCCCAGCCTGCAGACTCCAGCAGCTGCTGTGCAGGGAGTGGGCCCAGCAGCACCATGTGACTAAGCAGGGCCAACAAACCCTGGCAAAAATCTGGGGGGGCACATGGTCACATTCCCCCCCACCATGTTGCCTCTGGCTTCTGCCCAGCGAGGAGGAGGTCTCTGGGCTTCAGCCCCCCAGGGTGTGCCTTCTGGGGCTCACAGCTTCAGCAGGAATGGGTCTGAAGCCCCAAGCCCTGACAGGCCAACCCCACGGGGCTGAAGCCCCAAGCCCCATCAGGTATGCCCTGTCTCTCAAACTTCTGAAGATTGTCATATGCAGCTTGCAGGGCAAGTAAATTTGGCTACCCACCCTGGTCAGTCACCTATTCCTCCCACTCTTCTGCTAAGTAACACAGAGTATAAACTCAGCACACAGCTAAGGAACTGTCCGATATTCTTTAGTAATACTAAATTAAGTATCTTAATGATCAGCACTTTGAAATATGTCCCCACCCCTCCCAGGAACATATTGACTTCATGAACAATCAAAAACTGAAACATTTTGATTGAGAAATGCCAATGTGTTGTCTCAGGAGTTTTGGTTCAGATGCCTTATGCACCCATTTTGCTCTACACGCCAAGCTTCCAGGTTGGGCTACATCTGCTATGATGCACTATGTTGAGGGGAGGCAGTGCATCCTGGGAGTCCAATGGCTGCAGTTCATCATGGGCATCAGGTAAGTGAAGTACAACTACCATGAGGAACCATGGCGGTGTTTCCTAGTCAAAGTATTTCAGTTCATACAAATATTTTGGTTTTATGGAGTTCAGTTTTTTAATGATAAATCAAGATATTTCCATGGAAAGAAGACACTTTTGGTGAAAAAATTATTTTGTCAAAATCCAATATTCTATTAAAAAAGAATTTCAACTACAATTTTTCAACCAGCCCTAAGATACATGTATGATTTGCAAATGTGTTGTGATGGATCTGCAAAGCAGGGGACTACAACTCTCAGCAGCACCCTCCCCATCATAGGCATTGACTTCCTCTCTACCCAGAGATGCTCGATCCCCCCTCTCCATCCCAGGCCTACTCCCACTCCACCCCTTCCTCCAAGCCCCCAACTCGCCCTGTCTCATCCCACCCCTCTCCCTCGAGCACGCCCTGTCTCTGCTTCTCCCCCTCCCTCCCAGTGCCTCCTACACCCACGGAACAGCGGTTCCCTTGGCATGCAGGAGGCGCAGGGAGGGAGGGGGAGGAGTTGATCGGGGTGGGTGTAAGACACGGACGGGTGGGAGGCGCTGGAAGAAGGGGAGGAGCTTGGCTGCCAATAGGTGCTAAGCACCTGTTAATTTTTTTCCTTTGGTGCTCCAGGGTTGGAGCACCCATGGAGTCAGCACCTATGCTCCTCATTGCATATCTCCTTCCTCCTGGCTAAATAAGGACTACATTTGCGATCATTCCACTGTCCATTGCATTTCCCCTTTCCTGTACCAGGTCAGGGGTAAGGTGCTGAACTGCAACGTGGCCAGGGTCTGTTTGTGAGTGTGGGAGCTGCATGGCAGCAGGGAACTGAAAAAAAGCCCCAGGAACTGCAGACAGAGCTGCACCTGGAACAGGCTGTGACTGCTGGACATCTTACCTGGGTGCAGGTCCACGTGGGACTTATGGGGGAGCAGCAACAGTTGGGCATGGAATGGTTACTGGGATCCACCAGGGCTCCTGCCTACAAGGCTTAGCTGCTGAAGAACCTACAGTGCTTGCCTCTGTTACATCAGGCATGCTACTGGCAACCTAAGGATTTGGGGTACACAGTAACCTCAATAATTAACATGTTCTGTTTACCTGTTGGCATTTATTTTAAAGAAAATATAAAAAATATTAAGTTTTAGTATGTGGCCCTATATCAGATAAGTAGATTAAAAAGATATTAGTTTAATCTTTGAGTATCTCTTGCCCAGAAGTCCTTAAGCAAGATAATTCAGCAAAAATTATTAAAAAGAATGAAAGGGCTGAAAAAAGCTACTGGAATAATAAGACTATCTGCCCTTCGATACCTTGTAATATCATCCTGTTCCTCTGCCTCATTTACTTAGTGATAGAAACTCATTTGCTTTGAAGGTTCATTAACTTTCCAGTCAATGTGAAAGATGTATTCAGATTAGAAGTTCAAGAACATCCGATAAAACTAGACCTTAAGTCTAGGTCTACACTGCAAAAAACTCACGGCTGGCCCCTGCCAGCTGACTGAGGCTCGTGAGGCTAGGGCTAAAGATAGCTTTGTGTGTGGCGCAAACGTTCAGGCTCAAGCTGGAACCCGAGATCTAGGACACTGTGAGGTGGGCGCATCCCAGAGCTCAGGCTGCAATCAAACCCAAATGCCTACACGGCAATTAAAACACCCCTTCACCCAAACCTGGTGAGCTCAAGTCAGATGGCATGGTCCAGTCATTGGTTTTAAATTGTAGTGCAGACATACCCTTGCTGGCACAAGTTCCCCAGTATGGACAGGACTGAGAGTTTCTTTAAACATTATTAAAAGAATATTAATACTTCCATGAACTCAGTAGGTCACTAAAATACTAGATTTTATATACTTTTTGTGGTTACAGAATATGATAATGAAGTAAAGAAATCCACACAAATGCCTCAGTTGCATATGTGACACTTATAAATAAAAAAAATTGATTTCTCCTAGTCATCCAATGAACCTTTGGTGGGACCATGTCTTTCTGTTCAGAGTTTGCTTGCAAACAATCTCTGCTTCCAGCTACCTCTTGGTCATCCCCTCTAGCAGGGGCTCAGCCAGTAACCAAACTAGCTCAGTCTCTGGACTGCAACAAGTCTTCTCTCACATCAGGCGAAGTAGAGTGTTAGTCTCCTTCCTGGGCACCCCTGAACTGAGCTAGGGCTCTTCCTTTTAACTCCCCTCTCTCCATGCCTGATATTTGCTGAAGGTGTAGTGGGGAGGGGACAGTTGGGTTCACAGGCTCTCATTAGCCCTCTTCCTGCCACTGATGGGGGGTGAGCTATCTACTCCATCACAGATTGATTTTTTAAAATGCTTTAGTTCAAAAGGAATTATTGTACAAGAGTTCAATGGCCTGTGTTATACAGGGGGTCAGACTAGATGATCACAGTGGACCCTTGTGGCCTTGGAATCTGGGAAAAGCAGTAAGACAATGTAGATATCACTTAATACACTCTCAGTGATGATAAACAGGACATTGCTTCAGTGAGATTAATACTTTTGAAACATCAGTATATGGCTGAGAAATGCTTGAAGCAGCTTGGAAAAACAAAACAAAACAAAATACTCACCAAGAGCTAAGTGTGATTCAGCTAAACACCCAAAACAATACTACATGTTCTTGAGTTGTTAGAAACACAGACCTGTGTGCCACATCTGGAAATGACAAGTCATAGAACCCAGCCTGTTCTCAGTGTCCTCTAACTCTTCATCACTTACTTGCAACCCAGCAGATTTATAACACATAGCCAGTCTTATGCTTCAGCCCCCTAGAATTAGCAAAACTTTACCCATCCTTCCTTCCTCTGGTCATTCCAGAGGTCCCTGAGACCACACCCAACACCTCATTTCAGTTCTGCTGACATCCTACCCCCCTTACCAAGCACACTCATCTATTCATAAACAAAAGTTTAACAACTGTTTAGATGTAAAAATAAGAGATATTTACTGAAGCATTCATGAAATTACTTAGAAAAAGGATCCCCCCAACATTTAGAATATCAGGGTTGGAAGGGACCTCAGAAGGTCATCTAGTTCAACCCCCTGCTCAAAGAAGGGCCAATCCCCAGACAGATTTTTGCCCTAGATCCTAAATGGCTCCTTCAAGGACTGAACTCACAACCCGGCATTTAGCAAGCTAATGTTCAAACTACTGAGCTGTCCCTCCCAGAATGTCATAGTTTGCTTAGACAAGAGAAATATACTTGTTTATTTAAGAAAAGTGCTAAAGACAACAGAGAAGTGTTAAGTAATCAGTATAGTTTTGCTCTGCGTAACTTAAAAAGTGTCTTTTAAGTGTAAGATGGAACAGTTCATCGCAAACAGTACAGTGATCGAGGAGAGTGAGTTTGTGAAAGGGTAGAATAGGGACTATACATAGGATGACCAGACAGCAACTGTGAAAAATCAGGACCGAGGTGGGAAATAACAGGCACCTCTATAAGAAAATGTCCCCAAAAGATGGGACTGTCCCTATAAAAATGGGACATCTGGTCACCCTAACTATAGGTATTAAAATTCTTTACTACTGAGTCCTGGGAGAGATCAAAAGGAAGAACCTAACTGCACGGCTAATTTCTTCTTTCTAATTACCTTCAGCCTGAAATAATAGTGATTTGGTAATTTTACCTTGGAGTAATGTGATCATGGAGTTTTCTTGGAGCTGAAAGCAGCTATACTGTTTGATGCTAGCTGTGAGACTCCATTTTGGGTCAAGTGGAGAGCACTGATTGGCTAGAACCTACCAAGGGTTGGGCCTCAGAGAACATAAAGTCTAAAGCACTCCCTCCAGTTTCAGAGTTCAATATATTTGAAAGTCTTCTTTTTTCTTAAGGCAAGAAGTCTAGTTAGAAATGCGGTATAGCGCAGGAGCTCATCTTAGCCTGGAAAACAGAATAGCTGAGACACTCACTCCTGTTAAGAAATTTTGCATACCTCAGAATCTTGCCCCAGTCTGGAATTTTAGCTCAGGAGCTTGTTCTTGTCTTGACAGCTAGTAGGGTTACCATTAGAAGCTGCCTTGCCCTTAATGAAGGGATTTATAAAAGAGCATTTATTTCTTATGGAACTCTATTTTTTGTCATTTAAACTAACATGCTTCCTACAAGAACAGCTTAAAATCACATGTAATCTCTGTTGTAGTGGATTTCTGAATCTTGTTGCCCTTTTCCCCTTCACCGCACTGGGAGACCCACAGTTCAGTGCTACCACTGTAATGTGACAGAAGGGAAGAACAAGATGGTCAGTTTCCTGGCTCCTCCTTGTTTCCTGGCCGGAAAAGGGAGGGAGCACATGGTAACTTTCTTCCCCCACCCCTGCTTTCTCTTTATATCATTCTGTAATGAGGATCTATTTAATCCCTGTTACTACAGTATTTATTATGTTTTAAACAGGGTGACCAGATGTCCCATTTTTAAAGTGACAGTCCCATATTTAAGTCCTGCAGGTGTCCTGACTTTTTCTTAAAAAACAGGCAAAATTGTCCCCTATTTTCTGTCTCCCCCTTATCTGTACTGGTGGGGTGTGATGCTGGCTGGATCCTTGTTCACCAGCCACCCGCCCACCAGCGCTGAGTGGTGGGGTCCAGGGGCTGATGATGGGGATGGGTGTGCAAGGCTTGTGGCAGGATGAAGATGCAGTGTGTGGGGCTGGCTGCTCCTTCTGCTGGTCTGTCAGCGCAGCCCCTGCTGCATACCGGCTCTTGGCCAGTAGGTCCCCACCCCCCATCCCATTTCCAGCTGGCACTGGCTGTGTGCTATGAACTGCAGTGGCTGGTGAATGCGGGCTAGTACCAGGTGGCAGGTGGTTATGTGTCACCTCTGTTGCCCACTCATCAGCCCTTTACGTGCTCCCCCTCTCGCTGTCCTCTCCCTGCTTTGCCCCTTCACCCCCCAGCCCAGCTGTTCCTCCATATCTCCCCCAGCAGGGCGCATCCTGTTCCCAATATTGTGCAGAGAAAAAGCCCCTGGTCAGAGAGCTCAACCCACTAGCAGCCTGGCTGTCAGGTTCCTTCCTCCCCCACTGCCTCTGGCTGGACCAGCACTCCGGGAAAGCCCAAAACCCTCTGGCCTGGGACACTGGCCAGGAGGAGCCAAGCCCTGCATGTGCCAAAGCCCCGCACAGCACTGGCACAGGGAAGCCTCTCTGCCCCTCAGGTAAGCTCTGGAGTGGCAGAGGGGAAGCGATTTCCAGCCTGTTCATGTCCTAACCCTGCATTCTCCACAGAAGCCCCTGGGGCAGGGGCTTAGCACCTTCTTCACCCACCCTGCCTGCCATGGGTCCTGCCCCCAGGGAGCATGGGACTGCTCCATCCCCTAGGCACTCTCCCCTGCTGAGCCACCTCTCTGACTGGGTTCGCTGAAGCCCCTGCAGTCAGGTTCCCTGAGCCCTGGTGAAAAAATGCATCTTTAGGGCTTAATCCCTTCCTGCCCATGCTGTAGCGGAGGTGACTGAGTTATGTCAGTGGCCAGCAGCAGCCTGCAGGTGTTTGCTGCCTTTTGACACTGTGTGGGCAGGAAGGAACAAGCTGCTTCCAGCCACACAATGCGTGGGAGGTGGGAGAAGAGATGAGCTCTGCAAAGACTGGGCCAGGACATCCCTTCTCCTCCCACCTCCTCCCCTGCAGCTGGAAGTAGCTCCCATCCCTGCCCTCCCACACAGTGCTGAAAGGTTGTTGCTGGCCATGTTCTGGTGTGAACCCTGGTAGAAATCTGGGGAGGGGGGCATGTGACCCTGTGTGACCGCCTGCCCCACATGTTGCCTTGGGAAGACACAGCACCAGAGACCAGGAGAGGTGGGTCCATCCCAGGGGCCCAGCCAAGCATGGAGGGCAGAGAGTACTGGATAGGGAAGGGAGGGTCAGTCAGTAACTGCCCCTGTGTGAGAGAGGGGTTATGAGAGTGTGTGTGTGTCATCCCTCCCTTTGTGAACTCTAAAGCCTTGAAGATAAGAAGGTAAATAAAAAGAATCCAATTATGCAATATTTCTTTTTAACAGGAGCTCAGTCAACATGATGTTAATTTGAACATTTATACTGAATAGTTCTGATTGATTGTCAAACCACTTAGGAACCAAGATGGACTCACCTCTCCCCCAGAGTATTTTTTAGAAAAACTTCAGATAAAACAAAACATTTTGGGCCTAGTTCTCATTGACACTAAACCCTTTTACTTTAGTCTAACATAATTTACATTCACACCCACTTAAAAGGCCCTTTTACACTGCCAGAGTGGTGTAAGAGAAGAATCAAACTCTTAACTTTAATTGTCTGCATCTTCTGAGTTGTACCAAACTTCCCAGAAAAAACTCTACCCTGAAATGAGATACTGCAGGTACTTTTTTAGAAAAATTGGTATCTACCTAAAGAACCTCTGAAGTGGTTTTTAAATTAGGCATATACTGAGGAGCCAGCTTCAGTCTTAACTATGAAGTAGCAATTACTAGTACATAATATGCTTTCTGAAAACACATTAAACGTGGACATAATTACAGTCCCTTCTGCCTACCCTGTATGATAGCTATATATTCTTGTTATCTGGGGGGACACTGCTTTTCACAGCAGAAGCCTTTCCCAGATTGCTCACACGAGCCCATACAAAATCAGTGGGAATTTGTGAGTAAATCAAGCAGGGCTTAGAAGGATGCATGTAAGGATGGAACTGGGAATTGGGAGTACTCTAAAGATAGCATTAGACAATGAAGCACCTTTGCTGGAGAATTGTGCACAGTCCTCATAATTCTAAAAGAGTTGACAATATGTAACTCTCTTTGGTCTCAGCTTGCAAAATTTTTGCTTGTTCAGAGGGAAGATACATTGATTTAAAATATTTCAATAAAAACAAAGTTTTGCTACGGGCAGCATCCCAAACTGCAACCTGAAGTTATTTGTTTACTGCACAGACTGGGCAAGCATAAACTTTGCCATGCTGTGCTGCATTCATGACTTGAAAATGCTTCCTTTAAAGGACTGTATGCATGTTGTTGTAGCCATGTCAGTCCCAGATATTATAGACACAAAGTGGGTAAGGTAACATCTTTTATTGGGACAACTCCTCTGTCACCAACAGACGTCGATCCAATAAAAGATATTACCTGACCCATCTTGTCTCTCCTTTAAAAGGTGCCATGCTCAATCTTCGTGCCCATTCAAGCTTGGAGCTCGCTGGTGAGACTTCCAGTCAGGAATGACTATTGTGAAGGATTTTTAAACAGGTGCGTGGGCTGAAATTACTAACTCATCTCATGTAGACCTCCAAGCAGCCAGTAAATAGTATCAATATATGTGTATCAAGTATCAGAGGGGTAGCTGTGTTAGTCTGGATCTGTAAAAGCAGCAGAGAATCCTGTGGCACCTTACAGACTAACAGACGTTTTGGAGCATGAGATGTCATGGGTGAATACCCACTTCGTCAGACGCATGTAGTGGAAATTTCCATGGGCAGATATATATATGCTAGCAAGCAAGCTAGAGATAACGAGGTTAGTTCAATCAGGACAGTATGGTACCCCACCCTGGAAAATGAGTTGGAGGATAAGATCAGCGCGGACTCGGAGAGAATTAGTCACTGGTGGAACTACAGAAGGGTGTAGAGATTAAGGATAAGACTGGCTACTGAAAAAATAAGGGCTGACTCCATCTGAAGCCCTAGAGACTGCAAACAAAGCTCACAGCACTGGCTACCAGGCTAAGGAGATAACACTAGAGAAGCAGAGGCCAAAGAACGTAATATGGCCTGTTCCCAGAACCATCCAAGGTGTACTCCAACTGCTAGCGCAAAAACACAGAATAACAGCAGAGCCACCAGCAGCAGAAACTGAACAGTAACGAGCGGAAGAACATATGGGAGAAGGAGAAGACTCATAACACCAGTGCCAAGTGGCTGCAGGACCTGAGAACCGAGCACAACAATGCTCCAGAACAGAAACCAGTCACCATCACAGTAGAAGACATCCAGAGCGGGTCAAAAACATGAAGAGCTGGACAGCACCTGGACAGACATGTATCCAACACCCTTACTGGCTAAAGAAATTAACAGCAGTGCAGAACGCCAGCAGCACGAGATGCACCAGGCTGCATAGCAGCAGGCTCCCACCAAACCTGGCTAAACAAGGAGCAGTACTGTCATAAAAGACCCTGCAAGGGGACAGAACGGCCAACTACGCCAATAGCAACTCTGCCCACAACATGAAAGTCTTATTAGCAATCATAGCTGCCAACTACAGGACCACAAGGGCCGTACATAGCACAGCTCAGAAGGCATTGGCAACACACCAAGCTCAAACACAGTTGCTCACAGATAGAGCAGTCGCCCAACTCAAGTCTAGACAGACCAATCTGAGCACAGCTGATCTATAGGAAGAGCCTATGACTCAACCGCACACGTGGAGTGTGAATGTCTGGCGCTATCAAGATCAACAGGACACAAGGACCTGTTCAAGAACTCAATTGGGACATATGGAAGACAAACACTTAGGAAGTCAACTCAAGGCGAGTTCCGCATGACGCCACGGCTTGGTGAAGGTGCAGATGTTGCACGAGTCAACTATCACAAGGTGGTGCAGCGCACTAGGTCACCGCGTACATGCGCTATGCCCGGTCCGGTGAGTGGCTGAAACCCCCATACAAGGCCGTAAGTAAGCAGAGGGGACCGAAGAGAGCGGAGGACAGTCTAGAGTGGAGGTGGAACGAGCCATGAGAGACAGCTCGAGGCTACAGCTCTGTCACCACTGGTACATGTAATTGTAAGCGTGTATGCTAAAGCATGATGAGCGGACACTCGAAACCGTCTCCGCTAATTTGCCAGCGCGTGACTGGCGGTATCTATACACAGTGATGGAGGTCGGAATGAGATCAACTTATCGACTCGGAGGAAGGTGTGGGCCGCAATTGAGTAGATCTGAACGAGAGGAGGAACGGTAGTCACGCACGCGCATAGTTGGTATACCTCACCAGCTGGGGTCGTCACAGTACGCTAGACTAGTACGCGTGAGCAGGCTACGAAGTACCAGTTGCATCACCCCGCAGATGATATAGGGCAACACACGATTGAGGAGAGCTTCGAGAGGATAGACGGACAATCAATACCTGAGTATCCACCGAAAGAGACTATACGAACCAGGGGCCGGGGGGAATCCAAAAATGGGAAGAAAACCACGGAAACAAAAGCCGATGTCCCCCCCCACTTCACAGTTGGAAATGGGAAGAAACAGATCGAGCCCATCAGACTACGAGCCCTCGCCCGAGTTCACTTCCAATACCGCTGCCGTAATACGTGAGCTGGCGAAGAGTGGAGGACGTATGGAGGCCGTGCGATGTGAAAACACGGAAGACCTCTCTCCGAGCGAAAGATGTGGTTTCCGCTACACCAAAGTCCGAACCCCGCGAGGACTTGTATAACCAGGCGCGGAAGAGGCCAAGGAGCGGTGGCGATAGGGGGCTGTCGCGTGAGGGCGAGCAAGGCACTAGCCTGGACGCGATCACCAGGAACATCAGTTGACTACCATGCAAGTACGAGAGAGCCCCAAAGATGAGCTGCATTGATGAGTAGATGCCTGAGGCAGCATGCAAGACCATGCGGAGGAAAGACCAAGCAAAGAATGCCCATGGCAAAGTACCTACGTACCAATGATGGAATGGGGACTGTTACCATCCAACCAGATAGGCTGTAGGTGCGCTGATGAGTTGGGGAAAGTGCACGTTACGCCAGATGGGCTGGGAAGAAGGGCTGGACTAGATAGACATGCACGTGGCAGTGCGAGTCTGAGTCAATCAAGCCAGCAAACACGACAACGAGGCAACTGGAGCACCAGGATCCCATTGATAGGCAAGGTCTACAAGCATATGAGAGGACCTGGCAAGGCGCAACTGAGGTGTCAGAGGCGGCTAGAGCACATCCAACCATCATGTGGCCAGGCACGGATAAGGAGTGAGCCAGGCAAGGAACACGCATACGCAGTTGCTAAGGGGCACATGACCCAAAGTGGCGGCATTGTGTTACACGAGAAACTGAGCTGGGCAACAGCGGAGACTGGGAGAGCGTCTCCAAGACCAGATGGCGTAGATGGAGTTCCGCTCTGGCGAGCCTCGTGCCCTCAAGGAGCGTGAACAGCTTCACCCCCGCCATTCTGTTAGTCCTCGCTGCTGCCCCCCCACCTCTTGCGCGGGCACACCCGGACATAGCTACGGGTCAACCTGACACGATCCGCGCTTCTCCATCAGCCCCCTCCTACGACACCCTCTCCCATCCACGCCCAAGGGACGGCTGCGAGTTCATCTGCAGCCAGAACACCACCTCTTCTGTCAGCTGGAACGAAACGGCGCTTCGGCAGCTACCCGTAGTGGCGTGTGGCCCAATTGTGCCCTAACCAGCTAGCAGCTGCGTCTATACTGTCGTGCTTCTGGTTTTGTGAGAACAGCGGTGCAGTGGAAATCTATGTGTGAATGTGTGTGTCTGGGCTGTACGTATTTCCCTGCCCTGAAGCACTCTCCATGCAGGTTCAGCCGCTGGGAGGCCAGTGCAACCGCAACACTCTGACTGGGTGTCGCTTTCAGGAATGCCACAACTGTATTCCTGAGGCTGGAAATGAGACGCCATGTTTCTCCGTCTACGATGGATCACGGAGGTACTGTCTTCTGCTCTTTCCAGGGAATTGTGCTTGGGCAGCTTCTCACAGGGGGACTGCTCTGGTTCTGCTGCTGGCTGCCCCTTCAGGGCAAACCCTCTGGCTGTAAACCCTGTTTCTTCGTGAGATATGGTGGTTGTTTCGCTCCTGATGGTGCACTCGTAGGTTGCTTTGCGATCGCCTGTAGGTGCACTGTTGCGCTATGCATAATTATTATGGCGAGAATGACTTGCTGAGGTACTAAGTCACTGAAAGAATAGGGGACGTAATAACGATGCGTTCTTGCTTTAGTGCCTGTAGCAGACTGGGCTGACTGTATCTATCGAATATGTAGGTACAGATAAAGAGAACTAGGGTTCGTACAAAGAGCCATTTCGTGTATCTCTCATCAACAAACCAACAACCTCGGAAGGATCCAGGGATCGAGTTGTGTGGCTGTTGGCGAATAAGGAGTTCCCTTACAGTTTGGGGCAAGTCCAGGACGTCGAAGGCACTCCGTCTCATATCGCACTCAGCTGGCGAGTTGGACAACGTCTCGTTAGGTCGCTTGTGGGGGTCACCGATCTTGAGGTGAAGCCAGTCCGTAAGAACATAAGAATGGCCGTACTGCGGTAGACCACAGGTCCATCCAGCCCAGTACCTGTTACTGACCAGTGCAGTCCAGTGCCCCAGAGGAGTGAACTACAGGTAATGATCCAGTGATCTCTCTCCGCCATCATTCCACCCTCGACAACAGAGGTAGGGACCACCATCCACGCACATACCATCCGGGCTAATAGCCATTGATGACTTACCTCCATGAATTTAAATCCAAATTCTCATTTTAACACCCTGTCATATTCCCTGAGGCCGCTTCAGCAACCTCGCTAGGGCAAAGGAGTTTCCACACCGTTGACTTGCATAGTAAAGACAACTCCTGGGTTATTTGTTTTAACCTGCTGCCCATTAAATTTCATTTGTGGCCCCTAGTTCTTATATTATGGGGAACAAGAATAACTTTTCCTTATACCATTTCTCGACATCATCATCGATTTATCAGACTCTGATCATGTCCTTAGGTCTTCTGTTTTTCAGCTGAAGAGTCCAGTCTTTAATCTTTCCTCATGTGGGCCTCTCAAACCAAGCATTTAGTGCCCTTTCTGCCTTTTTAATGCATATGTTTTCCTGGATGAGGACACAATCTGTACAGCAGTACGAGATGTGGGCGTACCATGGATAATAAGGGCAATAATATATTCTCATCCCTTCTCTCTATCCCTTTTTAATGATTCCTAACATCCTGTTTGCTTTTTTGACCACCTCTGCACACTGCGTGGACACTTCAGAGACTATCCAGATGACTCCAAATCTGTTCCTGACTCGTTGTAGCTAATGCCCCATATTTTGATATGTTAGTTGGGGTTAGTTTTCCCCATTGATTTCTTTACATTTAATCCACATTATTTATTGCCATTTTGTTGCCGCAATCACTTGTTTTGTGACGATTTTGAGAGTTTCCCACGTCTGCTTTGGTCTTAAACTATTCTTGGCAGTTTAGATCATCTGCAATTCCACCTCACTGTTTTACCCCTTTCGTCAGATCACTTTATGAATACTGAAGGGACTTGGTCTAGACTGACCCTTGGGGAACACCACATTACCCTCTTTATTCTGCAGAATTTACATTTATTCGCTAACCCTTTGTTTCCTTCTTTTACCATTCTCAGTCCATGAAAGGACTTTCCTCGTTATCGGCCATTGACCAAGCCTTTACCTTGGTCCTAGCCGTAAGGAGGCGCTATATCGTGAGGCGACCTTGGTCAAAGGGCTTTCTGGAAATTAAGTATACTATGTCACTTTGTCCATGTTGTTGACCTTCAGAACTCTAAATAGATAGTAAGACACGATTTCCCTTTAGAGAAACCCATTTACTTTTGCAAAATTATGTTCTGCTATGGTCTGTTGACATTTATCTTTGACTGTTGTTTCACAATTTGCCCGTACTTGACGTTAGACTTACCAAGTCGGTACATTGCTGGGATCACCTTAGCTGCCATTAGTATCTTCCACTCATTGGGTACAGAGCTGATTTAAAGGACAGGTTACAACACATAGTAGTATTCCGCACATTTACTATTTTGAGTTCTTCGAACTCTTGAGTGGATGCCATCTGGGTCCCAGTGGACTGGTGTTAATTGTTATCAATTAAGTTCGCAAACCCCTCTAAGTTGACACTATCAATCTGTTGACTTCCTTCAGATTTGTCACCTACAGCCAGCTCAGGTGGAGATCTCCCTAACATCCTCATATGTGAAGACTGAAGCAGAATCCATTATCGTTCTCCGCAATGACTTTATCTCGTTTTAAGCGCTCCTCTTTCCTATCTCGATCATCAAAGAAGTCCCCACTGGTTGTTAGGCAGGCTTCCGCTGGCTCGCTGATGTACTTTAAAACATTTTTATTATGTTGACATTTTGGCTAGCTTGTTCTTCAAACTCCTTTCTGGCTTTTCTTATTACATTTTACACTTAGTTGGCACTGTTTATGTCCTATTTACCTCACTGGATTGACTCCACTTTTAAAACGATGCTGTTTATCTCTCACTGCTCTTTTTTAGGCATGAGTAGCCACGGTGGCTCTTTTTAGTTCTTTTAGTGTGTGTTATTATTTGGGGTAATAGCATGAAGTTGGGGCCTCTTGTTAGGGTCTTTAAAAAGTGCCCATGCAGCTGCAGGGATTTCACTTTGTCACTGTACCTTTTAATTTCTGTTTACTAACCCCTCATTTGCATAGTTCCTTTCTGGCAAGTTAAATACCACAGTGTGGGCTGTTGAGATTGTTCTTCCACACAGGATGTTAAAGTTATGTAATTATCGGGTCACGCTATTTTCCTAAGTGGTCCTGTTAAAGTTGACCTCTGGACTAGCTCCCTGCACTACCACATCCGCCATTAAATCGCGGTTGCGATGCCTCTTCCCTCGTGTGTTTCGTACCAGCTGCTCCAAGAAGCAGTTTTTAAGGTATGTGAGAAAACTGTTGTCGTTGATTTCCGTCCTGAGTGAATTGTACCCAGTCAAGTATGGGATAATTGAAATCCCCCCTAGTATTGAGTCTTTATTTGTTTAGATCTTCTAAATCTCCGCTTAGCATTCATCAATCAATTATCACGTGTCCTGGTCAGTGATTGAATAGCTCTAATGTTCTATAGAGCATGTAATACTATCAGTGAGAGAATCTATGGA
>NC_133769.1:263468574-263594129 GCF_003597395.2 Chelonoidis abingdonii
TCCATAGATTCTCTCACTGATAGTATTACATGCTCTATAGAACATTAGAGCTATTCAATCACTGACCAGGACACGTGATAATTGATTGATGAATGCTAAGCGGAGATTTAGAAGATCTAAACAAATAAAGACTCAATACTAGGGGGGATTTCAATTATCCCATACTTGACTGGGTACAATTCACTCAGGACGGAAATCAACGACAACAGTTTTCTCACATACCTTAAAAACTGCTTCTTGGAGCAGCTGGTACGAAACACACGAGGGAAGAGGCATCGCAACCGCGATTTAATGGCGGATGTGGTAGTGCAGGGAGCTAGTCCAGAGGTCAACTTTAACAGGACCACTTAGGAAAATAGCGTGACCCGATAATTACATAACTTTAACATCCTGTGTGGAAGAACAATCTCAACAGCCCACACTGTGGTATTTAACTTGCCAGAAAGGAACTATGCAAATGAGGGGTTAGTAAACAGAAATTAAAAGGTACAGTGACAAAGTGAAATCCCTGCAGCTGCATGGGCACTTTTTAAAGACCCTAACAAGAGGCCCCAACTTCATGCTATTACCCCAAATAATAACACACACTAAAAGAACTAAAAAGAGCCACCGTGGCTACTCATGCCTAAAAAAGAGCAGTGAGAGATAAACAGCATCGTTTTAAAAGTGGAGTCAATCCAGTGAGGTAAATAGGACATAAACAGTGCCAACTAAGTGTAAAATGTAATAAGAAAAGCCAGAAAGGAGTTTGAAGAACAAGCTAGCCAAAATGTCAACATAATAAAAATGTTTTAAAGTACATCAGCGAGCCAGCGGAAGCCTGCCTAACAACCAGTGGGGACTTCTTTGATGATCGAGATAGGAAAGAGGAGCGCTTAAAACGAGATAAAGTCATTGCGGAGAACGATAATGGATTCTGCTTCAGTCTTCACATATGAGGATGTTAGGGAGATCTCCACCTGAGCTGGCTGTAGGTGACAAATCTGAAGGAAGTCAACAGATTGATAGTGTCAACTTAGAGGGGTTTGCGAACTTAATTGATAACAATTAACACCAGTCCACTGGGACCCAGATGGCATCCACTCAAGAGTTCGAAGAACTCAAAATAGTAAATGTGCGGAATACTACTATGTGTTGTAACCTGTCCTTTAAATCAGCTCTGTACCCAATGAGTGGAAGATACTAATGGCAGCTAAGGTGATCCCAGCAATGTACCGACTTGGTAAGTCTAACGTCAAGTACGGGCAAATTGTGAAACAACAGTCAAAGATAAATGTCAACAGACCATAGCAGAACATAATTTTGCAAAAGTAAATGGGTTTCTCTAAAGGGAAATCGTGTCTTACTATCTATTTAGAGTTCTGAAGGTCAACAACATGGACAAAGTGACATAGTATACTTAATTTCCAGAAAGCCCTTTGACCAAGGTCGCCTCACGATATAGCGCCTCCTTACGGCTAGGACCAAGGTAAAGGCTTGGTCAATGGCCGATAACGAGGAAAGTCCTTTCATGGACTGAGAATGGTAAAAGAAGGAAACAAAGGGTTAGCGAATAAATGTAAATTCTGCAGAATAAAGAGGGTAATGTGGTGTTCCCCAAGGGTCAGTCTAGACCAAGTCCCTTCAGTATTCATAAAGTGATCTGACGAAAGGGGTAAAACAGTGAGGTGGAATTGCAGATGATCTAAACTGCCAAGAATAGTTTAAGACCAAAGCAGACGTGGGAAACTCTCAAAATCGTCACAAAACAAGTGATTGCGGCAACAAAATGGCAATAAATAATGTGGATTAAATGTAAAGAAATCAATGGGGAAAACTAACCCCAACTAACATATCAAAATATGGGGCATTAGCTACAACGAGTCAGGAACAGATTTGGAGTCATCTGGATAGTCTCTGAAGTGTCCACGCAGTGTGCAGAGGTGGTCAAAAAAGCAAACAGGATGTTAGGAATCATTAAAAAGGGATAGAGAGAAGGGATGAGAATATATTATTGCCCTTATTATCCATGGTACGCCCACATCTCGTACTGCTGTACAGATTGTGTCCTCATCCAGGAAAACATATGCATTAAAAAGGCAGAAAGGGCACTAAATGCTTGGTTTGAGAGGCCCACATGAGGAAAGATTAAAGACTGGACTCTTCAGCTGAAAAACAGAAGACCTAAGGACATGATCAGAGTCTGATAAATCGATGATGATGTCGAGAAATGGTATAAGGAAAAGTTATTCTTGTTCCCCATAATATAAGAACTAGGGGCCACAAATGAAATTTAATGGGCAGCAGGTTAAAACAAATAACCCAGGAGTTGTCTTTACTATGCAAGTCAACGGTGTGGAAACTCCTTTGCCCTAGCGAGGTTGCTGAAGCGGCCTCAGGGAATATGACAGGGTGTTAAAATGAGAATTTGGATTTAAATTCATGGAGGTAAGTCATCAATGGCTATTAGCCCGGATGGTATGTGCGTGGATGGTGGTCCCTACCTCTGTTGTCGAGGGTGGAATGATGGCGGAGAGAGATCACTGGATCATTACCTGTAGTTCACTCCTCTGGGGCACTGGACTGCACTGGTCAGTAACAGGTACTGGGCTGGATGGACCTGTGGTCTACCGCAGTACGGCCATTCTTATGTTCTTACGGACTGGCTTCACCTCAAGATCGGTGACCCCCACAAGCGACCTAACGAGACGTTGTCCAACTCGCCAGCTGAGTGCGATATGAGACGGAGTGCCTTCGACGTCCTGGACTTGCCCCAAACTGTAAGGGAACTCCTTATTCGCCAACAGCCACACAACTCGATCCCTGGATCCTTCCGAGGTTGTTGGTTTGTTGATGAGAGATACACGAAATGGCTCTTTGTACGAACCCTAGTTCTCTTTATCTGTACCTACATATTCGATAGATACAGTCAGCCCAGTCTGCTACAGGCACTAAAGCAAGAACGCATCGTTATTACGTCCCCTATTCTTTCAGTGACTTAGTACCTCAGCAAGTCATTCTCGCCATAATAATTATGCATAGCGCAACAGTGCACCTACAGGCGATCGCAAAGCAACCTACGAGTGCACCATCAGGAGCGAAACAACCACCATATCTCACGAAGAAACAGGGTTTACAGCCAGAGGGTTTGCCCTGAAGGGGCAGCCAGCAGCAGAACCAGAGCAGTCCCCCTGTGAGAAGCTGCCCAAGCACAATTCCCTGGAAAGAGCAGAAGACAGTACCTCCGTGATCCATCGTAGACGGAGAAACATGGCGTCTCATTTCCAGCCTCAGGAATACAGTTGTGGCATTCCTGAAAGCGACACCCAGTCAGAGTGTTGCGGTTGCACTGGCCTCCCAGCGGCTGAACCTGCATGGAGAGTGCTTCAGGGCAGGGAAATACGTACAGCCCAGACACACACATTCACACATAGATTTCCACTGCACCGCTGTTCTCACAAAACCAGAAGCACGACAGTATAGACGCAGCTGCTAGCTGGTTAGGGCACAATTGGGCCACACGCCACTACGGGTAGCTGCCGAAGCGCCGTTTCGTTCCAGCTGACAGAAGAGGTGGTGTTCTGGCTGCAGATGAACTCGCAGCCGTCCCTTGGGCGTGGATGGGAGAGGGTGTCGTAGGAGGGGGCTGATGGAGAAGCGCGGATCGTGTCAGGTTGACCCGTAGCTATGTCCGGGTGTGCCCGCGCAAGAGGTGGGGGGGCAGCAGCGAGGACTAACAGAATGGCGGGGGTGAAGCTGTTCACGCTCCTTGAGGGCACGAGGCTCGCCAGAGCGGAACTCCATCTACGCCATCTGGTCTTGGAGACGCTCTCCCAGTCTCCGCTGTTGCCCAGCTCAGTTTCTCGTGTAACACAATGCCGCCACTTTGGGTCATGTGCCCCTTAGCAACTGCGTATGCGTGTTCCTTGCCTGGCTCACTCCTTATCCGTGCCTGGCCACATGATGGTTGGATGTGCTCTAGCCGCCTCTGACACCTCAGTTGCGCCTTGCCAGGTCCTCTCATATGCTTGTAGACCTTGCCTATCAATGGGATCCTGGTGCTCCAGTTGCCTCGTTGTCGTGTTTGCTGGCTTGATTGACTCAGACTCGCACTGCCACGTGCATGTCTATCTAGTCCAGCCCTTCTTCCCAGCCCATCTGGCGTAACGTGCACTTTCCCCAACTCATCAGCGCACCTACAGCCTATCTGGTTGGATGGTAACAGTCCCCATTCCATCATTGGTACGTAGGTACTTTGCCATGGGCATTCTTTGCTTGGTCTTTCCTCCGCATGGTCTTGCATGCTGCCTCAGGCATCTACTCATCAATGCAGCTCATCTTTGGGGCTCTCTCGTACTTGCATGGTAGTCAACTGATGTTCCTGGTGATCGCGTCCAGGCTAGTGCCTTGCTCGCCCTCACGCGACAGCCCCCTATCGCCACCGCTCCTTGGCCTCTTCCGCGCCTGGTTATACAAGTCCTCGCGGGGTTCGGACTTTGGTGTAGCGGAAACCACATCTTTCGCTCGGAGAGAGGTCTTCCGTGTTTTCACATCGCACGGCCTCCATACGTCCTCCACTCTTCGCCAGCTCACGTATTACGGCAGCGGTATTGGAAGTGAACTCGGGCGAGGGCTCGTAGTCTGATGGGCTCGATCTGTTTCTTCCCATTTCCAACTGTGAAGTGGGGGGGGACATCGGCTTTTGTTTCCGTGGTTTTCTTCCCATTTTTGGATTCCCCCCGGCCCCTGGTTCGTATAGTCTCTTTCGGTGGATACTCAGGTATTGATTGTCCGTCTATCCTCTCGAAGCTCTCCTCAATCGTGTGTTGCCCTATATCATCTGCGGGGTGATGCAACTGGTACTTCGTAGCCTGCTCACGCGTACTAGTCTAGCGTACTGTGACGACCCCAGCTGGTGAGGTATACCAACTATGCGCGTGCGTGACTACCGTTCCTCCTCTCGTTCAGATCTACTCAATTGCGGCCCACACCTTCCTCCGAGTCGATAAGTTGATCTCATTCCGACCTCCATCACTGTGTATAGATACCGCCAGTCACGCGCTGGCAAATTAGCGGAGACGGTTTCGAGTGTCCGCTCATCATGCTTTAGCATACACGCTTACAATTACATGTACCAGTGGTGACAGAGCTGTAGCCTCGAGCTGTCTCTCATGGCTCGTTCCACCTCCACTCTAGACTGTCCTCCGCTCTCTTCGGTCCCCTCTGCTTACTTACGGCCTTGTATGGGGGTTTCAGCCACTCACCGGACCGGGCATAGCGCATGTACGCGGTGACCTAGTGCGCTGCACCACCTTGTGATAGTTGACTCGTGCAACATCTGCACCTTCACCAAGCCGTGGCGTCATGCGGAACTCGCCTTGAGGTTGGCCTTCCTAAGTGTCTGTCTTCCATATTCCCAATTGAGTTCTGTAACCACGTCCTTGTCGTCCTGTTGATGCTTGAATAGCCGCAACAGACATTCATACAGCTCCCACGTTGCGGTTGAGTCATAGGCTCTTCCTCATAGATCAGCTAGCTTCGACTCATGAATTGTCTGTCTAGACCTTGAGTTTGGGCGACTAGCTCTATCCTGTGCGTGAGCAACGTGTGTTTTGAGCACTTGGTGTGTGCACCAATGCCCTTCTGAGACTTGCTGATTACGGGCCCTTTGTGGTTGCCCTCGTTAGTGGCAGCCTATGATTGCCTACATATAGAGCCTTCTCATGAGTTGTGGAGCAGAGTTGCTCATGGGCGGTAGGTTGGCGTTCTGTCCCCTTGCAGGGTCTTTTATGAGCAAGTAAGCCTGCCTCCTTGTGTTAGCGCAGGTTTGGTGGGAGCCTGCTGCTATGCAGCCTGGCCTGCATCTCGTGCTGCTGCGGCGTATCTTGCACTGACCTGCTTAATTTCTTTCTAGCCAAGTAAGGCGTGTTGGCACTCACCAGTCTGTCCTCTAGGTGCTGTCCTAGCTTTCTAGTCATGTTTTTGACCCGGCTATCTTGGATGTCTTTCTACTGTGATGGGTGACTGGATATCTCTGTTCTGGACAGCATTGTTGCTGCTCGGTTGCTTCAGCGTTCCTGACAGGCCACATTTGGCAAACTCTCGCGTGTTATGTAGTCTTCTCCCTTCTCCATACTGTTTCTTCCGCTCGTTACCTGTTCTCAGTCTTCTGCTGCTGCGTGGCTCGTGCTGTTCATCTGTGTTTTTGCGCGCTAGCGAGTGGGAGTACACCTTGGCATGGTTTCCGTGGAGAAACAGGCCATATTACGTTTTCTTTGCCTCTCTTGCCTTCTCTAGGTGTTTCTCCTTAGCCTGGGTACCACGTGCTGTGAGCCTTTCGTTCTGCCAGCTTCTCTAGGGCTTTCCAGCGGACTGTGAGTCAATGCCCGCTCTATTTTGTTCAGTAGCCAGTCTCTATCACTTAATCTCTACAACCCTTCTGTAGTTCCACCAGCTGACTATAGTGTCGTCTCCGAGGTCCGTCGCTTGATCTTATCCTCCAAACTCATTTTCCAGGGTGGGGTACCATACTGTTGTTCTTCTTGATCGTGTAGCCAAGCATCTCCAGGATTACAGAGGCTGTAGCGTATACCAGTTCATTGGTTTGAGTTATGGTGGTAGTAGGGATTGTGATGAGGGCTCTATTGGCATCTTCTAACATACTAATCTGATGGTACATATATATATATGTATTTTTAGAATTCAATGTTATGACACAGATTGTATGTTGCACATTTCAGAAACGGTAGTCTAAAATATGTGTGGCTAGTTCAGAAAAAAGAATTTCTCCACCTGAAGAGGCTACTTCAATATCAGAAAGAAATGGGAACAAACATAGTCAATCTTTCCCACAGCTTGTTGGGGTCAAGTGACTAACTCTGAGAACTCATTATTACCTCTAATGAAAGAACTTCTCTTGCATCTAATGAACAATTAACTCATCATAGATTCCTCATTTAAACGCAAAGAAGAGACTCAAACACGTGATCTTATGGCTCTGGGTATTTACAACTAGAATGGATCATTCAGTAATGCAGAAGTTTCTACTTTTCTTTTGATGACTGAAGTTGACTTTGTGTAACGTGTATCCTGCATTTTGAATATCTGTGTGGTCTGGGTGGTTTTTTTACTTTCTTTATTTTTAAGTGTCTTCCCTGACAGAAAGTTACTGATCAGAGCTTTATTCTTCATAAATTAAATTATATTCTGAAAAGGCAGTGAGCTGGGCTTTGTTGGTTCAGTATCTATGGAGAAAAATACTAATTCCTTTGGTCTGATTTCTTAAACAAATAACTGAGCCCAAA
The DNA here is from genome assembly GCF_003597395.2 of Chelonoidis abingdonii. Taxonomy (NCBI): domain Eukaryota; kingdom Metazoa; phylum Chordata; order Testudines; family Testudinidae; genus Chelonoidis; species Chelonoidis abingdonii. The sequence goes on from NC_133769.1 coordinate 263,475,858, forward strand.
AAATCATGTCCCTTCCACTCCACCCCATCCCCAAAGTATGTGGTGACTGGAAGCATATATCCATACTCCTACTTCCCTTATGCTATTCATACTCTTAACAATATTTATGACATTTTGAGGAGTCCACTGAATATGCTCAGTGAGTCCCAGGCTCTTCCTGACAACAGGAGAAGCAGCTCTGGGAACAGTGGCTATTAGTCATTTATGAATCTGAGTGCCATACAATGTTAGAATGCATTATGGGCCTGTTATAAGGAAATCTCCCTCAGAGCCCGACTGACCAGGATGCTCTGTCACCCTGATCACAGTGAGGAGAAATAGATATTTTTAAGTAGAACAGTGAACTGGAAAGCTAAATCTTTGTTGTTATTTTATTCTTGACCTTTGAGGAAAAACTCCCATGGATGTCAGTGGGAATTGCTCACCATGAAGCAATCTGATTATCCAAATGTAGGATTAATGCGTTTGTAAAAACTCACTTTCTGTTTTTCATTTTCTTTTCACCTTGACTTCCAATTAATGAGTCATAATCTTTTGGCATCAGTATAAAATGGAACAGAAGACTTGTCTTCGTCTCATTATTTCGCTGCCATGAAGAAGGTACCATACAATTGAAAATGATTTTCCATCTCTCAGTTGGATTGGTCATTGTTTACTGGATGCTGTTCTGTAACACAGTGACCATCTGTTGGTAAGCAGTGAAAACACTTAATCATGAATGCTGTTACTGTTAAAATGCCATAATCACATCAATGATTGCTGCAAAGTATTAATATGCTTTTCTCACTAACAATAATTACATCTTTAGAAGGCCAATGCAGCTCTCAGTGGCACTGGTACAATTCCAGAGTAACTGCACTGAAATCAAAGGACTGTCTCTGGATTTATAATAGTATAACTGTGGTCAGAGTTTCACCCAGACATTTTATAACACAAGAATGTTGGGAAAGACTTTGTTTTGAATAAATTATTTTCCTCGTAATATTTATGGTTCCAAATGATTTTTTATTACAGTTAATAATTCAAAAGAATAAACACAAAAAACTATTTCTACCACACACCCAAGAGGTGGGTGTAGTTACATTCAGTTATTACAAGTGGTAAATATTCTAATTATTGAGCACTGTAGTTTAAAGAAGTGCACTTATAATCACAGGTACTAATTTTATTTTCACAACATTGTCTCAAGTTTAAGCACATTCACTAGAGTTCTAGTAAAGGTACCCACATAAGAGACCACCCACACTATCAAACCCCAGAATTACTCTGGGTGTAATTCGAATAGAAACTCTCATCAGTACATCCTAAAGGATAAGCCTTGAATGAGGCTAGTTAAAAGTAGCCATGTGATTACAACTGCATGTATTAGTTTTTTGTATAAAAGGAAGTGGTACCCTGAGGATGGAGAAAGAGCAAGAAATACTATCCATACATTGAAGATTATTTTCTGTATCTGGGTGGGAAACCTTTTCTAATTCAAGAAAACCTCTCTTTGTATCATTTATTATGACCATAGGCAACAATTACTTTCCATTTTAAAATGCTAAAGTCAGTCAATGATTTAATAAATTGCAGACAAGGGGAGGGGATGGGAAAGGCAGAAAAAGTGATTGGGGAAACCTGGTCTTTGGGAGAATTGGAAATACCTTCAGTGAGGTGCTAAGTGCCCTCAAATCCATTAGCTTCATTGAAGTTGTGCAGGCCCTCCCAGAAAGGCACTCTGCACATTATAGGACAAGGCTCTGGGTCAGTAAATTCACTAGCCAGGTTCAACAGAAACATTTACTTTGATTACTCCCCGGCATGTCAGAAAGTTTTGCATACTCAGAGGCCAGACCAGTCTAAAGTGAGAGCATTTTTTTCCAACAATGCTTGAGAACAGCCAGGGCCATCAGGTCTCATTTTGCTGGATGCAAGCTACATGTCTTTAGACTAGTGAAACAAACAGTTAATATATTTAATATCATGACAAGAGGTTTAGATCTCATACAATCCCAAACAAAGTATTTCATGGTGTGACATTACTAGAGTGGGGGATCGCATAACAAGCAGTTTTATTTGATGAATAGACCCTTTCCCTCTTCCCACTCCCATTCATGAGCTTTCCATAAACAAATCACAAATTCCCCAAATTTGTGCATGAGTCAGTATTTTATTCATATATTTGTTTGTCTAAATAAATTACAGCCTTTGGCAACTGAGCTCTTTGAATACTCATTACTGACCATGTGTGATTGGTCATGTCAATTACAGGGGATTGGTTCAGTTCTCCACTTGGATGACATGAGCTTTATAAACAGAGGCATGCCAGAGCAAATCACTATGTGCTTTGACTCTCTCAGGTGGTGAGGGATGCAAGGCGCACATTATGGGAAATAACAGCATATTCATATAATACAGCAACACACTTTAATCAAAATGAAAATAATGCTCAGCAAATATGTCCTAGAGACATTAGAAATATTAATAAACCACACAGAAGCAGCTCATTTGCATGAGTATTCCACTCATTTCTTACACTGTTGCTATACCCTAAAATAAATTATGATCTGAGATATTTGCTGTTGGAATTGTTAGCTGATACCTAATCTGAAAATAGCAGTGAGATTTACTCTACATTGTATGACATTTAGCTTTTGTCACATGATGATGTAATGTAACATAACATGAGCATGTGCCATGAAACCAAGGTCACAATTTAAAATATATTCTTCCTTTTGGCTTTGCTACTCATGATCAACGTGTGGAATAAGTATCTAGTCCATTGTAAATTTGTGACCAAGAACCTAAAGATTTCAAAGTATCTTCATTTAATTCAGTGTCAACAAAGAATAACATTAACCTATTCACCACATCTGGATAATAGGTGTAATGTGATTTAAAAGCTAATTTATAATCCTCAGAAATTCAACCTCATTTCTTGTTTAGCTGCGGAAAGAATTTTTGCTTGAGAGATGTAGAATTCTGGGTGGATTTTTTTTTATTATTGTTTTTTGACAGTTGACTAATTTTTTTTTCTTTTCATTTATGATTTTATTATCTTTTCTTATTATTTTCCCTTACAACATAACTGGTTGGTTAGGCAAGACCTATTTATATGGAAAGCATTAGTTGACTGTTTTGTAGGCAATCGAACTTTCAGCAGGGGCTAAATCCTGCAGCCAGTTGGAGTGCTGCAAAAGCAAGGACTTGAGCATTTAGTCCAGGTTTTCCAGGTTTGAATCGGTGTCTACATTACACGAATGAGCTCCAAACTGAAAATGTACAGAATTACCACTGTACAAAGGTGAATTGTCATACCTCAGCTGAACTAAATGCAAGTAGTTTTCATACTTCTCAACACCTGGTCAGAGAGTGACATTGTAATCTCCAGTGAGAGGAGACTGCTTGTTTTTCTAGGTGCACGGTGAGTGTCCATGGCAACTGCTGAGGTCTAGGAAGGAAAATAGAATTATACAGAGGGGAAAAGCAGGCAACAATAAAGAGCCTTTGGGCCTCATTTGAGATGAACTAGTTGGGTCACTGCCAAAGGTAATGAATTCAGTGACACAGGCTTTTACTAAGGATTGATAAGTTTGAGGGACTTGAAGCTCAGATCACTGTGTGGCCTCAATAGGCAAGTGTCCAATTTACTGATTATCTAATTTTCATTGTGTTCTGTTAAAATGCAAAAATAGGTCTAAGTCCATATTAAGGATGAAGGGGCTGATCCTGCAAATGCTTATGCATGAGTATTCCAGACTATTTAGGGGAGGAAACTTGTTTAAGTGACTTATCCGATTGGAACCAGTAAATCAGATTTTAGCACCGCATATCTCTGTCTACTGATGGAAAATCTACTACAGCCCTTGGTAAATTGTTCCAGTGGTGAATTACCCACATTGGTAAAAATGTGTGCATTATACCTAGTCTAAATTTGTCTAGATTCAAATTCCAGTCACACAATCATGTTATATCTATCTGGTAGCTTGAAGAGCCCTCTATTATCAGATTTCTGTTCCTCCATGTGGCTACTTATAAACTGTGAGCAAGTCACCTTTTAACCTTCACTTTGATAGGCTAAAGAGATTGTGCTTCTTGAGTCTTTCAGTGAGGCATGTTTTCCAATTCTTCTTCTCTGAACCTTCTCCATTTTACCAACATCCTTCTTGAACTGTGGAAACCAGACCTGGACAAAGTGTTCTAGTAGCAGTGGCAGCAGTACCAAACACAGAGATAATATAATTCCTCTACTCGTACTTACTATTCCATCCAAGGATCACATTAGTCCTTTTGGCATCACCAAGAAAACATTCATTCATGGAGCCAGTGGTGTCACTAAAAGGCTTACCCACATGTTGAATGAAAGACAACTTATGCTAATGATCTATTCTCACAATCACACTAGAAACCAAGAAGGGGATTTCTTAATTTCTTCTGGAAATCAACCCCCTGAGTACACAAAGAACAGCAAAAATGGAAGAAAAATATTTCTTCATACATCCTTGAGTTTTGTTTGGATACTGTAAAATATTTAAGCTCAGAGGTGTTTTTCTCAAAAAAAAGTATATATAATATAATACAGGGATCGGCAATCTTTGGCATGTGGCCCGTTAGGGAAATCTGCTGGTGGGCCAGGCCAGTTTGTTTACCTGCAGCATCCACAGGGTTGTCCAATCACAGCTCCCATTGGCTGCGCTTTGCCGTCCCACGCCAATGGGGGATGCAGAAAGTGGTGGCCAGCACATCCCTTGGCCGACGCCGCTTCCCACAGCCCCCACTGGCCTGGAACGGTGAACCGTGGCCAGTGGGGGCTGCGATTGGCCGACGCTGTGAACACTGCAGGTAAACAAACCAGCCCGGCCCACCAGCAGATTTCCCTGATGGGCCACGTGCCAAAGGTTACTGATCCGATATCATATATATGTATACAGAGAGAGAGACTGAGCAATGAAATATTTCAGGAATCAGCAACCTTTGGCATGCGGCCCGCCAAGGTAAGCACCCTGGTGGGCCGGGCTGGTTTGTTTACCTGCCGCATCCACAGATTCTGCCAATCACGGCTCTCATTGGCTATGGTTCAGCATCCCAGGCCAATGGGGGCTGCGGGAAGCGGCGGCCAGCACATCCCTCGGTCCGTTACAGTGCGAGCCACGATTGGCCAAACCTGTGGAAGCAGCAAATAAACAAACCAGCCCAGCCCGCCAGGGTGCTTACCCTGGCAGGCTGCGTGCCAAAGGTTGCCGATCCTTGCAATATTTAATACTGTTCTGGAACAGTTCTGTTCTGGAATTCTTTGCATCAGTCTTCATGGTTGAGGATGTGAGGGAGATTCCCAAACCTGAGCCATTCTTTTTAGGTGACAAATCTGAGGAATTGTCCGAGATTGAGGTGTCGTTAGAATAGGTTTTGGAACAAACTGATAAACTAAATAGTAATAAGTCACCAAGATCAGATGGTATTCACCCAAGAGTTCTGAAGGAACTCAAATGTGAAATTGCAGGACTACCATCATCTGTAACCTATCATTTAAATCAGCTTCTGTACCAAATGACTGGAGGATAACTAATGTGATGCTAATTTTTAAAAAGGGCTCCCTTTTTTGAGGGGGGTCAACAAGCATGTGGACAGGGGGGATCCAGTGGATATAGTGTATTTAGATTTTCAGAAAGCCTTTGATAAAGGCTCACCAAAGGCTTTTAAGCAAAGTAAGCAGTCATGGGATAAGAGGGAACATTCTCTCACGGATTGGTAACTGGTTAAAAGATAGGAAACAAAAGGGTAGGAATAAATGGTCAGTTTTCAGAATGGAGAGCATAAATAGTGGTGCCCCCCAGGGCTCTGTACTGGGCCCAGTCCTGTTCAACATATTCATAAATGATCTGGAAAAAGGGGTAAACAGAGAGGTGGAAAAAATTGCAGATAGTACAAAACTACTCAAGATAGTTAAGTCCCGGCAGACCGCAAAGAACTACAAAAGGATCTCTCAAAACTGGGTGACTGTGCAACAAAATGGCAGATGAAATTCAGTGTTGATAAATGCAAAGTAATGCACATTGGAAAACATAATCCCAGCTGTACATATAAAATGATGGGGTCTAAATTAGCTGTTACCACTCAAGAGAGAGATCTTGGAGTCATTGTGGATAGTTGTCTGATAACATCCACTCAATGTGCAGCGGCAGTCAAAAAAGCTAACACAATACTGGGAATCATTAAGAAAGGGATAGATAATAACAGAAAATATCATATTGCCTCTATATAAATCCATGGTATGTCCACATCTTGAATACTATGTACAGATGTGGTCGCCACATCTCAAAAAAAAAAAGATATATTGGACTTAGAAAAAGTTCAGAAAAGGGCAATAAAAATGCTGAGGGGTATGGAATGGTTGCCATATGAGGAGAGATTAATAAGACTGGGACTTTTCAGCATGGAAAAGAGACGACTAAGGGGTAATATGATAGAGGTCTATAAAATCATGACTGGTGTGGAGAAAGTAAATAAGGAAGTGTTATTTACTCCTTCTCATAACATAAGAACTAGGGGTCACCAAATGAAATTAATAGGCAGCAGGTTTAAAATAAACAAAAAAGAAGTATTTTTTTCACACAATGCACAATCACTCTGTGGAACTCCTTGCCAGAGGATGTTGTGAAGGCCAAGACTATGACATGGTTCAAAAAAGAACTAGATAAATTCATAGAGGATAGGTCCATCAATGGCTATTAGTCAGGATAGGTAAGGATGGTGTCCATGGCCTCTTTTTGCCAGTAGCTGGGAATGAGCGACAGGGGATGGATCACTTGATGATTATCTGTTCTGTTCATTCTCTCTGGGGTACCTAGCATTGGCCACTGTTGGAAGACAGGATACTGGGTTAGACAGACTTTGGTCTGACGTAGTATGGCTGTTCGTATGTTCTTATGACTGGTAGGTACAGAGTTTCATTATTGGAATTTAAGATTTAACAGGCAAATGAGAAAACTTATTTTAGGCTTCTCAGAACATTTCAGATATTAGCAAGCTTTACCGAGAGGAAAGTAAAGTGATTATTGGGGACCTGAATAGAGCAGAATTAAAAACTACAATGAATCTGGCTATTACTATCACTTCAGTACTACACTACACTCTATTATGTTTTCTCAGCTAGTTAATGAAATTCTTTGTCCTACACACAAAAGACCGGCAATGTAATAAACTTATTAATGAACATTAGTGAAACCTCTTTGAAGACATTAAAAGGATCACTGGCAAAGAAGGGAGAATTTAATTCACTTATTCAACAATAATGTTATTGTTTTGTAAAAAAATACGAAGTTTTAAAAGGCTTATCATTTCATGCTATACACCGTTCTTTTGTAAAAGATTTGTGCATGTATTTTTCTGGACATCTACAACCAATTTTAAAAAGTGGAAACAAGGTATTGCTTTTAATCCTATAGGACTGTAGCTATAGAAAATAAAGAAGTGCTACATGCTATTTCATGAACAAAGAGGAATGGTTCATAAGCTTTAAAAATTCTCTCATGCCAATAGGGGTTTTTCCATTATTTATTCGTTTGTTTTCATTCACTCTTGTTGACTTTAGACCAATGCTGGGAACTTCATAAGCTGTAAAGCATGTGTCTAATTCTTAGCATTATGTACTGTACCAGCTGACAATTTGCATGAAGTTCAGTTTGTTTCAAACATAAAACAAATAAGCAGTAAGGCACAATATGGAGATGTGGTGATCTGATGATAACCAGAGCTTCCTGAACTTCCTTTAATGCAGTATAAAGTGTATTTCAGATTGTTTACTGGAAACTGGTGGCACAAGAATGTCCACAGAGCTCAATCTATCCCTTTAGAATGTTGAATTCACAATGGTTTTTTGTCTAAGGTACTTGTAAAGTACGAGAGAGAACTACATATGCTCAAAAAACATGCTAATTGCCTGGTGCATATTCCACAGGGGAGATTAATTTACAAGCACCATATAGTTCTGCTAAAACTACTTCTCGACATTTCAAAATATCAATAATATGTTTTTCCAGCTCTGTAAACATATTTTGATCCATAATATAAACTTTAATATTAGTTTCAAGACACCTCTGGGGATGTGGTTATTTAAGCAATAAGACACGGTAGGGTGTGAATTATGGTCTAATAATTCCACACCAACTGCATTGTTAGGCTTGAGGCCAAAGGACAAGAGACTACTGGACACAGTAGGTATAAATTATTACATTATAATTCACACTCTGGAGTATATTAATGCAATTAGAGAAATGGTCTAAATATGTTTTTATTGTATTTTAAATTCATCGTCTGATAGCCTTCCAACATTAAAAGCTGTTCATTGTTGATACTGGGCTTACTATCAATCAAAATATCTCCATATTATTTGTTGTTTGTTTTGCAGTTTTACATGCTTTAAGGGGGAATCCCAGAAGCTACATTTCTGACTTCAGATCCTGAAAATGAAATCAAGAACCTTCTGCATCCAATAGAAATGCAGTAATATGCTTCCATTACCCTGTGTATAATAGCAGAATGATTACAACAGTTTTGTATCAATTTCTCAAATGTAACTGTATCAGTGAAACAGCTTATAATGCTAGGCTAGCATATTTTCATTTTCCAGGCACTGTATTAGCTTGTTATACAATTCTTCAAAGGTGAAGAGTGTTGCTTTGATCCCGTCTCTGCTTCTTTTGCAGAGATTGACCACAGCTCTAAGACAGCTTTTAGCTAGGTTTGTAAATGGTGTTATGCGGACATAAACTATGCAACCCCATTTTGAATTACATTCAATAAACATATTTTCCTGTCTTAAAAAGTTGATAGTATGGATAGAGTTTCAGGCATAGGTATCTGAAGGACATATCAGATGGGCAATAAGCCTTAGTAATTTGAGCATGGAGCCAAAAAATATGGATTTCTGCATTATAATGGTTTTGACATAATTGTCTGTGGATGCATGTCATTGCCACATCCCCTCATGAGCAACATCCTCAGCTGAGGTAAATAGGCCCAGCTAAGTATTACAGTATAGTCCACACAGAACTGGCCTCAGAGATCATTGCAGTCCTTACCCTTCCTTGATTATCCTGAATGTTTGAATCTCAGGTAATACAGAAGACTTAGTTCTGCCTAGGCATGTGGACAACAGGCTGGGGTTTAGGGGGACAATTTTAAGAGCTTCTCCCCAAAAAGCCCATACCAAACAAAAGCAAACGTGGGATTGTATTTTAGTTTCTCAGCTAATCTGAAATTTCTGTCAAGTGGAGAGAAAAGCATTTCCCTTCATAGCCAAGTTAAAAACTACTTGTCAAAACACCTCCAGCCATAGACCAATTTTTAACTTAGCTTACATTTAAAAACGTTAGTTTAAAATATACACCACTTTCCCCCTAACTCCCTCATAGAGGTGAGAGAGGCAGGCCAGCAGGAAGAGTGCCTCACTTTAGCTTTAGATAGGCCAAGGACCTAAAGCAAGCAGCCCCTTACAAAATAAGATTTTTGTATACGTGTGTGTTGATATATAAATTATAGCCATTTTAATGGCAAATAAATATTTCAGAGCCTGCCATACAGTAGCTAACTAGTTTCCAGCAGCATGTTCTCATATTGGTATCATTGCTCAGAGAACTCATGTCCTCCAATCAGAATCTCCAATATCTGAGACCATTTTATTACATGAAGTCTAAGGTATAAATGAACCATGCTTTGTACCACTATAGGGGCATAATCCTTTGATACACCCATCTCCATGAAGCCTTGTGGCTTAGATCAGTAAATCAAAATTGCACTTTCATATCTAGTTACTATTATGTATCTTTCCACTGACTCCTGACTTTATACATACTCAGTTATGAATTATAACCAGACTTACAGTTTAAATGAGTACATCATTTCACATAACCCAGGAAGAAATAAGTTTTGAGATGAAATTAAACATATTCACAGTCCACTCATTCAGAAACATTGGGGCATAATAAAGAAGCAGAGCTCTTTAATTCTTGAATGTGAACAGCATTAACCATCACTGGCAAATGACAGTTTTGCAAGGGTTTCAAGATCTGATGCTAAGGTTGCCATTGCCAGTGCCAGAACACCACCGCAGTGTGGAAACTTTAGGTACATTATTAAGGATAAACCATGAAAAAAAAATTCCAGCACTGTATTTATTACCTGTATTCTGAAGAAAGAACAGCACCAATTGCATAAAGTTGTAAAATACCAGTAATAAACATGTAAATAATTATCATGTTTGCAATTCATTATCATGTTTGCAATTCTAATAAAACACGGACATCTACAAAGAACTATTATATATGGATAGGTAATATAATAAAACCATTCATTGAGATACAAGAAACATCATATTATTGTACTATATAAAACAGCTGTACAGTGTGCACACAAACTTCCCCAATCTCTCCAAACTGTTTGCCAATTACGTCTCCCTATTCTCACTCACTCAGCACAGAATTTGTTCATTGTCCATGGGAGAGCAGTAGGTAACTATCTTGTATTTTTAAACTATGTACTTATAGTGCACTTTGTCTCCATATATAAAAAAGGAAATAAACACACATATATACACACACACACACACACAACAGATCTATGTAACTCCTGCTTCCTGTGCTCTTGAATGGATGCTTGTAGAAAATCCTGCACGCATTGCAGGGGCAGAAACCTGCTGACTCTGCAGATTGAAATCGTTAGATGGTTTTACTTCTAATACTCCACAAACAAACAAATTAAAATCACATAGTGGTATCCCAGATCCCTGAAGACAGTCTGTTGCAGGGTGTATCTTCTGCCTTCTTCAGCAGAGTTGGCTTTTTACAGGGAGGTGGGGGAGGAGCTGTGATTCTTTGCTCGGTGTTGTGCAGGATTTTTTGCCAGTCTCCTCTCTCTTCACACAGCTTTCGCCTCCAGTCCAGGAGTTCCTGCAGTGCAACACTCTCGTTCTCTGAAAGTCTGAGCTGGTGGATAACCTGTTAATAAGAAGAGAGAGAAAAGAAGAATGCATCAACAGTTAATTATATTGGTAATGTAAAATTATAAAGCTTACACTAGATGCTTTTCAGTACAGAAACTCCTGGCCTGATGCTAGATCCACAAAGAGATGTAAGTGCCTAACTACCTGCCACTTTAGGCATCTAAGTCCAACATTTATGTGCCACTGAGATCCTCAAAACCTCCACTTAGCTGTAGCCAAACACTGGAGATACCTAAATTTCTGCCATGCACACACCTAAACCTTGGCAGAATTCACAAATTAAGCATTCCCTCCCTATCTTGCTTGCAAGGCCTGATCCAGCTAACCTGGACAAAAGGAGGAGTTAGTGGTACCAGTGCTCCTCCACACCTCTTTTATTCAAACGCCAGTCATTAGAACACTGGCCCAGGAAGTTAGAGACCAGGTTCAAATCCTCATGTTGCCTGATTTGGAGCAGGGACTTGAACTCAGATCTCCCATATCCCAGGTGAGTGCCATGGGGTGGGGCTCCCCACCATCTCCTATTGAAGTTGTTCCATTTTGGGTAAAATATATAAATAGTCATTGGACCAGGCAGAGAAAATGAGGCTGACTCTGTAGTCTGGAGTGGAGTTACCAGAGGTTTACATCAGTGGAAATGAGAAGTAGAATCAGGCCCCATGTCTTTTGTTGGCCTGTAAAGCACATGAACATACATGGCATTGTACAATAATGACTTTCAAAATACAGTGATGAATTGGACTCATAACTGATATTGTTATATTGAATGACCCTGTGCTATGAGGGAACTACTCCCCACTTTACAGATTCTATCAATTTTTACTGAGTACACACTCAGAAGGGAATTAAAAGCTTATTTTCATATCATGAATGGAAATTCTAAAACTGCTTCAATGTGACCAAACCTAAGTCTTTCTAGTTGGTGAGTAGCTTGCTACTGCTCTCATTTCATTGTACCCAACTGAACAGATAGGTGGCACAGAACCTTTGCTATACATAAAGCAAACAGTCATCAGAAGTTTTGATGTATAGAACAGCAAGTGTCCCCCTTTTGACATCCCTCCCAACAGTTTTACGCTTAAACAAAGTTACATTCCAACACGTAACTGTTTTGTAGCTCATTGCTACCTAGATGTGATCTTTCACATTGATAAATTCTGGATGCTAAAGTTTTGTTAATCTGTTGTTTTACACCCTAGTGATGCTGTATACTGAGCCTGCTAAAAGGGGGTGAGACGGTATCTGTTGGATTAGATTCAGGGAGCATCAAATATCATTAATCATTCTGGGTAAATTAGTGCCTCATCCTGATGTGAATCTATTGATCTACCAGTGTGTGTGTAAATGGTAGTTCTTCCTCCCCAAATGACAAAGCATATCACCTTGGGACAAATTCAGCCTGTTGCAAACAATGTGCAACTCTCTATAAAACCAGTAGAGTTGCACCCACTTATAGCAAGGGCACCTTGGTATGTAGGGAATGTATTGAGATGATCTACTGGAGTTAAGGTGATACTCTTCATGCTATATTTGAAATGGGAGAGACATTTACCATCTCTCTTCTATTTGTAAGAAGTATACATCTCTCCCAAAGACACTTCTTACCTTAAGCTTTAAAAATAGATATTTTACATGGGAAATAAAAGAAAAATCAAACAATTTATAACATAGAAATAGACATGCTTGGCATCTGCCTCCCAAGAGTGTCCAATCTGAGAGTCACAGAACTCAAGTTTACATCCTGACACAGCGAGAAACTTTGAAGAAACACTGTATACATGAGCCTGCAATACATGCAAAATATTTAGGCCTGTCCACACTGGCAAATGGACCATATTTTTAAGCACTTGTCTTTAAAATGTTATCAGGCAATATAGCTGTGCTCACAGCAGTTCTTCTGCAGTCATGGCCCTCTGCAGCTGCCCAGGGAGCAGGAGTTGCCCCTAATAATAGGTGCTTGAAGAACTACATGTAATCTGCTTAGTTCCCTGGTGATCTCTAATACTACTTGTCATAGATACATATTAGCTTTATAATCTCTCTCAGTCATATTAGGCATAAATCAGCTATAACTATAAAATCAGTATAACCTCAGATTTTACTCAGTCCCAACTCTCATGAGCGTCAGCAAAAGGTTTACTTGTCTATGACCTGTGTAAGGACCTCAGGATTTTGCCTATGCTTCATAACTAGGCTTTGCAGAATTAGATTAACAAAATTTTTGTGACAGGTAATGTTGATATTTATTTTAAAACATTTAACATTTTTAATATATATTTAAATTTTCACAGTTAGGCAAAATTATGAGTTTTAAGCATTCCCCCTCCTATTTTTATCTATTTAAATGTTCATAGTTGTGGGAAATTGAAAAATGAAGGGTCAGGCAATTATTTAGAGACAGAAGACACTGAGATATATAAAGTGAAAGCTTTATAATGGTTTAAACACAAACTGTTAACTAGTATATGGACAAGAGAGATTCAGTGCATATCGTGAATTTGGACTTTCAGAAAGCCTTTGACAAGGTCCCTCACCAAAGGCTCTTAAGCACAGTAGGCAGTTATGGGTTAAGAAAGAAGGTACATTCATGGATCAGTAACTGGTTAAAAGATACGAAATGAAGGGTAGGAACAAGTGGTCAGTTTTCACAGTGGAGAGAGGTAAATAGTGGGGTCATCCAAGGATTTGTACTGGGATCTGTGCTGTTCAATATATTCACAAATCATCTGGAAAAGGGGGTAAACAATGAGGTGGCAAAGTTTTCAGATGATACAAAATTACTCAAAGATAATTCAGGCCAAAGCTGACTATAAAGAGATACAAAGGGATCTCACAAAACTGGGTGACTGGACAATAAAATGGCAGAAATTCAATGTTGATAATGCACACTGGAAAAACAAAATCCCAACTATACATACAAAATGATGGGGTCTAAATTAGCTGTTACCTCACAAGAAAGAGAGCTGGGAGTCACCGTGGAAAGTTCTCTGAAAATATTTGCTCAATGTGCAGCAGCAGTCAAACAAGCTAGCACAATGTTAAGAATCATTAGGAAAGGGATAGATAATAAAACAGAAAATATCGCTGTGCCACCACATGAATCCGTATTATGTCCAGACTTTGAATACTGCGTGCTGTTGTGGTCACCTCATCTCAAAAAAGATATACTAGAATTTGAAAAAGTACAGAGAAAGGCAACAAAAATGATTAGGGATATGGAACAGCTTCCATATGAGGAGAGATTTAAAAAACTGGGACTATTCATCTTAGAAAAGAGACAACTAAGGGGCAATGTGATAGAAGTCTATACAATCATAAATGGTGTGGGAAAAGTGCATAAGGACGTGTTATTTACCACTTCATGTAACACAAGAACCGGAGGTCACCCAATGCAATTAACAGGCAGCAGGTTTAAACAGACATAAAAAGTATTTCTTCACACAATGCACAGTCAACCTATGGAACTCATCGCCAGAGGATATTGTGAAGGCCAAAAGTATAAGTGGATTACAAAAAAAAATCAGATAAGTTCATGGATGATAGCCTCATCAATGGCAATTCGTAACCCCATGCTTTGGGTGTCCCTAAACCTCTGACTCTTAGAAGCTGGGACTGGACAACAGGGGATGAATCACTCAATAAACTGCCTGATTCTGTTCATTCCCACTGATGCAGCTGGCTCTGGCCACTGTCAGAAGACAGGATACTTGGCTAAGTGGACCATTGGTCTGACCCAGAATGGCCATTCTTATCATGTTCTGTTCTAACATCATATGTCAAACTATACAAAGTAAATATCCTTTAATTAAACTCTAATAAGTTCTCAGCCGCATTTTTCTTTGCCAATTTGTAAATTTCAATTATTTCCCAAGGATTTATTCTTTTAATTTGTTTGTGTGTGTTCAGTGAAATCAATGCTTATCAACATTTACTGACAAAAATCTAAGCCTTCCAAGTCTATTCATAACATTCTGGGGCTGGTAGGGGAGGAAGGAAGGGAAGGCAAACAACTACCTGGCTAAAGAGGAGCTTTCAACAATGTTTTTTTTTAAAGTTATGCCCTGGCCATGCTGGAAGACACTAGCCAGAACAGCAAACTTACCCGAATTAACTAGAGGACTTTTTAGATAACACTATAAACTCAATAAACATTTTGTCTCAGTATTACAGAAATGACACTGTCCTCCACTCTCACATACTCCAGAAAACCAACTAAAGATTGAATCCAGATGATTTACTGGAAAATAAAATGCTCAACATATATTGTTAAAAGGATATTGCCAACCCCTTGAGGTACCCAAATTTACCTTCCATTTTCTGTGGGGATGGGTGTATTGGGAGAAAAGAAGCACATTTGGAACTTGGTGTAGGTCATATAGATGCATGAGTTGGTATCACTGTAGCACAGGATTGGAAGTGATATTAAGATAAGGGCTAATTCCTATGGACTTTGATGGGCTTTGGATCATGGTCAAAACCCAAATTGACAAGACAGGGTACATTTCATTTTTTTTTACTGTTACCATTCATATTATTGTCATCTCTGAAGACAATAATAAGCAGTTCTGCTGTATCACATAAGGTCCCCTTTTAAGGACTGAGGAAGGTAAAGGGGGCCCAAAGGCTTTTATACCAGTATTGAGCATAATGCTATGACAGGTGCTAATACATTTGAAAAGGAAGTTGAATTAGAACGTCAGTTAAAAGCTTTCATTTATAGAGCTTCAATAAATAAATAAAATTGTACATAAATGATGAGAGTTAAATGTATTTAATGTCAAAGCAGATCCTTTAAAAACTCCTCCTAAGGTGCTATCAGGTATATTAAAATGATTAAATTTTATGGTATTACTTTAATGAAACAGTAAGGAATTTTCATCTTTGAAAGATACATAGAAGTGTTTGAACTGAGAAGGCTTTGTTGCTATTCTGTAACTGAGAAACAAAGGCACACAGGTGCAGGGTGAAAAGTAAGTACAATCTGACTGCACAAAGAAATTGACAAATGCATCCTATTTATAGCATGTAGAAACTGTGGAAGCCTTATGATACTGGCACCACTTGTGCATGTTGTAGTTAACGTTGTGTCAGCATTTTCATTGTACACTCCATTTTTCATTTTACAATGGACATAAAAATTTGGTCCAAGTTGCAAACTGATATACATCTTTTTTATTTTATTTTTTTGTTAACCAGAACTGAATAAAAATCTGTTTGGCCATTTAAGAATTGTACATGTATCTTTCTCAAATCTTTAACCATTGGGAGACTGACACATGAATACATACACCCTTCTATATAACCATTTGGCTAGTAATCTGGAAAGTATTAGTATTTTAACTTGTATGGTCAAACAAGGAATGCAACAAGAAGCGAGGAAAATACACAAGAAACATTAAATCTTTATTGGGTTCGTTAACATACTTAGATTTGGCTGAACAACTAAGAGAATAATCTAGTGGATACATTTTCCTCTTTTCTGTTCATGAATTGACTTATGAAAAGCTAACAATTTTCTCAAGTTTATTCATTATATAAAGAGATTTACTGAACCATTTCTGTGAATGATTCTTAGTCTGTAGCATAATATTAAAAATGCAAGCTGTGCTTCTCAGTGATGACAGAATACATATTTTGCTAAGGACAAGCAGAAGAGGACACAGGGAATGGGTAAGACCTTATTATTGTGTATAAGTATAGGGCTTGTCATGAGAAAGCCTGGTGTATTTATTGGCAGGAGAGAGACTGTACCAAGTTTAGACTGGAATTTTAAACAGTTAAGCACCCAACTCAATGCTCAATGGGAGTTTGGCAACCTAGTCTCTCGGACCCTTTGGAAATGTACTTTTGCATTTTCACAGAGAGAGCTGGCGGTTGAAATTAGGGATGTGTGTGTGTAGCGGGGGGAGGAAAGGTAGAGGAAGAGGAAAACAAGGATACTTATAGGCCTGGAGGGGAGCAGGGCTGTGTTTGTGGAAGGGGACTGTGTTAAGGAGACAAATGGTACATGAAGAGTGAGATCTGGGGGAAGGATTCTCAGTCCCTGAGTCCCAATCTTTTTGTCCATTAAAGTCGTTCCCTTCACTCCTGAACTCAGTTCCTTTGGCAGTGCTGCTTCCCTGTACAGCAAAGCCAAGACAGTAGTGCCATGAAGACCCTTTCAAGCATTCGTGCCCAAACTAGCATACAGCCCAACAACTTTTAAGAAGCAGTGATAGCTGTGGCCAAGTATCCACCAATGAGAAATCTTACCACAAGTCCAGTCTCTCTTATCTCACTAACTCATTACAACCAATAGAATTGTAGCACTCAAAGTAGATGTAAGGGTGATGAGTGACTGTGTTCCTATGATGGCAAAAAGGCCTTAATTAAGAATGACCAGAACTAGTGACTTGGTTCTATCTATAATCATGAGTAGCAGTTATAACAACACTTGATAATTTATCTTAATTATAATCTTCAAGTGGTAGTCTACATACAAGATTTTAGTGAATTTTAACTATATTGAAGAGTCTGTTATTCTATCACTTAGATCATCTGGAACAAAACAAAAATAATAAAGGTGCCACAGAGGGCAAACATTTTTAAAGGATCAATTTAAAATTAATTTTAACTCAAAGTAATTTATAGATTTACATGTAAATTATCAGATACTTGATTCTGTAATCAAAGATCAAGTATTTAATATTAGGGACAAGTTTTATTATTGAATCCCTGCTTTAAGTCTCAAACTCAATGCAGCCTTAACTATAAACCCCATGGACAGTGCCTCCATAATAAACATAAATGTCTATTAAGCTCAATTTTGTTCATTTATGTAATTCTGTTTTTTGGGGTCGCTCTCTCTGTGGAAGAATTCAGTTTTTGTTAAATAATTCACATGGTATGTAAATCAATTTGTTGGTCATTTGTCAGTGTACTGTTTTTTCTATTAACTATTCACCTGAAGGTGAAAAGAGGCATTTAATGACATTTATGGAAATTAAAACAGACAAATAATTCTACGTGCCCAAATAATAACAGCTCAGTACTCTGAAATGCAAATTTAATTTCAGTAATTTTTGTATGGGGCTAGTAAAATTCATTAATTAACAAACATAACCATTACAGAAACTGGTTTTTTGCCACAGTGTAGTTTCTATGGTAAATATTGACTGTAAAACTGTGCTCCATAGACATTTGTAACTACAGCTTATTTTGCTTCTGTAAATATATTACCGATTATGTTCATTTAATGACTTTATCTACCATAGTGTTGCTTTAAACTAACCATCAGCAGATTCTGGCAATTACCATAGTTTTGTTCTTCCTCCATGAGTATTTTACATTATTAATAAAGTCAAACTCATATAATGGAAGCCACAAGGGAGATTAAATAGCAGAAGTATCTAAGAGTGGCTTTTTTTTCGTCCTTATAATCTGATTAGTTTTTAAAGCTACTCACAAAAGAAACTTAACATGTTTTATAGTAAGAAATTATAATTAACTCTTAAAAAGCTGAATTGCCCTGACAGAGATTTCCTAGATTTAAAGCTGGAAGGGACCACTGCAATCATCTAGTTTGACCTCCTGTGTAACATAGACCATAAGATTTCACACAGTAATTCCTGCAGAAATTATTATTCCTAAAGGAATTATTCTCCCTACTATGCAAGTGATTACTAGTGAGCTGAATAACTTGTGGTTTAATTTTGCATGTCATGCCTCTCTCTCACAAGCACCTATTTCCAACTCCTTCTCCTTAACCATTCCCTCCTTAGGGTATGTCTACATGGCAACTAGACACCTGTGGATGGCCCATGCCAGCTGACTTGCATCCATGGGGTTCGAACAAAAAGGCTGTTTAATTACGATCAGGCTTAGGCTGCAGCCTGAGCTCTGAGACCCTCCCACCTCGCAGGATCCTAGAGCCTGGGTTGTAGCCCAAGTCTGAACACCTACACAGCAATTAAACAGACCCTTAGCCTGAGCCCTGCGAGCCCGAGTCAGCTGGCACAGCCAGCCACAGGTTTTTAATTGCAGCACAGACATACCCTCAGTGCCCTGAATCCCTCTCCAACTGCCAGATCTGCCTGCAGACCTTATGTGTGTCCTGATCTGACTATATCCAGGCTGTAGTACCCTCCTGTCTGTTATCTATATTTGAATTCCTTTCAATTGCTCATAGTTCTTGGTTTCAAACTCTTTCCTCCAGACACATTTCCACAAATCCTCCTCTAGCTGACAAACTCTTCTGCTATCTACTTCCAGAAACTCAATCTCAGCCTCAGCTGCGGAACCCACTGCAACCTCTCCAAGAACTAGATCTTGCCCTTCTTGCCCAGGTGTCACTAACCTGGAAAACAGGAACCAAACTATGGGTTAAATAATAAAAAAAATTAATTTAAAGTTAAACAGAAGGAAAATCCCGCCCCCCCACAAGACAACAAGGGTGTGTTAAAATCTCCGTTAAATAAATCAAATCAATATGTTAATCTATGTTTCACTGGGAACCCACCACTGGTAATTTAAGATCACAGCAGGGAGCAGAGATCAGCTATGATAAATTAGTTTACATGCTTCTACATTCCATTTCAAATAGAAGTGTGCAACTGAGACCCAAGCCGAATCATACGAAGTGGGTATTCACCCACAAAAGCTTATGCTCCAATACTTCTGTTAGTCTATAAGGTGCCACAGAACTCTTTGTCGCTTTTTACAGATCCAGCTAACACAGCTACCCCTCTGATACTTGACAATTCTCTTGTGAATTTTGGGACATGCATTTTTTAAACACTGTCCCCTTGGACTCAATAACTTGATATTGGATCTGCATTGGAGAAGTGATCTGAGTTAATCATTCCCACAAACTGCTGATAACTTTCAATGGTTTCATTGGAACAACATATTTTGTAATATACAAGATTCCTCATAATTTAAAATCATAAATGATAAATTTATTTATTGAAGAGGCATGAATAACCGTCAAATGCTTGAGGCCAGATACTTACGCTGGCATACATCTGGAATAATTTTGGAAGGGTCATTGGAGTTATTCCAGTTTAACTCCAATGTGAGAGGAGAATCAGGGGCATAATTAATACAGACTGTATTCACCTTCTTGTGAAAGAGAGCAAAATCTGTCCCTTTATGTTTAAATTGCATGTTATCAAATCACATAAGAATGTTCTCCATCATTATTTTCATATACCAGATATACTCAGCTAGATTTAGAACAAATACTGTATAAATCACTATCACAGGAAGTCATAACATAGCTGGATATTTAAAAGCACTGAATAATCTTCTGAACAGTAACAAACTTCCTATTTATGCAGTCTACAATAAGGATAACAAGATGATATACTTCTGAGAATAAGTGATTGCTGTAAGGAGCAGGAAGGAATACTACCACACATGAACACCATTTCATAGATGTCTGCGTGCATTCTGGCAAGTTTCTCTTTCCTTTCAAGTACCAAGTATCCGTCACTTCTAGAGACCAGTTCCAACCTGGCAAATCCCATGTCCTGTCTTAATTTCAGAAATTAACCATTCTTCCCTGCTTCCAGCTGTTATTGTCCTTGGGTCTGATTCAACTCCCATTCAAGTTAATTAAAATACTCTCTTTGATATCAGTGAGCATTGGAGCAGATCCCTTGTCACTAGTGAAATTCACAATTCATTGTTCAAATATCATAATTTAATATCAATGAATGATCCAAATATTTTATTTTAAATACATTTGTATATCTATTTTAAAAAGTGTACTTTTAAGTATAAATTGGTCTCTGACTAGTGAAAGCACACAATAAGATTGTTTGCTCAAAATGGATTTGATCAACTATAGTACAGTGAGTGGAGATTCTTACTGCATCAAAAACTAACAGATAAAGTGGTTGAGTTGGCATCTGTTGTTTGGTATAAAACAAATAATCAAGATTCTGGTGTCAAAAGTTTTCATACAAGTGATGTTTCACAGGAACACAATTAGTAAAAATATAAATTTAAGACAAAGCCTCTCTACCAGTACAATTTTATGTCAAGTTGTATCGTCTAACAATTTTACACAATAGTCTCTATTCGTTTTCTTACTGGTACTTTGGAAGTGTTAAAATTTTAATATGGAAGTACATTTGTTCTTTTTTATGCATAAAATGTATTTGACTAAACAACTAGGTAACTAGCTTGATTTATTTTGGACAACAACATAATTTTGCTTCTGAAAAAAATGTGTTTGAATTTCTTTTTTTATCCTTTTCTGGACTGCATTGCTTTAATGTTAATCTCTCTCTCTGTAACTACTAGTCAGTTAATTCCTTCTATCCTGGGAATAAAATGAGTAGAGAAAGCATTCAGCATCATGAGGGACCAAACTCTAAATTATAAAATAATTTTAATATGAATAATTTTCTTGTTCTGGCTGTGTTCCCACCATGTCTGATCCTAAGAGGCTCTGCAATTCCAATGAACTCAGTGACAGATGGATCCGATTTTTCAGTCATTTGTCTTTATACTTTCTGCATTATATCTATGATGTATAATGAAACTATACTAATCAATTTCACTTTTGATTCTAGTTGGCTTCACTTTCTTCTTCTCATTTGTTAGCAGGAGGCTACCATGTTGCCTTAAATATTTTATTGGAAAATTGGATTTAAAAAGCACAGAATGTATTGTTAACACAAGCACACACACACACACTTTTGGAAACAGGCAGTGAGAAGCAATTTGCCTCAGAGAGAATGATAACACCATATTGACTAAATGACCTCCTGGGTATAAAAGGGGTTCATGCCCTATACAGGTTGCAGCATATTCCCCTATATGTGCCATGTCATGGCTCCCTCTTATTTCCTTTTGGGCATTGCATGTCCCCAAGGGAGTATGGATGGGGCAGTCTCTCTGAAACCAGGATATGCAGTCCTGGCTGTTACATGGGTTGCAAAAGGTAGGAGGATGGAGAAGAAATAAAAACACTTCTTGGGCCCATCTCCCCTACTCTACTCCCATGTAAGTGCAGGGTGAAATCTGGCTCAAAGTAAATACCCATAATTGTCACCTGCATATGTTCTTGCTCTTTCTGATTAACTTCATCTTCCACATCCCAGTCCAACATAAATCCGTTCCCTACCCTGTTGATGCCCTTTACAAAGATATTAGTAGTTTGGAATATAAACCACAATATCCAAGACATCAGAAAAAAACTTTTTAACTATCCAAGTCATGGACATCATTCATTTTTTCACTCCAGAATGTTTATGTTACAGCTGGGGTGATAGAGAGTTCATTTGTGACATGTGAGGATAATAGAAATTCAAGCCACTGGAAAAGTGGTGTTGCTTTTGACATATTTCCTCTTTATTTCCCAGGTAAAAGGGTTGCTGTATGGCTATGTGGGCCCATCATATAATGTCAAGCTGGACAGCTTGTAGCCTGTGGGTACAGGTGTTGTCTAGGTCTGGCATAGGTATAGGCTGTAAAGCAATGAGGATAGAGGCCACAGGCAATAGCTTAGCTAAACTAATCAAGGCACGAGGTCCCAGAAGCCTTAGCATAAGCAGCTAACTCAGCATAACCCTAGGTCATAAGATAGGGCAAGATAGAATGCTGTAATGACTAAACTGCTGATAGATAACCCCAAAATGCTAGTTTATAGCAGCTTGAGATATTTAAAATTAGGAATATCAGCAGATGTCCGACCACAAGAATACCATGGCAACTAATTGATGTCGATGCTGTCTATGGGAGAAGGGTACCTGAGGGTAAGGAAATATAAAAAAAGACAAGGGGATGAAACCCCCTACTGAATAATGATTAAGCATAGTGGCATCAACGTAACATTATAAAAGTTGTATCCCAGCCTGTGTGCCTTTGGAGATATAACTCCTGGGAGCTGCCAGAATGATGGTGATGAGGAAGAAGAGGATGATGATGAAAATAATGACAAACACTCCAGGTACTTCTGTGGTGAGTATATGGATGGTCAAATGCCCATTCTGTCTTATTTCTATCTACCTTGATGGGTTGGAGTGTTTGTAACTTTGCTAACCCTGCTAATAAAACTATTACAAATATAGAAGGATTTCCTAAGTGTGAGTTTTGCAACCATGCACATCAGGGTTCCCAACTGAACAGTAATTCTAATAAGACTGGGCCTGATTTTGGGATAAGAACCTACCAAAGCTCAAAGTCTTAACTGGGAATTCTTGAGTAATCAATATGAATAATATACAATCAATAGATCAGGCAAAAAGTGCCACTGATTCAACGGAGCATCACTGAGGATCTGGCTCTTGATATAAAGGAACATAGTTTTCAAAAGGATAATTTTTAGGGTGCTTTTTTGCATCTATATTTTACACCTACACTCTCATCCTACAACCCAATTTCTGGGTGCGGATCAGGTACTCAGTGGGCAAGTACTCAGACTGGGTTCCACAATTAATTTTTGCAGGGGTAAATGGTATCTGCAAGAATGGAGGCTGGTGTTCAGCCCTTTTGAACCTTTATCTCATAATGACCTATCAATGTGTCCATGACCACAGTAACCTAGATCATTAGACCCAGAGAGCTTCCAGACAGGGTGAAAGTCGTTTCAGTGGTCAAACAATGGCACTGTGTTTTGGAGGGTGGGGAAGTGATGTGTAAAGTCCAGGAATATTAGGTCTGTGATAAGCCCAGCAATAAAACCAGAAGATCCAAGTATATATTTATCTGTATGATTGCCAGGCTGTATTCCCTGACCAGGTACAAAGAATATCAGAGGGAAAGCATGTGACAATTACAAAAATGTTGGGCCAAATTGTTCCTGACTCTTAGGGAAAATATGGAGTTGATAAAAGAGAATTAATACTTACTATGAGTTATAAGTATAAAAGCTAACATGCTTATTGAATTAAATGAAAATGAGTAGTTTGATTAGAAGTTATGTCTGGTGGCTGGACTTAAACCAAGATATTGTAAGAATGACTAGTCAATGTGTATTCTGTAGTCATGAGCCAGTTCCATGAGGTGCATATTCTTTCCTACCACAGCTCATGAACTCCGGCCTACTGAAAAAACAATGCTATGGTCAATGTGATATTCCTAACAATTGAAACATGGATCCCCTGCAATTTGTTGAGGTCTTGCTGTATGCAGCAGCTTCCTCCTGTCTGTGATTAGGGCCCTCCTCCCTTCACATGAGGTGTCATCACAAATTCTATTACGTTTCTCACAGTGAACCCAAACACCAATGCAATATCCAGGGATCGGCAACCTCTGGCACGCTGCTAGCCAGGGTTCAAAAAAAGAATTAGATAAGCTCATGAAGGATAGGTGCTGTGAGCCAAGATGATCAGGGACACAACACCATACTCTGAGTGTCTCTAAGCTTCTAACTGCCAGAAGCTGGGACTGGATGGCAGGGGACTTATCACTTGATAAATTGCCCTGTTCTGTTCATTTCCTCTAAAGTATCTATTACTGGCCACTGTTGGAAGATAAGATACTAGGTTAGATGGACCATTGTTCTGACTGAATATGGCCATTTTTATGTCTTTCTCTCTGGCCTTGACAAATCCAATCTTGCCCTGATCATATCCATTCAGAATTCTGCTGCAAATATCATTTTCCTAGCCCATTGCTTTAACTATGTTACCCCTCTCTTTGAATTCCTGCACTGGCTCCCCCTTCTCCACTGTATCAAACTGCTTGTATTCACTTTCGAGGACAGTTCTTACCCTGCCTATCATCTCTCATTCACTGCTGATGCTCATCTCTGCTCGGTTCATAATGCCTTCCTTCACTGTTCATTTCATAAATTTCCAAACAAGACCCTATATGCTACTCCACACACTTTTTGGAGGAACTCCTCATCAATGTCCACACAGCTACCTCATTAGTTACCTTTAAAGCCCTCCTCAAAATTCTTCTTTGCCTATAAACAATTTGACAATAGTTAGGCTGCTGGTGTGCAGAGACTCTTACATACCATGCTGACAAATACTGTCTCAGTGTTTACTTGTACATCCCCATCTATTTGTATCCATTTGCTGTCTCTTGTCTTATACTTAGATAGTAAGCTCCTTGGGGAAGGGACTGGTTTTTTTTTTCTCTGTGTTTGTACAGCACCTAGCAAAAGGGGTCCTAGCCCATGACTAAGACTTCTAGGCCCTACAGTAATTCAAACAAATAATAATGACAGAAGAAGAAGAAGAAGAAGAAGAAGAAGAAGAAATAATTCAAGTTTTCCTCCATTGTCTGCAATGCATTTCTATATAATGGACTGGATCAAAAGCTTAGAATCAAACACTGAATTTTGGATTCAGTGTTTGTGCAGATGAGTGCCCTCTTCACCAACATACCATGGATTGAACCTGGAGAACTCCAGAGCTAAAACGTAAGCTGTTACAGCTTGAGCTAAAGCTCTGTAACTGGTGGCTGTAGCACCTCATATCCTCTGTGGATCAACACAGAAGGGGTCCTGTAACTCACAATCAGCAGTGGATTACATTTACAACATACTTGGACTGAATTTTGCACTTTTGTCCATCTCTGCATATAAACACAGAGTATAGCTAGTACTGCGTGGATATATGAGGAAAGAAGAAGGCAGAAGTAGTCTTCACTACCCTCTCGTCAGCAAAACCACAATTTCACTCGCTGAACGTGAGGACAAGAAGAGTCAAGCACTGGAAAGTGCAGAGCGTTCTCTGTTAAAGGATGTAGCAGTTGTTGCTTAATAGTCATGACATTTCCCATGATGTGTGTACACCACTGATTCATATATAACATAACTCTGCCTTATTTAATGCTGTGAAGCCTTTTGCAATATATTTTTGTCTGAAAAGCTGGACAAGAAATAAAGTTATAGTGTGTTATAACTCTTCATTTTTGTCCGGGTGTGAGATTACAAAAAGATTTCTTTGCAGTTACTGTCAAAACAACAAACTTGAAAACAATTTATGGTAGTTCTCGATTCAGATCAATGATACATAGGGTATTATATGTCATCTCTTGGATGTTGTATGTCTATAAAGGTGTTAGTGATTTTTTTATTAAAGACTAGGGTTGCTCGATTGCCACATTTTTCGTCAAAGATGATCAAAGATTTCTGCCAGCTAATGGTTCAACATGACAGACATTAATAATGAATTTTAGAGCCATTTAGAGCAGTGACAACAGGCTAAGGGTAACAACTCACAGCAGTATCCAGGATTAATTTTTTTAACTTCTGAACATTCAACAAAAAGAAGTGATTGACAACAAATATTAAATCAAGTATGAACAAATAGGGCCCTGGAAACTGTAATGAATATGCAGTTCTTTCTGAAAGGATAGACTGCTGGAAGCAATACTATTTCACAAAATAAGAACTATGGCTTAAGCCATAATGAAACAATAAATACATTCTTAACAACTGTGAAAACATGTTTTCCCATTTTTCATTGTCAGATGTTGGCAGCTTTTTTACGGCAATATACCAAACAGTGCGGTGAGGGTTTATTTATGTATTTAAATAGAAGAGTAGGTGTGTTGATTCTCTAATTAGACATTGGTGAAAAAACAGCCATCATTATTGACCTCACTGCCTTAAGCCCTGGTGACAGTAGAACCAGACATTTCAGAAAGGGGAACTCTAAAATCTTGCGGTAGGATGCACACTTCCCAGACATTATTCTATGTAGGAGGCTGGTTGGCTACTAATGGCTGTTTTATTTAATGTATCACTATGGATCCAATACTGGAAACTGGTAAGTACCCTCAGCACTCACTGATTCAAGTGAATCACTACTCAAGGCTTAAACCAATCTCCAAAAGAGGTTTCACAGCTCTTGGTGGCAATTCTTTTACTTTTTCCCCGCTATGGTGGAGCACCCAAACTTTGTGGCACATTTCTAGGAGCCTCTGTGTTATGACAGAATTGGATTTGACATAACTCAGAGCCAATCTGGCCTTGGCTTAGGCACATGGAACAACAGCAGCTGCCATGTGTTACTAACAAGGACAGATTCATGAGAAGGAGGTGGGGTGGGGGAATGTGAATAGCTGAGCTTGAGTCTGGGTGCCTGTGTTTGTAAGTTTCTTGCTCAAAACTGCTTTGCCAATAAGTAGAAATTAAGAGTTCTTTGTTGTTGCTAGGGAAACCCAAACCTATTAAAAGTTATTATGAGTGCTTTGTTTCGAGTTACCTATAAAAGAATTTAGTGAGTATGTGGACTTTGGAGAAGTTCAAGAGGATTTCTATGAGCTAGGAGACTGACACCTAACTCCCAGTGGTTAGGAGAAAGGCTGGCCACTGAACTGTGCTGCTGAATCACTAGATACCGCCTCAGACCTTGGGTACCTATATCTATCTGGGGTGATTCTAGACTATTGCTAGATTTTGACGTGTGCTTTAGACTCAATAAAAAGGGATTTTTGGGTGGAAGCAATCATTTATCAGACGGAGGTGCTGTGTCCCCCACTGATTTATTTCCTGACACTGCCTGGAAAACAGGGACTAGTTGCCATAGCTTTGGGTTCAAATAACGCTGGGTAACAACTGGGTTGAGATCTAATTTGCATAGTAAGTCGTGTTATAAATATATGCATACTAGGTATGTTATAAAATTCTTTTATATCCCATTTGTCTTTCAGGGATGTATACCAAAAATACAAAGGCAAGACATACTCACCTCAGAATTATGTGAAACATCTTGCTGATTCCATTTCTTTGTCCCCCTCTGTCCTTCAGTCTCCTTATTTTCTCATTTATCCCTATACCCTTTCCCTTTTCTGTCATCCTAAACTCCCCTTTGTTTTCTCTCTCTGATCTCTTTTTTATTATTCTTGCTCTGTCTCTCTTCCTCCTTTTCTTCTTTCCTAATCTTCTTATCCATATCCCCACATCTCTTTTTTGCCTTCCTTCTCACTCTGTTTACCACCTTGTTTGAGTCATCCTTTGTTTGGTTCCCAGCTTATCCCCACTGTTATTTCCCCATTTCTTTTGCCCTGCCCTTCACTTTCCATCTGTTCTTTATCTCCAAGTTGTCCCCCTCATCTACTTTACAGACTGTCCATGCCGCTTTTTGATGCCCACATAAGGTCGTGGAAACTGCTCTTTCCTCTCCACCATGTCTCTTTCTCTTCATCTCCCAAGCCACAACCCAGGGTAGAAAATGGTAATAACAACTGTGTTAAAAATACAGACAAACAATTCACAATTATATGGGAAAAAAATCAGAAAGGCCAGTCCACCTTCATTTAATGCAGAGTGCCTGGTAGTACTTGGCAAAACTTTTTGGATGAAACTTTTTTTTTTTTTTTAGCAGAAAAATGCAGATGCAGGTTGACTGAAACATTTTGTGACTTCATGTCGATTTTGGCTAATTGTTTTGAATGAAATGAAAAACATTCAGAAATGTT
Source organism: Chelonoidis abingdonii (assembly GCF_003597395.2). Lineage (NCBI taxonomy): Eukaryota > Metazoa > Chordata > Testudines > Testudinidae > Chelonoidis > Chelonoidis abingdonii. Next base: position 263,504,209 of record NC_133769.1, read on the forward strand.
AAAATGAACCATTTCAACATTATCAAAACTACATATTTTGGTTTTTTGAGCTAGATTCACAGGGGAACTTAGGCGCCATTCACAGACAGGAGGTAGCAGTGGACTCCTTATATCCAAAAGCCCAGCCAACATCCTATGGGGGGATCTCCTGTTGAAGCTCTCCCACTCTGAGTGTTTGTTTCTTAGATTCCCTGTGCTTAATAATAACATTTAAATAACTATGCTTTGGGACCAGTTCCTGGAATGTGACTAAACTGAAAAGAATGCATAAATCTCACCTTTGCATTCCCCTGATCATGCTGCTGCTCTGTGCAGGGCTGGTCCTCCATATTATGTTATCGCAGAGGCAGCAACATTTCCCATCTAAATAAGGCCATAAGATAACTGAGAAGAAAAGGTATCTTTTGGCTTTCTCCTCCGTTTTGAAGAGCTTCTTAGCCCCTTACCTAGGTGCCTAGAGTACAATGGGAGTTGTATACTGTGCAGCCAAGCACCACTGAAAGGCCCAGTGGTCTACCAAGAATTCACTTGAAAACGAGAATAGGTTAAGATAAAGAAATTTTAGGTTAAGTCTGAGAAAGGAAGAGATTCCAGTGCTCTGTCTCAGAACAGTAGAGTCTGGAGTTGCATGTTGAAGCTGCCAAGAGGCAGAACAAATTAGGGTTTTTCCCAGAAAGAAATTAGGGTTTTACCTAGAAGGGAGAGGCAGATCTCCCTTCTGCGACTGATAGATCTGGTCCTGCCTTCTGAAGAGCTTGAGCACAGGAAAACTTTTGTTGGAATGATAGACTTGGATATAATGAAAAAATAATTTCCTTCAAGAGTAGCTTTACTGTATAGCTCTAGTTTACATTTTGAAGGTATATCTTTGCAACAGAATGGGCTAGAAAGCTTTTCTATTAAATAAAAGCTTAGAATAAGTGGAATCTGGAATCCCCAATTAGGGAAAAAATCTTCATGCTTGTGCATTAACACATATTTTTTAAAAAAGACATAATATCTGAGTAGATTCACCCATGTAGAACACTTTCTCACCAGTCTGTTACTGGCCTTTCCTTTGGATCACTGATCCTCAGATCTATGACACCCAATCCAGCCCGCCATATTGTTTAGGGATGCCAGAAGCAGGGCCGGCTCAAGGCACCAGCCTCCCAACCATGTGCTTAGGGCAGCACTTCTCCAGGGGCGGCCTTCCGGCCCTTTGGGGCGGCACCTTTGCTTCAGCGGCAGCATGACAGCTTTTATCTTTTTGCTTCGGTGGCAACACTCTAGCCATTTTTTTCTTTTCTTTTCTTTCTTTTTTTTTTTTTCAGCTTGGGATGGCCAAAAACCAAGAGCCGGCCCTGGTAAGAAGGATGAGATTAATGCTACAGCACCACACCCAGTGCAAAGTCATTAGCCATTTGTTTTTATCAGGCATCCACTTGCTATGTATATATTCTACTGAACCTGGAAACTTATGACCATGCAGTCACAGAACTGTAAAAGGGCAGTAAAGGGTTAACTAGTGCTGGCTGAAAAAAGGTAAGTATGTTTTGTGAGTTTTTTTTCTTTAAGAAAGATTTTTCATTTCTTTTGACGAAAATATTTTTTGATAAAACATTTTGAAACAAAATTTCACTTTGAAATTCATTTCCTTTTGATGGGAAAAATTCCACTCCTATTTTTAATTTTACTCCCTCTTTTCCAGTGAGAGAGAGAGTGGGATTTTTCTGACAATTCTTAAATGTGAAATGGCCTGTCAACATTTTTCATTTTAAATTTTTGACAAAATCCAAAATATTTGGATGAAAATGAAATTATTGTCAAAATCCTATTGTTCAGTTAAAACAGTTTTTCTCAAAAATTATCAACCAGCACAAGGGATAATCATCTGAGTAACTGATTTTAATTCTATGGGATATTTGGTGCTAATTCTGAAATATATGAAAACTTCATTATTGTTTAAAATTAAAAGCCACTGGTGCTATACATGTTATGGTCCTGTAAATGGACTGAAATTTGCTCTTTAATGTGTGTATGTGTGTGTTTTTGTTGCTTTGGGTGTAGAATGTACCATGAGCCCCATTACCATAATTTCATCTGTGATATATCAGTCATGAGATTGTGTGGCATAAGTGAAATTAACTCTTCTCACCTCTATAAGCAATTCTCAGTAAGATATAAAAAAAGCATAAGTATAAAAAGACCCCACAGGCTAATGAACCAGTTGCCTTCAGTTGAAACGACAGAGCATCTGCCAAGGAATCCAAAGACTCAGTTTCAGTCCTATGTATGCCTCCTCCTATATAGCAATTAGGATCTTTAAAGATCTGTGCAACAATCTTTGTCTGATTACATGTCTGTAAAAGAATTGCTGCTAAGTGATAAACTGAGGCTAATGAAGTGAAGCATGGTAAAATGACTTACCCTAGGCTCTCATATTGCTCCTGTCACCACGAGTGTGATAAGAAATGTCAATTGTAAAAAACAAATCATTGTCAAATACATTTCATAGCATACTCATAATGAGGAATGCTTTTCACTATGTGGATTTTCACATCTCTCTGATGAACAAAAAATGAACACAGATTTCTTTCAGGCGTTTTTTTCTTGGTAGCAAAACTGTAGCGACATTTTGAGATGCGTGCATTCATTAGAACAGATTGTATTGGAAAAGCATAAAATGCAAGCCCACTTTCTGTGGTAGAGGTAAGATATCTTCATCTTACTGAAGTTGTATTTAAGATTGCACTTGTAGGTATGAGTTTTGAGAACATGAAATTAAATTTATTTTGGAGACAAGACTTCTGTGAGTATGTTCAAGTTCATGATATTTGGGTGGCAAGGCATCTGTCTTTGGTGTGGATGTAAGCATTGCGTTAACTGGTGAGTTCCTTGATTTTTAGTGTTTTTGTTTACAGGAAGTGCAAAGGATCCGTGGGCCTGAGAAGCTGCGGCTCTCAAGAGGTGCTTCTAAAGCCAAAGAGACCTTGGCTGAGTTTGTGAGGGTGTGAGTTTGAGAAGTGTCTGAAGTGTGGAAGGGGGAGGGTAGAAAGAAAGTGCTGTCAGAGGAATAAAGTGCTGAGCAGCCAGTCGGTGAGGGAAAGATTCCAGTCAGGTGTTGTGGGAGGAGCTGTGTAGCCCCCAAAGGCAGCCTGCTGAGAGGCTTTTCCCTGCAGTGGCTTGAGGTCGGGGGAGGGGAGGTGCAGCACAGCTGCACCTGGCCCGGGGCACCCCCAGGTTGGCAGGGGGTGGGGGAGAGGATCAGGGCTTCGGCTAGCCCAAAACTCTTCTGGCCAAGGGCAGGGTCAGAGGGAGGGTGCTCGGGCCTCTGGCCAGCGTGGGGCTCCTTCGGGCAGGTGAGGATTTGTGGCCTTGGCTGCAGGGGAGGGGCAGGTGGCCTCAGGGCTCCAGCTGGGGGCGGGGGGAAGAGGCAGAGCTGGAGGCTAGCCTCCCTTAAGGAGGGCTTTACCGGCCACCCATGCTGGGCCTGGATTTCACCTTTGTTGTTTTGGACTGCCAAAAATAAATAAAAAAAAAAAACAACTAACTAACAATAAAGAATCTTATACATTTCGACAAAGCACATCCCTTACCTTCTAGTACAACATTTTGAAACTTGTGTCGTCTAATTAGATCTTACTAATGAGGAAATTCCTCTCTGCTCTAACATATTTCCCCCTTGGACTTCATTTGGCAGTTGCAGCAAGATTTTTAGTCTCAAATAAAAGATGGCTCACAATTCTATTTTTTTTAAGACAGGATGAAACATATGAGGATTACAAATGGAAAATACTAATTATATCTGTTAAATAAAGTAAAAATAATGGCTGGAAGGCCTAATGCCTGAATAGAATTGAATAACTAGAATGCAAAGTGTTTCAGGTTTTGTATAAAATACTGAAGAAAAGAATGAAGAAAATAGATTACTCCAAGTTCTCCATTCCTCCCCCACACTTGTTTTACTTAATGTACTCCAGAGTTAATTTTATGTTGGTAATACTTTATATTAAGTTCCATTAATTAGACACAAATTTCAAAGTAACTAAGATGCAATATTTATACTCCTTTTGTACCTAATGATATTTTCAGTGACTTCAATACTTTTGCATGAAGAGACCTATATAATTATTCATTTCTTCTAATGAAGCTGATTAAAATTCAGGTCTTTCTGGTGCGACTGTGAACATTTTGGGAGAGATCAGTGTCCTCTTTCCCCCAGGTTGCTGAGTCAGATTGCCTTCCTGAAAATTTATGCCCTTACAAACCAGCAATATAAAGAGAGATAAACTTTGAATTGTGGCATTAGAAAGCTCCAGAAAGATCATCTCCACAATGAAAAAACTTGAAAAGTACACTCATAATTGTATTTGGCTTAACATAAAGAGAATTATTTAAGGGAAACCTGTATGTTTCAAAGCCAACACAAACATATGAATAGGAAATGATTTCAGTATGCAGTCTCTGTGAGCATTATTATTCATTTCAGCAATGTATATTAGAGCATCTCTAAATATTTACCTGACTAGTGTGGCTCTCCCTGTGCCTTTGATTTGATGAGCTCGCTGTAGTGCTGACTGATAGTCTTGAATATTCATTTTCCTCTGGTAAACCTAAAACAAAATAATACTAATTTATAGCCTGACATTTATATAGTGCCAGACTTTCAGCCAGAGATTGAAAATGCTTGACATTTTTTCTAAATGAGTATAGAAGACATAAATATGATGACATATTACTATACCCAGGCTTACTGAAATTTTCCAAGAGATAAATTATTGTTATTACTTTATCAGCTACTGTTGGTGTATGTGCCACTTTACAGAGAGAACAATGATTCTGGAAAAGCTTACATTATAGATTATGCCGCTTTTACACCAGCCAGGGATTCTCCCTATCTCAGCAGAATCCCTGGTTCCCTTTTAGAACAATTTTCCATCCCCTTTGTGCCACTGGAACAGCGCAAAGAGGACAGAGCAGAGGGCCAAGACCTGACTCTAAATGAATTTCCCAAGCTCATGTAGGAAGTCCGTGGAAGAGCTGTGCTTAGCACCTTGATCTCCTGAGCCCTGATCCGGTGTCTTCACCATAAGAACATCCTTTCCTTCAGAATCAAGCTCTAAATGATGTTTGTAACACTGCACTCTTTGCAAATATTTGTGTATTGTACATAAAATGCATGGAATCTTTAGAGAAATAATCAGAGGTCCAAAATGTAATAAAGCATAAACTAAAATGAGAACTTGTAATGCATTGAGTTTTTTGCTTGTTTAAATGGCCCAGGAACCATGCTGTCCTGCAAACTTCTCTCTCTCCAATCATCAGAGGTGATTTTTTTAAACAGATTGAAAACAACTGTTTTATATGTTGATATTAATTTTTGTGAAACATAGGTAATTGATAAATTATCAGAATTTTTAAAAAAATTAGCTAATATTCTACACTCTATGTTGATATCACACCAGTTCTATACTGATGCTTCTTCAGTGATTTAAGGAGAGTTATTCCTGATTTAACTCAGTTCACATGATTAAAGAATCATCCACATTCTCTTAATGTATAATGCTATTTTGAGTCGGCGCTGTAAGAAATAATGTGAAATACTGGTGTAATTCAAGAACATCAACAAAATAAACTACAAATATTTTCTTAGGCACTACTGTTGTTTTTTTTTTTTTTAAATAATATTCTAGTATATCCTTCCACATTAGGACACTGTTAAAGGATAGCCTTGATCTAAGTCCCAGGCATCAGTGATTCATCTGTTTATTTCTATGTAAGGTACTTAGATAAGATGTCTTATCAAATAAGCACAGTTTCCATGTACACTGAAGTTCAAAGAAGTACGTCAGCATGGACATGGAAAGCAGAGAGCTGGTGGAGTTTGGAAAGATAAAGGGAGTTGTAGATTACATTCTGAAAGGTTTCCTTTACATACACTTGGGTAAATATTAGGACACCACAGCTGTGCACTGAATAAGACCTTTGCTTAATTCATCAGAAAGTTGGAAATATCAGTTTAGCAGGGACACAACCATTAGAACGAAAGTTACTTAAACCAGAGGATCAGGTTTGAGCACAAATCATGGTCTCTGGGTTGGGTTTTGTTGAGGAGCTTCTGGTTTCATCCAAATTAACACCAGTTTAACAAAAGCATCCAGCTTTGTTTCCTTCCAAACACTTTGACAGGCACTAAATTCAAAAATATGAAACCCAGAAGTATAACCTATACAGGTTGGCTCCTATATTTCCTGAGACTTCCTTGCCCTAGTTTTCTGGTTAGTATACCTCTCTTTTCTCTCTCAACATAGCCTTCTTCTGTGCCAGGGTTTCTCAACCAGGGGAAAGCGGGGGTCACATCAAACTTTCTAGGGCAGTGCAGTGAGCCTTCTCACTCATTCACAAGATCACAATGCCACTGATTCAAATTTGGCCCAGTCACCTCTCCCTCTTAATGGAGGAGTGCCTCGGTCAAATTTCAGCCAGTGGTGTTATGAGCTGGTATGCACAGTTGCAATGCTCATTAGCACTCTTCAATGATGAAATTGAGAAATACTTCCCTGAAAACATTGTGGATATTAAAGTATGTGCTTTTAAAAGGTTTCCTAGCCTGTTCACTGTTAGACAGCAGGATCAAAGGAGTGATTTATTTAAAGTAGAATCCCTTTTATTGGAATCAATGTATTAATGGCCCTGGTTCATCTAGATTACATTGAGAAGTTCCATTTTGGGGAGGGTGTTCCAAGTAAAAAAAAAAAATGGTTAGGGGAGAGTGTGATTCAAAAAAAGGTAGAGACCCCCTGTCATATGGCATTGATTCTAAAGCCTTGACTCCACTGGAAAGGGTTTTTTCTTATAGCAATACAGGTAACCCCCCCCTCCCCAGTAGAGATGCAGCTTATAGAAGCAAAAGAGTGCTTTTTCTATTATAGCTTTTACCAGTTCCCTGAATAAAATAAGCTATGCTGGCAAAAAGACATCTTAGCTGATATAACTGAGTTTACAGTAGGGCTTTTGCTAGCATAGTTATGTCGGTTAGAGATGTGGTTTTTTTCACACTCCTAATCATACAGCTATGTTGGCAAATCCTTTTAAGTATAGAGCAGGCCTAAATAAGCAACCTCTGGAGCTGCCACTGAATCCTGGTTGGAAATTAATACTTGAAATGACAAGGTATTGTTTAGCTTAGGCTATGTCTTCACTGCAGAGTTAACTTGAGTTATCTACACTTGAGTTAACTTCTCTCAAGCTAGCCTACCTCAAGAGTGGCCATACTGCAAAATAACACTTCAACCTGTGACAGCAACACAGAGTGGTTGTGTCAGCAGCTGATGAATTGTGCTAATTTGAATGCTCACCTACACTGCCTGATGAGTCACCAACTTGAATTAACACCACCACTACACTTGAGTTAATGTGTTTTGTGTGTGGCTAGGACTTGAATTAGGGGTGACACTTGTGCTATAACTCAAGTTAGCTCTGCAGCAAAGACAAGCCATCAGAGGGGCCTGTTCCTAGGGACAGTGGTGGAGCGGACTGCAACATAGTTTGGGGATTTGTCTTTCAAGTTCACAAAAAGGCCTGTATGTCCCCATCCAGTATAGTCAGATAATTTCATAGTGGTTATAGTTAACCATTTTTCTTAATTTGTTATTCCCAGATCTCTTCTACCACATTTTAATTAATATTTGGAAGGGATGAACAGTAAATTTCCATGCACTGAGAGTCCATCAAGTCCATACACTGGAGTCTATCAAGATCCTGGATATATTAGCCCACTCTTCAGTACTTGAGTGCTTTCTTCTATGAACTCTGCTATTTTATTGTTAGGATCTGGCACTTTTCAGCTGTAGGCCATAAAGTGCTAGATGGAATTTCTGCTTATTGTCTGTGTGTTTTAGAAACACTTATGTGATTCTTCCTGTTAAACTAAGAACTATAGGTCTGGAGGGTTAGTGCTTTAGGAAATGTCACAGTTCTGTTGTGGCACTCTGCTTTTCCATGCTGTTACTGCGAACACTGAAGGAAGACAAACTAAGGAGGAAAAGGATTACAATATATAAAAATGAAAAACGTCCATTAAAATTCCATACTAATTCAACTTAGCTTCTGAATGTGATACAGCATTCATCTCTTAGGAGGTTGTGCCGGTCAACTTTTTAGCTGCTTAGTAATGGTTTTCTAAAGAATTCATCAGATTATTTCATAAGTAAGATTAAAGTCTTGCAAAATGATTGTTCTTTTGAGTATAATAACTTTAAATTTCTTTTATTATACTACATGCTTCAGAGGAGTGGTACGGTCACTTCACTCTTCATGACAGCAAAGGACAAGATTTTATTTAAGAAATTGCTTCAGTATTTGCTTAAATGAATAATGTATTACTCTGGATTTCAACTTCTAACTATGGAAATCAGACTGCTGGTACATATCAGTACTTGTTAGTTTTATCATCTAAATATCATAAATTTAATAGTGCATTTCATGCCAAATATTCCACAAAGTTAGCAGAGTTTGATGAGCAGTAAAATAAAAGAGTAAGTCCATACTTTAAAATGGGATAAATCTTATGGGCATGTTCTCAAATGTCATCATTCTCTAAGGATACCCAAGAAAAGACAGATTTTAAAACATTTAAGAAGCTAAGCTGTCATAACTGAAGGACTTTTCTACTTTTTTTAAAAAAACAGATCATCTTTGGAATCATGGATTCCTTTAATCTTTCTTCCAAAGTGCTCCAGAGGTTTTTCAATTTGTTAACTGATGTAACCATCATTACTAGGGCTGGCTGGAAAACAAGAATTTTGTTTTGTAAAAAAAAATAAGGTTTTGGAATTTGGTTTCATTCCAGTATGGAACAAAACTGAGACCTTTCCATTTTTTTCAGGAAAAATCAGAAAGAGAGGCCCACCCATTGCACCCTGTAATAGTCAATAACTTGGGCACTCATCACTGATCTAGAGCAGAGATTTAAATATGTGTATCCCACCTCCCAGGTAAGTGTCATAAGCCACGGGCTATTTTCTGGTGGGATGGATCTCTCTCTCATTCTCTCCTGTTGGAGCTGTTCTATACAGGGGCGGCTCCAGGCCCCAGCAAGCCAAGCGCGTGCTTGGGGCGGCAAGCTGCAGGGGGCGTTCTGCCTTCGGCGCTTGCCTGAGGAGGGTCCTCTGGTCCCGCGGCTTCCCGCGGCTGGACCAGCGGACCCTTCGCAGGCATGCCGTGGAAGGCAGCCTACCTGCCGTGCTTGGGGCGGCAAAATCCCTAGAGCCACCCCGGTTCTATCTTGTATATATAAAATCAAGTATTCATTGGACCAGAATGCTAGAGATTGACTCTGTGGATTAGGAGTTAGGATACTCACATAGGATGTGGGAGATCCATGCTCATGTCCCTGCTCTAGAGCTTGGACCTTCCACATCTCTCCTGATTAACATTCTGTCAAAACTGATCTGTTTCTGCACAAATTTTCAGTTTCAGCAAAACAGCATTTTTAAACCAACAAAACAGTTGGTTGGAAAATTCCCAATCCGCTCTAATCATTACACTTTTCTGGTCACACTGTATAGTAAAGTTCTATTAATAATTTTAAGAGTTGATAAATTATTAATAGATGTTATAAGCATGTTACCAGTGTGAGTAGTAGGGTTATTGATGGTTATGACCCATCAATAGAAATTATAAATGGCTAAAAGAAAACTCTTGACCTGTTAGATTCTGTAACAACTGATTAGCTATTTACGAGAGAAACTCTTAATAATTTATTAACCCTTTATAAACTCTTCAGGCATGTAAATTTAATATATAAAATGTGACTTCATTTCTTAACTGTCAATAGTAAATATTAGAAAATAATACTAAAACCCTATTAGAAAATACTACTAAAACCCTAGCTAGATAAGAATCTAAAGCCCAGTCCACTCATAGATTTTGTACCAGTATAACTATTTTGGCGCAGGGTGTGATTTTTTCCTGAAATATTTATACTGATATAACTTCCAGTGTGGATATAGTTATACTGGCATAGACATGCCCTACAGTGGTATAGTATGTTCCCCTTTCCATATGGGAATGGGCTATACTGGTGTAAGCACTTTTATACTGATATAACTGTGTCCATGCTAAGGGGGTTGTACTGATTTAACTATCAGGTAGAACTTTTGTGTGTAGACAAGTCCTAAATAGATTAAAATCAATGAGTTTTGGGGCAATTAGTGCCTTGGCGGACCTGGCCGTCACTACCTAGGTGCTTGTAAATTTGTATTGTTTCTTCAGCGCCACTTACAACCACACGTTACTCAGCTTTCATAAGCAGGAAAACCTGTACCAAGAGAAGAGTATATTTTCCATTTTCAATCCACTTTACATTGATTAGAAGATCAGAAACCTGAATTCTCAGTTGCCCAGCCCACTTATATGAGCTAGTGAGCTAACTACAAATTCCTCAACAAAGGCAATTCTGAGTTATTCACACTCAGTTATTATTGGATTCAGGCTTACCAACTCATAAATACAAAGTTAAGCCAGCTTTTGATTGATATTTTGCAACTCAAAACATTCTAGAGTTTGACTATATCTTAAAAAAACTCATTCAGAAAACCACTTAAGCAATTTTATGTTAGAATGTTTTTGGATACTTACCATTTGAGACTGAATTTCCATTTTCAGCAGTTACGGAACTGGACAGTGGATTAGATGATTGAGTTCCATGGTTGTTTGCATTTTTATCTTGGGTTTCTGATCCAGTTTCTGATGCAGTGGGATCTTCCCTGCTTGTCAAGTTCATATTAGTTTCAGGACCTGATATAAATAAACAGCCTGTCAGCTTTTCACTGAATAGTGTATTTCTCTCTCTCTTACACACACACACACAGAGTAAGCTGGTATCTACTAATCAAATCGCATTTTAAAATGAATTTTAAGTAAACACTAAACACACTAGAAACATTTTTTCAGCAAAGACAATAATTAAATGCAATCTAAAGTTTATAATAGCAAAGAATTAACTGGGTTTCATTTGTGCTGTTTCTTTTCATATATATCAGTTTACAAAATAAAAAACAAGCCTTCCTCCTTCTACATGCATGATAATCTCTTCCTCTGAAAGTTCGTGACAAATATACTACCTATATTTTTAGATTCTACTCAATTCTATATAGGTTCTTATACTGTCCTTACTACTGTAATATCTCAGTGTAATGCACTAGTGCATTAAGGGACGTGACTAATAATTGTCACATGTGGTTTTGTCTCTCTCTCACCTTCTCCCAGGGGGAGAATTTAGGTGACCTTTCATACAAACCCAAACGAGTGGCAAATACCCTTTTTCTGCCATGGCAGTTCTTTAAGAATTCTTCCTTCTAAGATAACCAAGAAAAATGCACAAAAGTCCAGCATCTTAAAATAGTAGACACAAAACTGTCAGAGACATAGTTTTGAGACTGTCCCTCTAATATCATTCTAATGTCTTACATCCTGGATATAAGGCTCCACTGTCTAGCATCTTTTGTAGCCATTGACAACTGTGCAAAGGAGATATAAATACTATCAGATCAGAATGGTAGCCTTGCTGTCCTAATTTGGATGACGACAGCTGATGCAAGGCAGTGGAGAATCAGGTGTCTTATCTTTATCAGTCTGCTTTTTCCACCATTGTCTGCAGAAACAAACATAGGTAGTGCCTTGAAATAGTGTCAAGGCACTGGACAGGAACTTAAGATCACTGGGTTCAGTTGCTGCCACAAAGATTGTACGTGCTTATGAGCAAGTCACTTAATCCATCTGTGCTTCAGTTCCCTCTGTAAAGTGGGGATAAGAATAGTCACATTTCCTTATCTCACTGTATTGTATATTGACTGTAAGCTCTTTGGGGCAGGGACTATGTCCTTCTATGGGCTTGTGCAATGGCATTGTACTGACCTTGGATTTGATCCTTTAGATGCTATCATAGTAACAACCACCATAATAACAGCCACCACCATCAGAGAGCAAAATAAGTGTACATTGTTAAAGTGTAACATCATAATCCTCCTTCTCAAGACAAATCCCAAAGCAACATGGCCTCGTTATAGATTGAGCCCCATCCAGAGTGATCTCCAGCTAGATCCATAAGATAGCCTGGCTCTGACAGTTAAACACAATTCTAAAGCCCTGGGGTATGGATCCATGACTTCCCACAGATACTTTCATTTCTCCTCAAAAGACAAATTATGTCTATAACACACATGCACATTGAACCTCTGTGCAAAGGGAAGGGAAAACTGAATTTACATTAACTCTCTGTTCATCAGCTATGTCTCCTGCACCCTCCCATATTAGCTAATTTAGGAAAAGAGCTAGAGCCTCAGGAGATTCTGACTTGGCATACAGTACAATATTAAAGAATGTGAAGTAAATGCTTGACTTAGCCTTGGTAGTAGCAGGTTGGTTGTAAAGTACAGCTACATATTATACCTTATATAAAATTTGCCTGAAAGAGAAACTCCACAAATCTTTAGCTGGTAATAGTCAATACAGTTGCCTATAGGTCATCATAAACCACCTACATAATTATTATGCCTCCTATTACATAAAAAGTATAAAGTGGTTGACTGGGGTCCTTCTTTTTCTTGATACCCAGAAGATATATTGAGCACCCCAACATCTGCAATTCATATGAGAAATTCAAGTTTAGAGTGGATTTTTCTATAGCTATTTTGCAATTTTTTTTCTTTCAGAGACACATATATGTCTCCTTTGACTAATGCAGTGCCCTAGAGAAAGAGGGTTTTTTTGTTTTATATTTTAAGGTTGAAATGCTGAAAAGCAATATGGACAGGTACTATCCAGCTAAATGTATAGTCTACTACCACCTTTAACTAGAAGAAGCAAACGGTGGACAGATATGAAGTATATCTGGGATAGACATCTTTAGACACAAATTAACTGTTCCATGTGCTCCATTCACGGCAGCAAATCCATGCCTTTAATTGCTAACAGGGCAAATATTAACGAGAAACTAAAGAGATACAATTCCTAGTCCTTGTATACATTGGCAGTGGTGTGGATAGTATATGTAGAAACACACCACAGTGAAAAGCAGGCTGTGTCCATACTGCGATGTGCAGCCATACGTGGCAGTGAAAGGCACTGCCTCCCCACAGCCAGAGCCTTTCCCTACTGCTGGAGCCTTTTTCTGTGACCAGGAAAGGCTCCAGCAGCAGGAAAACAGCAGGATAATACACATGCTTGGTCATATAGAGAGCCACATAGGGTTTATACCCTAAGATTCTGGCATGTCTTTACTCGCTAAGCAGTGCCTCACCACCTACACTGTTATTTATACCTATGCTCGGTGTCTGTATTCTACACACTGTCGTAAGTTTAGACATAGCGAATGCGAACCACATTGGTATTTGAAATAGTTCTGTCTTCTCTACCACAAGCCTAAGTGAGGGGACGCAAACCTAGATTTCACCTCACAGAACTCTGGGTTATATAACTGAACTTATGTTTATTTTATATATGTAGGGCATTTCTACTTCTCAGTAGTAGGTTCCAGTGATCCAATAGAAAAATACCACCACGTATATTGGCTGATTGCTAGTAACGGAAATAAAACCCTACAATGAACAGCTATAGTGCATAAATATTGGACATATAATGTTGGCTTATTTCCTGCTCTGTGGAATTAGGTGAGTTTTCTAAATAAGGTCATTCTATGGATAGCATAACAAATAGGTCCCTATTTTTTCAAAACATATTTATTACATAAGATGTTGCATTGTGTAGTAGCATCTTGAAATGGGTATACTGCACATCATGCCCAATTAAATATTAGTCTGAAATGCACTTGAACTTCACAACATCTTGATACATGCCTACAGTAATTTGGAAACTACTTTCTATATATAGTACTATCAACTTTCCTCTGTCAGGTATCCCTAATACATACTTGTGCACCATTCCACCACCCCGTCAACTTTCTATAACGTCAAAAAAAATTCTTTAAGAGAAAAGAATACAAAAAAATATGGCTTCTACAGCTGTTACTCTGCTAGTCAGCACTATTGAGAGTTGGCTGTTTGTTCAAACTCACTCTATTGCTCTCATCATAAGTACATTGCAATAGAGATTGGCAGCATCTTAACTTGATAATGAATAAACAAAAGCTTATGTGAAGAGTGATACTGACACTGATATTGGGAGAAGCTAGTAAGGGTGAAAGCATGGCAATAGACAGTTTATGGTAGGTAGGCAGGCAGGATCAGAGGCTTCAAGAGTGGAAGATTTTAAAAGAAAAACTTCCCAGGTTCTATGATGAATAAGAATATTTTGAACATTATTAGACTTTGCCAGGAATGTGACTGAGCGTTTAACTCTCATAGTCAAATTCTGTCCTGACTTACACCTGGCAAAATCTCACTCAAGTCAAAGAGATTGAATGGGTTGTAAACTGGGGAACAATTAGGCCATTACTTGTGGCATGGTGGAGAGTCAGAAACATTGTCACACTCTGTATATCTTTAAACCACTGGAGTATTTTTTTTCATATTTAACAAATACAATAAGCAATAGAGTCAACTCATGAATTCCCCATTCACTTCTTAGCTTCAGAGTTCCTGGAAGACATGATGCTTAGAGCTCATGACATAATCATGAGACAGTGAGTGTAATAAAGACACTTGCTCTCATAACGGGGAAAATAAGTTTGAATATGCCAATCATGGAATGATTAACTACTACTGTTTCTTTTCTTCTCTTTTTTTATGTGAATTCCTACAAGTCAAAACACCAGGGGGCTAAATGTTCCTTCTCTCTTTGATAAAGAAAAAATGTCCCTATTTTAGTTGAGCTGCAATTATTCAAAATATTCTATTATAAAACATTTACTCTCTTTGTATGAGCACAAATGTGAATTTCCAAACCTATATTTGTTTTATGAGTAGGAACATACTTAAGTTAATATTGTTACCATCAGCTTATATAGCTAGCCACACATCCTTCATGGAAAATGGATGAACAGAACCTACCTATCAGGCCCAATTGGCCTACAGACACAAGTTGTATATTGACACATATTGAAAGACTATATGGTAATTAAGTGAGAAAATAAATTAAATCTGCTCTCCCACTTAAATAAACTCAAGACAGAATTTAGCTCAAATGTAAGTGTCAACATGTAAGGGGATTTCTACAAAATATCATTATGCTAGCAAGATTCACATACTCATGTATTAGCTAATTGACTGTGTTTTCTTATTTCTGAATCCATATCTTTCCTGCAGAACTACTCCCTCATGGAATGACTGCCTATTCCTCCCTCTAGCTCTCTCTTTAAAAAAATACGGCTACCTTCCTTCCCATAACTCACCTGCCCCTTCCAATTTTTTGTCTTTCCATGGCAGTGGTTCTTGAGTTCAGAGCTCTTTTACGGACTGATCCAAAGCCCAGTGAAAACAATTGAAGGCTCCCATTGACTTTAATGGGTTTTGGGTCAGGTTTATACTTCCCTTGCACGATTGGTGCAGTGTTGCCAAAGTGCTATGAGAGCTGTAATATGCGTCATTAGGGAGAAGCTTTCAGTACCCACTGCCACAGCTCAGAAAGAGAAGAAAAATCTGCCTCTGAGGACAGGTCTGCACTACCACTTAAGTCAATCTAACATGTTGTTCAGGGATGTGAACCCGCTCCTCCCCCGAGCGACACAAGTTACAGCAACCTAAGCACTGTCCACACCAGCTCTATACGGCAGGAGATGCTGTCCTGCTGACATAGCTACTGTCTTGCATGGAGGTGGAGTAATTGTGCAGATGGGAAAGTACTTGCCCGTCGGCATAGAGCTCCTTCACCAGACATGCTACAGCAGTGTAGCTGTGCCAGTGTAGCACTTCTACTGTAGATCTGTCCTCAGGTGCAGAAGGTCAAGAAAGACTAACATCATTTAAAAAAAAGAAAAGAAGAATTAAAATAAATGGGATTAGTAGTTTATACTGAAAACTGTTTCTCTTTTAATAGAAAATGGCCAATGTCCAGTAATGCTTTCAGACTGCAGATTCGACCATAATAGCCAAAAGTCATTTCATCTTTCAACCTTGTGGAGTAATGGCTACCCACTAAAACCTTATCTCTCTCTCTCAACATATATTAGAGTATATCTAGCAAATTGATATTGGAAGAGCATTATTTCCTCATGTGCCAAGATCATCATGGCCTACTGAAACACAGTACAGTAAGTTGTAGAGAAATGGAGCCATCTTACTACCATTTTTATCTGACCTTGAAAATATTAAGAAAATAACATAACCCAAGAAGAAAACTACCAAAGAATAAGTATGGCTGTGGTTGAGCTAAGTAAAGACATGGAGTAGAACATATAATACAGAAATGCTCGACACAGGAGGCAGAAGTTCCCTCTCTACCAAAAATATCATTTAATACTAATATTAAAATGCCCAACTCTGTCCCATGTTTCAGTGGGGAGGATGTTTGATGAGACCGGCAAAGGAAAAAGCAACCTGAGTCCTGAGAGGGGGAGAGGGAAAGGAAGGGTCAAGCTTGTCTCTTTCACAGCCTTCCTCCTCCCAGAATATACATGGAAATTATGCATTGGCCATGCTCTGGGTGGAAAGAGGATTAATTCAAATGGTTCCAGCCCTTTGCTAAATATAAATCTCTCACAGGGATGCAGCAGCCATCCTGCTGCTGTTGCTGCCCAGTCCTAGATTGGAGGTGTATTTTGAACTGTGTTTCCAGTTTGGGGAACTGTTTCCTCTCATGGCAAGACTGACAAGGTGTCAAGCAGTGGTTTGTTTTTGTTTGCCTTGGCACCCTGGAGGCCCATTTTCATGCTAGGAAGGTGTAATGACAGAAATGTTAAAGTTGTAAATTTATAAGTGTAATTTCATTGCAATGAGAAGCTCAGTGGTGCCAACTGCCAGAAGTGAACATAAGAAACTCAGAAGATAACTGGAGGACTCTATTAGCCTGTATGAAATAGGGACGATCTTTAAGGCTTCTGAGACTGATATACACCTGATGCAAACCCTGAATAATGTAAAGCCAGGGACTGAGGTTAGGATGCAGAGTCTGTTGCAGAGAGTATAGGGAAACAGGACTTTTGAATCTCTGTCTCTTCTGTGGTGGTTCATAGGGCCTCTGATGTAAAAGAACTGCTGAGCCATATGTCTAGATCTGACCAATGGGCAGTGGAACTTACTCTTAGGGACAGGCATGTATATCCCTAGTGAGTAGAGGGTAGCTCCTGAGTCCTTAAAAGCATAGAGGGACTCGTCCGTCTTCTGGTTCAAGAGGTGTGTTCCATCAAAGGGGAAGTCCTCAGTGTTATTCTGGATCTCCTTAGGGAGCCTGATGCATGGAACCATGACTCTCTGCACATGACAATGGCAGTAGCCATAGCTCTAGGGGAGGTATGAGCAGCCTGCAGATTGCCCTTGTCTATCAGAAATTGAAAACAAGCTCTGTTTTGCTGCGGAAGGCTGTCAGTAAACTCTGCAAAATAGACATAGCTCAGGAAATCATATTTAGCCATTAGTGTTTATTGGCTATCCTGAACTGGAGGCTGGGTGATGGGAAAACCTTTCTCCCTACCATATCCAGGCATTTCCCCTCTTTTTTGATAGGAGTAAACCACAGATATTGTGGTCAAGCACATTCAGAAGCTGGATGGACCACCAGTGAGTTGGGAGTAGGTGAGAAAACAGAAATTCCACTCCTTTGGTTGACACATAATAGCGTTTCTCCACTTTTTTGGGGGTGAGATCACGAGTGGCAAGGGTATGGCAAACTGTCCTAGCTGGCTCCAGTATGGCTTCATTAATGGGGAGAGCTATTCTGTTGGATCCACGTGTTGGGATGATGTCTAAAAAATTATGCTGGGAGCCCTGGATCTTCTTGAGAGGAATCTGAAGTTCTCCAGCAATTCTGTGGAGAAAGTCCTGAAACTTCCTGAAACCATGGAGGGGGGAGGGGCGGTGCTGGGGAAGGGGGACTGTAGGAGGAGATGTAGAAGTCACTGCTTTGTCTGGGGATGATGATGGCAGCCTTGTTGGTTCCAGAAGGACCACTGGATCTGGAGTGTAATGTTCCTCCTCCTCTTCTGCTGGATGCGGGAGCAGATCTGAACATCCCCTTAGAGGGGAGGCAAAGGGTGACTCTGGTAAATTGGATTGACTCTGCAGGGGAGTACTAGTCCCCAGGTCCCCAATATGTCCAGGAGGAGTCAATACGTGGTCACAGAGGGGCCCAGGGCATGGGGTACCAGCGGCTTCAAGAGAGATGATGTAGAATTTGGTCTCAAACCAGTGCAGGTCTTTTGGGTGGTGGACGACATGTAGGGTAGGGGAAGTACAGTCAGTGCCATTGGAAGGAAGGTGTATTCTGCGTATAGAATAGGTGATAAATTCCTTCCAGTGGTTGATTCCCTCAGAGATGATGTTAGCTTCCTGGAAATTCAGAGACCCAATGGAGGAGGGGATTCCAGATCCAAGAGAGAGAAACTGTGCTGTGGGACAGCAATGGATTCCTGGTGTGGGCGGGGCTCTGCTTGTTTGAGCCACTGGTTCCAGTGAGGAGGAAGCTACTCCAAGCTGACAGTGATCAAACTTCATAACTGCTGTGGATCCTGGGGTTTTAGAGGAGCCAGAGGTGATAGCACCAATGGAACTCGGTCTGGTACTGATGGAGCTCATTGATTTAGAACATACTAAGTCCTCATGGACTGAGCTGATTGACTTGTTTACAAGTAAATACAACTTCTTTAAAGTAGATTTAGAGGAAGATTTAGTCTCATGCTTATATCTTTGTCTGTTTGAAGTTGAAGGCATACTGATACATCTTATTCTCTCTGAAAGAAACATCGCAGGCTGAAGACTGTCAGGACAGGATTCCCCCAGCGTATTAGATACTGTCTGCCTCACCTTGGCAGCTGCCATTGCTGATTAATGATTAATTGATTGATTTCACCTCATGAAGCCTGACTGCCCCGCCTCCTACCTGTTCTGCAAGTTGTAAAGAGGGACTTTAAAGCAATTATCTGAGGAGGGGGGGAGAATCCCAGTTTGCACCATCCCTCCCAGAGTCCCCATTTCACAGCTCCGTCAGTGAAATGACCAGATTGCAAAGTGAGGTGGCACAGAAACAACGTTCTTCCATGGAGCAGTTTAGGGTGGGCAAAAGAAAGACCACTTCTGGCTTGCTCATTGGAGAAGCAGCTGCAGAAGCTTAGCAGCATGAACACCAGGAAGTGAAGTGAGGTGAACTAGACCATAAAGAACAGTAGTCAGCAGGCACCACTTTCGCTGCCCTTCTAGAGAGCAATATTTCCTTGGGGCACCAATGATCAGTCAGGGGGCAGGAGATAATGATAATAGTGAAGAGGAGGAAGCTGTGATTAGCATAGCACCAGTTACTCCAATTTCTGATCCCAAGACTGACCCCTCAGCAAGCTACTGCCCGTACACCATCAGTTCCTTCTAAAAAAGTTTTCTCCACTACTACTTCAGTTCTGGAAAGGATGCAGTTTGTTAATCATAGCTTCTAGATGGGGTGGGGGGGATGGTCACTTTCTCCCATCTCTGCTGGATATGGTTTTGGTGTACTGCATTTCTCTCAGAAGAAACTGTCCTCCAGCCCATGCAAATATAATCTTCCAACTCCTCCTGGAAAACACATTAAATAGACATCCTCCTGGGTTTGGCAACATTTCAAAGCTGATGTTGCAGACAGTACCAGTGCCATTTGGCAACTATGCGGATGTAGGAATAGTTGGAGCCATGACCTCAAATTGCTGGGGACATCAGAAATGCTGAGTCACTCACATGGATACATCACAAAGCAAATGTGCTGCAAGAGGTTATCTCAGGAGAAAAGCAAACAGGTACTGGGGTCTACTACAAAGTAGAGGATGACACCATCAATGCTTTCCATGATTTCATCAGCTAAGGACAGCAACATCACTCAGACCACAGTGGACTGTTATCGTGGGAGGGAGGACGAAGATATAATCACAATGACCCTAAGGCCATGACACTGGTCAATGCATTCATTGGGCCTGCATCTTGGATTCAAGTCTGCCTCCATATGCCATGACATTATTGATTATTTGAAAATATGTTGTTTACATTTTAAAGATTCCAATCTGGCCACGCTTCTCAGTTACAAAGTGATTTCCAGAATCCACCAATAAAGATGCAACAGTACTCCAGGCTGTTACTTTCACTTTCCTATTAAAATAATAGGCTTGTAGATGGCCACCTGAATTCCATGTTACATGCTGAGTGTTATTACAGTTTACTTGCTTGAGATACACCAGGGTGCGGTGACACAGCTTAATTATTGTTCTCCTGCCATAGAATGGATGTGAGAGTTAAAGGAGACAAAACAGAAAGAAACTTAAAAAAGGTTAAGTGTTATATAAAGCATGAGGAACTGAAGGAAACTCACGTGGAAAAGACAATTTAAAAAGTGATAAGAAAAGATTGTGCAGCCCTCCCCCCTTAACTTCTTCCTCTTGAGACAGTAATTATGGAAAATCTCTAAAACCCCAGTCCTGCAATGACTTATGCATATGTTTAATTTTAGGCATGCATGTTTAATGATAAAGGCAGGGTCTGAATGAGCTCTCCCCTGACATCTAGTGACAAACTGGGAAAGGGGGGAAGACTTCAAGAGCAGACCAAGTTCTGGAGCACACTCTCTAAAAATCAGGGCATTTAAAAGTTTCTCTAGTTGGGCAACCAAAAATTGATGCACTCATAATCAAAATCACTTTTTAAAATGTTGACCTAAGTATGTGACTGGAATTAGGTAAATTTGAATGTGGAATACCGTATAAACATACAGGTATTTTAATATGGAGCTGAGAAATTACTGCAAAAATACTCAGAGCATTCACTCAAATTTCAAAATCAATTTGTTTTGGGAGCATTTACATACACACCCTTTAGGAGTCTGTTTTCTGTGAATATTGCATTGTAGTGGGCCGGCGTGGCTCCCCTCCTCCCCGGAAAGGGTCGAGCCCCGCCGGAGGCCAGAGTGGGCGGAGCTACAGAGCTCTGAGCCCACCCCTCAAAAGGTCAGGTGGCAACCCGGAACTATAGAAGCCGGCCCTCAGAGCTCAGTCAGGCCCCAGCAGCCGGAGAGACCAGACGTAGCTCAGGGAGCTCAAGGATGGGAGACTCTGGCGACCCAAGGGAGCCGCCCAGACTGGCTGGAGCTCCTCCGCGCTCGCTCCCCAGAGGAGCTGCCGGAGCTTCCCTGCGCTCGCTCCCCGGAGGAGCTGACAGAGCTTTCCCTCCCCTGCTACCTGGAGGAGCCGCTGGTGCTACCCTGGCCTGACTATCCCGAGGAATTCCCAGATCTACCACCCAGCCCCGGTCGCGATGAGCGTATGCTCGTGGACCCTTCAGAGGCCGACGTTAGGACCCAGGTAGGTCCCGAGGGGGAGTACGGAAGCAGCCCGGGGGCAGCTGACCCCAGTCAGGCTGCGAAGTTGCCAGAGCCTATGTCAGTGTGTTACGGTCAGGATCCTCACTGACTGACCAGCGGAGTGACAACGCTGTTAGGGCCCCGGGCTGGGACGCAGTGGAGTGGGAGGGCCTGCGTCCCCCCTGCCACCCCACTCCGGGGTGGCAGACTCCCCCTCTCCCTGGCCTGAGGAGGCCTTTAAAACTGTTACAGTTGCTCAGCCCTGACCCAGGCCTGAGCTTACTGACTCAGCGTTTGCTGCCCCTCCCTGACCTAGGGCCAGGCCTTTAAAACTGTTACAGATGCTCAGCCCTGACCCAGGCCTGAGCTTACTGACTCTGTGTTTGCTGTCCGCCTTGGCATAGGGCCTGGTGCCTCGAGGCTGGTACAGCAGCTCTGCTGGGGGGGGCTGAGCCCCTTGCCTGCCAGACGGACAAGCACTGCAAGGACCGCTGGGCTAGTTTCCCAGACCAACCGGAGTGGAGTGGGCTGGCGTGGCTCCTCTCCTCCCCGGAGAGGGTTGAGCCCCGGCCACACACGTTTACATGCATCTATTGAGTATTACTAGCAAGAATGTTCACACTAAACTTGCAGTAATCTCAGAAGTGAAATATTTTATCTGTGAGAGACACTGCTTGACGCAGCAGATGAGGAAAGTTCTCCCAATACCCATCATCTTTGTCCTTCCATAGAGGCCATTAAACAAGACAGCCAACATCCTTCAAAGTTAGGAATATGCAAATATATTGTGTAAATGTGACAAGAGAAAATTAAATTAAATTCTACTATTAGGCTACAATGGACTAATTTTTTGTAGGAATGATGCCTTGATAAAGGTCTGTGCACGACCCAAAAAAGAAAGAAAAAAAAGCATAACAATGTCTAAAATTCTCAAATCACAATCATCTGTTACCTCTCTCCAGTGGTTTCTTCAAGACCTTCTACAGATTAAAAGAGAAACACTGGAGTTTAGGGAACTCCACAATACCCTGAAATTTGTGACATTGCTTGTAGCTAACAGTTCCAATTTTAAATATTTTCAATACTGACTATCAGATCCTCAGAGTGACCTGTTTATGATCAATCCAAATCAAATAAAGGGTAAATTAGACAGGTATAGAGCTGTGAGTGTCCCTCTTTCCCTTCCTTTCTCATTCCTATAGTCTTCCTAGCTTCCCCATTCCCCACCCTACTACTATACCAATTAAAAACAACAAAAAACCCAACATCAACAAGGAAATACATAACTAAAGATGTGATGCCAGTTCTTCACCATCTTAATGTGCTTGTACGTTACATCCCAGTGCCCCAACTCTTTGTCTATTTTGCATCTTTTCACATGAAGGCTCTCCTGGACAATGTTTCTTCTCTATGTTTGTACAGAGCCCTGCACAATGTGTCCGCAATCCTAACTACGGCCTTTTGGCCTTGTCACTATATAAATGTTTACTATTACTGCTAATAAAAAAAAACTATTTCTGGAATTACAAAAGGTTCATGGAAATTCTCTGAGCAAGAAAAGAGGCTAGGCAGTAAGTTTCTCTCTGGCCCACTTCATTCTCCTTGTGCTGCTTGGTAACATGAAGGCAACACTACTTGCTAGCTAGAGAACTCCCCTAGCATGGCACAATTTCCAGTATGCAGCTGCTTTTGCTAGCTCCTAGGCTACCCCTCATTAATTCCCTGTTTAGGGAGGCCGTACCAACCAGTGTAGCTCTAATTTAGAAGTGTCTCCAGCATCCAAGAGCTATGAGCAGCTCTCTTGATTTCCCCCACTCTGCTGTATCTAGCAGAAATTGGGCACAGCAGCCCTAAATGTGTAGAGTAAATTATTCACTTGTGAATTATTCAGCTGTATGCACATATTTAATCTGAAGGTTAGTTACAAAATATTTCAGTCAGACAGTACTGTGTTAGGTAATTAAGCAGATGTATATAAGCAGGTATTGATCTATGCCAAAGAAGTATTTTGAAGCTTAATTCATTAAAGTTTTAAAAGTGCTTTGAGATCCTCAGCTAACAAATGCTATATAAGTGCAAAGTATCATATTATTGTTTCCTCAGTACTTCTGGATAACAGAAGATAAAAGGTCACACTATATCTTTCCATAGTGCTCACAATTGGTAAATTCTTGGTTTTTGCTACAAAAGAACAAAATCCATTATATTATAATGTAGGAATAATGAGATGCAGATATGAATATTATCTTTATTAAGTTGCTTAAGAAGAAGGGTTGAGTGGTTTAGAGAATAAAGGACTGGGATTTCATCTCTCAAACCCAGTGGGAATTTAATTTGCAATCCAGTATAGAGCTATGTTGGCTACCAACAGTAGCTTACTTTAATCTGCTCATAGTGGGGAATACCCTTCTCTGACAGTATGTTCCTTTACAAAGACAAGAAACAAGTTGCTATTTTCCGAAGCATGTTTGTTTGCTAAACTCTAGCTGGAACTAGGATGCCAAAATATCATAGAATCATAGAATATCAGGGTTGGAAGGGACCTCAGGAGGTCATCTAGTCCAACCCCCTGCTCAAAGCAGGACCAATCCCCAACTAAATCATCCCAGCCAGGGCTTCATCAAGCCTGACTTTAAAAACCCCTAAGGAAGGAGATTCTACCACCTCCCTAGGTAACCCATTCCAGTGCTTCACCACCCTCCTAGTGAAAAAGTTTTTCCTAATATCCAACCTAAACCTCTCCCACTGCAACTTGAGACCTTTTCCCCTGTCTGCAATACCCCGGTGGCCATTAGCTTCCTGAGTATCACAATTATAATTGGATAGCATGGAGCTGCTCATTTGCATGTAAGCTTATCTGGGAAATATCTGACTCAGGAAGTGGGTAAAAAGGGGACCCAGGATAGGTAGCGGATGTGAAGGATTTGGGAGATGCCCATAAAATTTAAGAATATTATATGTCTATCTGATTGTTGTTGTGTTGCTTGCTGTGTGATTTCAGAGGAGGTAACTCAGACATGAGCTGGCCTGTACATAGACAAGAAAGTGGACAAACACCTCTGATAGCCACCCCAGCCCCATATTTATTGATAATTAAAGGACAATGCAGAGAGCCAACTGCATGGAAGTTTATCCCCAACCCATTTCTGGTGGGGCTGCAGAAATCAGTTTTATCAGGTTTAAGAGATACAGAGAGACAAAGAGCTTTGGGATTGATAAATAAACAGCCTTGAAACACAAGGAGAAGACACAGGAACTGAGTGCAAGCAGACTGTACTCCAGTTCCTAGAAGTGAGAGTGCCTTGATAAGTTATGCTTTCCTTAGCTTCACGTAAGACAGTTATCAATGTAGACTGTTGTGTTAAAACTGTTTGCTCTTGTAATGTTCTGTCCTACCATTGAGTTTAAGCAATACTTTATTTTGGACAGGCTGTTTGGGCTCACTGCATTCAGGCCTGTCACCTGGATGAGGACACTCAAAGAGACTCAAGGGTTTCAAAGTTGCAGCTAGCCCGGAACTGTGACAATGGGTATTGAAACTTTTATCTTTGAAATCAGTAGCACAATCTAGATAGCAGCGATGGTTTTGTGGTTACAGCACTGAAGTGGGACTCATAGGGGCTGGATTCAAATCCCTGGTAGGGTGACCACCTGTCCCAAAATGCAGAGTTCAAGTCCTGGTCCTGGGCTGAATGACTCAGGGATAGCATTTGTCCCGAATTCCCTGCAGCGCTGCTCTGCATCTGCCCAAGGCTCAGGGGTGGTGCCTGCCTCTTCCCAACATGCAGGGTAAAGGTGGCCCTTAGCCTCTCCAACCCATGAGGCCCTGCCTCTGCTTCTCCTCTTCTCTCAGAGGTCCCGCCTCCTGGCCAGGCTGGAAGCTGGAGCCGGGCAGTGGTAAGAGCTGCCCAGAGAGGCCAGGACCTTCCACCTGCAATGGGTGGCACTCTCAGAGGGCAGAAATATGGGCCAGGGGCTGCTCTCAGGCACTCCAGCCCCCTACCCAGGGCAGATGGAGAGTCTGGGACTCCCCACAGTGGCCTGAGCTCCCTGGGCAGCTTTTACCATGGCCTGGATCTGGTTTCCAGCCTGAGCAGGGGGTGGGACCTCAGGGGGAGAGGAAGAGCAGGGCAGGGCCTCAGGGAAGAGGAGAGATGGGGCCACAGAAAGGGCGGGGCTCCTGCATGTGTCCTGCTTTTGCCTTTAAAAAGAGATGGTCACTCTAGTCTCTGGTCTGTCATAGTTTTCCTCTGTGACCTTAGACAAATCATTTAACCTCTCTGTGCCTCAGTTCCCTACTGTCTGTTTTGTCTATATAGATTGTTAACTCTTCAGAATAGGAATCTTCTCTTAATATGTGAATAGTATGTCCATATATTAGTACAACGGTAGCCTTGATCACAGTTGGGGCCTCTAGGTGCTACAAAGGAATAATAACACTAATATAAGTCCAGCCCAGTTCAGTAGTCCCTGAAAATTATTCCCATCTGTTGGGTGTTTTGTGGTCTATGTGAAAAGAGATGGTGCAGTCTCAATCCAGTCCACAGCAGCAAATATCCATGTCACAAAACCACTGGCTAGCATCCTGGTTGGTAGTTTCAACAAAGAGGTCAAGAAATGGATGGCCATGATAGTCTTCTCACCCCCTTAAGATTGGTCCTCTAGGTCAAGACTGAGGCAGACTATAGAGATTTGCTTGCACTGCCTCTACTGTACTTCTGGAAATAAAGAAACAACTTTAGTCTCCAAGGCTGTAATCTAGTACCTTTCACACTTGATTTTTAAAAAAATAAATGAACTACTATGGAGAGCTCCAAAAATGAGCCTTACTTTTAGTGAGATCTCTGGATGAAGTCTTGGCCTTACTGAATAGCATAATGGGCTAATTTAGCTACAACAAATCAGGAAAATGATCTTGGAATCATCGTGGATAGTTCTCTGAAGACATCCACGTAGTGTGCAGCAGCGGTCCAAAAAGCAAACAGGATGTTAGGAATCATTAAAAAGGAGACAGAGAATAAGATGGAGAGTATCTTATTGCCCTTATATAAAGAGATGGTACGCCCACATCTTGAATACTGTGTACAGATGTGGTGTCCTCATCTCAAAAAAGATATACTGGCACTAGAAAAGGTTCAGAGAAGGGCAACTAAAATGATTAGGGGGTTGGAATGGGTCTCATATGAGAAGAGATTAAAGAGGCTAGGATTTTTCAGCTTGGAAAAGAGGACACTAAGGGGGGATATGATAGAGGTATATAAAATCATGAGTGATACAGAGAAAGTATATAAGGAAAAGTTATTTACTTGTTCCCGTCATACACGAACTAGGGGCCACCAAATGAAATTAATGGGCAGCAGGTTTCAAACAAATAAAAGGAAGTTCTTCTTCACACAGCGCAGAGTCAAGTTGTGGAACTCCTTGCCTGAGGAGGTTGTGAATGTTAGGACTATAACAGCATTTAAAAGAGAACTGGATAAATTCATGGAGGTTAAGTCCATTAATGGCTGTTAGCCAGGATGGGTAAGGAATGGTGTCCCTAGCCTCTGTTTGTCAGAGTATGGAGATAGATGGCAGGAGAGAGATCACTTGATCATTACCTGTTAGGTTCAATCCCTCTGGGGCACTTGGCATTGGGCTAGATGGACCTTTGGTCTGACCCAGTACTGCCGTTCTTATGTCCATTGACTTCAAAAGGGCCTGAATTTCACCCTCTATTTTGATATAAAATCATTGATTGGATTATACTCTCTTCAGTGAAGAGAATCGCATAGTAGTAAACTGAAGAGCACTGTTTGGACAAACTTTTTAATTTTCAAGCACACATAGCATCACCTACTATAGATAAACCATTTCAAATAAACAGAATCTGGCGAATCTTGCAAGAGCTTAAAATATACTAGATAGAATAAGATTTTATAAAAATACTAGACAAGCCAAGAAGTTATGCATTTTCCAATATAATACTTCAAATTTTGCATAAAGCAACCCACTTCCTTATGTTGCTATCTTATTAAAATGCACCAGAGGTTAAATGAAAGGTAATACTTATAACTGCAGTAAACTAAAATGTGAGCTGTAAAAATACACTGTGTACATTTGTCTGTGTTTCTTTGATGCAATAGATACATATAAATTGTTGATGAGAAAAAGTAACAATTTATATGTAACTGCACTTAAATTTATACAGAAGCTTTTAACTAATAAAATATTGATTTTAAATTTAATGGTAGATCTTCCTTGAACTTTGACCTTTCATACTTAGTGCTGTCGATGAAATATTTAAGAGTCCAATATTTTCCATGTGAAAGGTAAATTCAGAGCTGCTAGACAGTAGGCTTAGTTGATACACTAGCCTCAGATCACAGGATACCTGAGCTGATCTCCATCTTTTGATCACAGGTGATGAAAAATGAGTTTGTAGAAATCTCTAAACCTGAGACAACCTTTTGTGTGGATCATAAAAGCCAATTTGCAGTCTCTGTTGAAGTGGGCCTACCGTGCTGCACTAAAAGGGAAGTGCTTCGGTGCACTGAGAATGCACTTTCACTTCCAATATAACAACCACTTCTGAGCCAAAGACATAATGGCAAGAGAAACCAATTAAATTTGCTCTCCTTATATGAAAAAAAGCCAAAATATTTTCAGTGTATTTTGTCAAATGTGTGTAAAGACTCTGTGATGTCCACTTTAGTGAAATCCTAAATATATTTACTTAATATCCCCTAATTTAGTTTGAGTCTGCCTTACTATAGCTGCATAAATTAACTCCACAGAAGTCAATGGAGCTGTGCCCATAGAGAATACAATATACAAAAAGTGAGAGGATAATCAAGCCAACGATTCATGGTTTTTCGTTAAGTTTGAAAGTAGGAAATCAGACCCAATTTAAATATGCCATGAGTATTTACACAAACAAAGCTAATTATTGGGCCAGATATAGGTTCAAAGATGGAAAAGAGGATCATACATTCAATAATTCTGGATTTTAAATGAACAGATTCTGGTATTAAACAAACTGTTGACACTCCCCACAGACTAGGACTGTCCAATAAGGACAGATGGCACACTGCTTTTTTATGGAGAGAAGCTGCTGTATATAGTGCACTGCATACTTTTTTTTTGGTATGTGGTTGTTATTAAATTAAAGAAGTAACATTAAACCAGTTGACCAGACTCCACTTTTGAATCAGACATTAGAAGACTGCCCAACTGCGTTATTAATATAGCTAAAGTAACTGCTGACATCAAGATGAACTCTAAAAATTCACAATTTGCACGCACACCAATCTGGAGCTTCTCTACTCTGTACAATAATAACTAATTAACAAAAAATCCTTAACTTTTTGCTCCTTGCACAAGGTGAATGATTGAATAAGGATCTGTAAAATATTATGGTCACAAAACTATATAAAGTGGCAAGCTTCTGGCTCAATTGCATCAGGTACAATGGACTTTGCTCTGCAATCTGAAAGTCTGGTCATCAATTAGGAAGAGTGTGTGTGTGTGTTTGTTTCGTTGCAACCCCTCTTGTATTAGATTGGAGTCTTAAATTCTTCTAAATGGAGAAAACATAATTGCATTATCCAAAGTTGTGTCTTCATGAAAATGCAATAATGAAACTCTGAACTGAAGTCTTCAAATTAAAGTAAATATTCTGTACGATACAGCTAACCTACTGAAATACACACAATACAATTTTGCAGTCAAGATATTGCCATTGAATTGACATTGTAAACTCATCTTCATATGATGTACTATCTAGTCATTTTGTTTAAACTATTGGAATGTGAAGAAAAACATTTAAATTTGTAGTATAAGAACTGACTGGTAGATGAAAAGTAGACATTTCAGAGAAAACTTGAGGAACTGTATAATCAGCTAATATATTTTCTGCATTCTTATTCCCTGATTTTTCACAACTAGAAGATATATATTTTATAAAAACAGGGCATTGGTTTCTAATTTATCTGCTTCTGACATAAGTTGTTTTATTTTGTGAGCCAGTTTCTCTGTGACACTGGAGCAACAGCAAAGTAAGCATTAAAAAAACCTATCTTCCCTTTGTGATTTCAGGATAATGTTCCATATTTATAACTGTTTATTGAGGAAGCAACACAGCCAATGACTGTTATAATATAGGTACCTGAACTGGAAGGAATACCTTAAAACAGCCCACAAAGAATCAACAAACTACCATGCATCACAACTTTGAACCTGAGCTATGAATAGATTCTTTTAAAGGTGGCTGAAGAGAGGGCATAACATTTTATTTTCACATTATTTTGCTTTAAAACAGGCCTTTTTTGCAAAAAGTTGTGAAAAACATGGAGATTCTCCTGACTGTAGCACTTCTGAAGAACAGTGCCAGTGAACACATTCTCTCTCTCACGCATGCGTGCGCGCATGCATACACACACACGAGCATGCGGATCAGTCTGGCAGTTAGCCAACAAACTGAAAAGAACATACTGGTACTCCAGCGATGTTATGCTGAGCAATTTGTGGATTTGTTTGTGGTCTTTGTTTTAGAATGTAAGAATTTTTGTAATTTAACTCTATACATATATTCTCTTAATAGTTGCGATCTTAAAATCTATTTATTATTATTATTAAATACCTATATTGCCATACTTCCCAGAGCCTCCATCAGGAATGGGACTTCATTATGCTAGGTGCTGTACAAACACAAAGGTAGGCAATATTTGTGCCACAAAGAGCTCACATTCAAGAGGATAAGTGGCACATGAAGGACAGGAGAGCAGGAAACATATATATATATATATATATATAGGGGACTGGATAGTGTAGTGGTTAAGAGCGCCGCCCTTTGATACGGGAGACTGCCCTTTGATACGGGAGACGGGGATTCAAATCCCGATTGGTACCCAACTTTCCAGTAGGGGTCCTTGGGCAAAAGACTCCCTAACGCTTCACCTGCCTACCTCAAATATGAGTGACATGAACTAGGAGAGTCATGCCGGCTCGGACGTCGCCAGGATTAACAAGGTCCGTGCCAGATGTTGAGGAACCAGGACAATCTGACGATAAGTGGGCTACTGGAACAAACCATTCATGGACGAGACAAGAGAACCTGGAATTGATGGAATGCTACTACAACAGTAGACCTAATGAGAGGGGATATATGGAACGTGTGAGGGGACTATGGATGGACAAAAGACCTACATCCACACTTACTGAGAAACAGCTAGTTACCCAACGCTTCAATGTAGTAAAGAGGAAGCTGCTCTCACAGCTTGAGATAGACCAACTCCACATTATATCCCAGACTCAAGAAGACCTGGAAGAACAAGTGGATGTGCAGCCTCAGCACCTTGAAGCTTAACCGAACTTCACTACGCAACACCCAAATCGACATCTGCCGCCCCCAGCAGAGCAAGCAACTGATAATGAGGCATAAAGATCATGGTAGAACTAGCTACAGTCAATCTCTGACGAGACCGATTACCTAGGCTCAGTGAGAAAGTACCATCTGATAGTTATGTGATGCAAGATGAGCGATAGAGCCTCAGCTGACATCCTACTAACCACCATAACTCAAACACATGAAACTGAGTATAACGCTCAGCCTCTGTAATCCTGGAGATGCCTTGGCTTCACGATCAATGAAGAACAATACGCACGTATGTCCCTACCACGCTGGAAAATGAGATTGGAAGGATAAGATCAAGGGCAGACGTCGGAGAGCAATAATTTAGGTTTCAGCTGGTGGATACTACCAGAAGGGTGTAGAGTATTAAAGCGATAAGACTCGGCTACTGAAAAGATACACAGGGTCCTGAACTCCACTGAAGCCCTAGAGACTGGCTAAACAAGGGCTCAACACGCACTGGCTACCAGGCAAGGAGATACACTAGAGAAGCAGAGGCCCAAAAAGTAACATTGAGCCTCTGTTCTCACAGAAGATAGTAACCATCCAAGGTGTTAAAACTCCCAACTGCATGTGCATACAACACACATAACAGCCAACGCTGAGGCGCGCCGAACCAGCAGCAGAAACTAGAACCAGTACTGGAAGAACATATGGGAGAAAAAGATAGACCAAGTTCAGAGTAAACCAGTGCAAAGTGGCGCAGGACTGAGAACAGAGCACGCAGCAATCCTCCCAAGACAGAAACCAGTACACCGGATCGGCCCCAGTATTCTTCACAGTAGAGACATCCAGCACGGGTCACAAGGGACGACAGGAAGCTGGGAGATACACACCTGGACCAGGAACTAGCATGATGCATCCACACTAACTGAGCTTGCTCAAAGAACTAACAGCAGTGGCATGAAACGCCTAGCAGCACCAGATGTAGCCAGCTGGCTAGCAGCAGGTCCCACCCAACCTGGCCCTAACACGAAGGAAGGACATGTGCTGATGCAGAAGACCCCTGCAAGGTGCACCAGAACCGTCCAACTACCGGCCAAAACCTGCCTCCCATCAACATGGAAAGTCCTATTCAGGCTATAGCACTATAGACCGCAACTCGACGCACGGGCACTGATCAAGGACTGGGCATAATGAGCATCACTCAGAATGGGGCGATTCGGCGAACGAACACCAGAGGCTCAAAACACCCAGTTGCTACGATAGATAGAAGCATCGCGCCCGAAGAAGACTCCAAGGTCTTAGACAAGAACCACGCTGAGCACGCCATGGATTGACTCTAGGAAAGCCTACGACTCAATGCTGCCAACCGTGGAATCTGTGAATGGGTCTTGGCGCTACCTGTATCAAAGTCAACGCAATACTAAGGACCTTCCTCAAGAACTCAATGGGACTATGGAGACAACACTGTGGAAGTCAACTCAAGGCAGCATTACACCAAGTGGCCAACAAGTTGTGGCTAGTACAGGTGATGGCAGCCTGTCCCAGACTGCTTGACTATTGCTCGTCAATGCTTTCTGCATAGCTTAACCCCTACAGCACGATAATCACAAGGATATGTGAGCTGGATACGTGGTACAGGGTTCAGGAGGTGAACGAGAATCAGCTCCATCAGCCCCTTTCGTATACATGAGATGACAATGCAAGCTGTATTGCTTAAGAATGAACGAGCACTATCGATCGCTAACAGCCTATTGACGTGGATCTACAGTATGAGGATATCGGACGCTGTCATGTCGTGACATGGAGAGTGGTGGCCAGATTGGTGAGTGAGGAGAAGAGGGGAAGGTAGTCAATACTGATGGGGGTGGAACTACCATCGGGCCTACATAGCACGACAATTGACCCGAGCCAACAGCTCACAAGTACCTGGCGTCCCACAGTTCACATGGAAACCACGATGAGGAGCAGGAAGACAGCACTATGTAACTTATCAAGAAAGATCTATCAATCCAAAGGATAAGACAGGTCCTGCAAGAGCCAGCTCAGTGGGAAAACAAGATCACGCACAAGCATCGCCATCCGTCACAAGTCGCCCTAGTAACGTGAGCGCCAGAAATGAACCTGGACGCCATGAGCCACCGGGTTCAATACATAGATGCACGGGTCACATCACGTACAATGTCGTGGAAATGAATGACTTATGAAGTATAGAACACTTGGTCGGATAGGACGAACATAGTGACTACGAGAACATGGCAAGTGCCAAGTATGTAAGATACGTAAGGCTTCCTACAAACAGAGGTTTCCGGCCTACAATGGTCAACACCCAGAGACTGATATGATACAGCCGGAAAGAAGGTGGGTGGGGCTTGTGGGTAAAGCGTCAAAGCCACTGTCCTGGATTGGAAACCCGGAAACATCCAGGAGTAACATCAGTACAGATGGCCCCCAAAGATGAGCTGCTGAGACAATGCCTGAGGCAGCAGCAGGACATGGGAGGAAGACCAGCAGAAAGAAGTGCCATGGCGAGAACAAGACCCTGCATGGGATGTACCAGTCGACAGGATTAGCTGAGGTGGCTACATTGGGAAATCCTACCAGTGGTGGAAGGGCTGGACTAAAAGACGCACTTGAGGCACTGATTCATCAGTACAGGAACAGGCACTGAGCACCAGGATCCCATTGAAACCAGGGGTCTACCACACTAGAGAGGACCAGGGGCAGACTGATGGCAGAGAGGCCTCAGAGACAGTCCACACATAGTGGCAGGATGTAGATGCAGGCGAGAACAGCATACACTGAACGGCAAACCAACTGGTTGGCATTGTGTACAGGACATCTGC
Source organism: Chelonoidis abingdonii (assembly GCF_003597395.2). Classification (NCBI taxonomy): domain Eukaryota; kingdom Metazoa; phylum Chordata; order Testudines; family Testudinidae; genus Chelonoidis; species Chelonoidis abingdonii. The sequence goes on from NC_133769.1 coordinate 263,537,797, forward strand.
ACAGCATATGGGCTAGACCCTCCAAGACCAGATGGGAGATTCCACAGAAGGTTGTGGAGAATAGCAGGGCTAAGATTCTGTGGACTTCCAGATCCAGTCGGACAGGCGGTACTGCAATAACCAGACATTGTGTAATAGACAAGGACCAGAAGACAGCGGTGGTGATAGATAAGCAGTGCCAAGTGACAGCAACATCAGGAAGAAGGATATGAGAAGCTGGAGAAGGTACCAGGCTGAAAGAGGAACTAGAGAGGATGTGGAAAGTGAAGTGTCATAAGTAGATAGGTAAGAGTTAATTTTATTTTACCTGTAAGGGTGAACAAAGAGGGAACCAAACACCTGACCAGAGGACCAATCAGAGACCTGGATTTTTTTTAGCGTCTGGAGGGAATGGAAACTCGGGGTCTTTTTGTTTTCCTCGGCTGTGAGTAACAAGCTTTTCTTCTAACTCCATCTTCTTTCAAACGCTGCTATCAAGTGTGAGTACCAAAGGAACCAAAAGTAATCGGCTGTGATGTGCTTTGATTCGTATTTACAGGGTGTTGATTTGCTGGACTGTTTAATTGGGCTACTTTTTTAAATCAGACTGTTTATTCCTATTTTCTTATAACCATATCCTGTATTGAGTTTCTTATGCAGTATTATTGTTCTGTATTTTCTTTCTTTTATATAAAGTTTCTTTTTAAACTTGTGGGGAGTTTCTTTTCCTAGTGAGGCAGAGGGGAGAGGAATTTCTGTGCCCGGAGCTCTGTTACATCTGTGACAGGCAGGGGGAGGGAAAAGCCAGCTCTGTGTCTCTTTCCTATTGTCCCAGAGCGGGAAAAGGCTACGGACAAAGGAGGGGTGAATCTTTGTGTGAGCTGACTAGGTTTGAATGCATAGCCTCGGGAAGCTAGATTGCCTCTCTGGTTGTATTCAAAGGGAATAGGACAGCATCGCACCGGCTAACCAGGAAAGGGGGGAAGCTGGGAGAGATAGAGGAGACCCAGGGGCTCTGAGTCTGAGGGGTCCCCAAGGAAAGGTTTGGGAACCCGAGGGGCGAAACCCTGGAAAACTTCGGCTGGTGGCAGCGAGATAGGATCCAAGCTGGGTATAAGCTTGGGGAGGTTCACAGTAAGCACCCAGATTTTGTACGCTAAGGTTCCAGATTTGGGACAGACGTTACCAGAAGCAGAAGGCCAAAGTGGTCCCAGTGGTGGTAGGGCACTTGGGGCTGTGACTCCTAGCTGGGTGAGTGGCTCCAACAGATCCCAGGAACAACATCAGAGCTCTCTGTCAGAAGAGTGCAGTGCTAGAACAGCTAAGATACTGCGCAGAACCCTCAAACCCCAGGCCTCTGGTAGAGACGGCGAGTTTGAGGAAGCACATACCACCCATAGGGGTGAGAGGGGAATTTTTATAGTGACAAAGTTCCTCCTCTCCTTGGTGAGTCCTGCGCTATTGGCGGATTGCTCACCTCAGGCATTTCTCTCTGGTGGAACCCACAGTCCGGGTCAACTCCTCCTGTTGTCTGATCAGGAGTTGGGAGGTTTGGGGGGAACCGGGGCCCGCCCTCTACTCCGGGTTCCATCCCAGGGCTCTGTGGATTGCCAACTGTCTATTAATGCCTCCTGTAACAGCTGCATGACAGCTACAACTCCCTGGGCTACTTCCCCATGGCCTCCTCCAAACGCCTTCTTTATCCTCACCACAAGACTTTCCTCCTGGTGTCTGATAATGGTTGTACTCAGTCCTCCAGCAGCACACCCTCTCACTCTCAGCTCCTTGTGCCTCTTGCTCCCCAGCTCCTCACATGCACATCACAAACTGAAGAGAGCTCCTTTTTAAATCCAGGTGCCCTGATTACCCTGTCTTAATTGATTCTAGCAGCTTCTTGATTGGCTGCAGGTGTTCTAATCAGCCTGTCACCCTTAATTGTTTCCAGAAAGTTCCTGATTGTTCTGGAACCTTCCCTGTTACCTTACCCAAGGAAAGGGGACCTACTTAACCTGGGTCTAATATATCTGCCTTCTATCACTCTCCTGTAGCCATTTGGCCTGACCCTGTCATAATATATTTTTCCCCTTTGCTTTTGTACTGTACGAATAAAAAAAACTTATCAGATATCTCAGACTGCCCCAAGGCTAAAATCATTACCTAGCCTACCTTAGCCATCATCATTTAGCAGAGTTCATGTTTGTGGTGGCAGACTGGGACCTGGAGAGGGAGCTGATGGAACAAAGGGAGTGTATTCACTGCATAGGGATGAGTGTGGAAGAAAGCATGAGGACATTTGTGGGGGAAGTGGATGCTGGAGGCTGGCACAGCTGGTGAAGGTGCAGTGCTGACAGTGTGATAGAAGAGATTAAAACATTTACTTATCAGTGTTTTTCAGTTCACTTTTAAATTTAATACCACAACCAAGAGAACTGGCACAAATATTGAGATACAGATATTGTCAACTGAGTCTGTGCAGAGAGAACACACAGTAAGATGAAGTATTCCCATCAAGCTTACCTTCAGGCTCTCTAATCTTTCTTCCTGCCGCGGACTTGCGAAGCACGCTCCGTCCTGAGTTGAACAAGCTAGTTAACTCATCAAGGGGACTGGTCAAGGGTCTTGAGTTTGTAGGGCTGTATGGAAGTGGAGATGATGAGTTGGAGTTTGATTTCCTGTGCTCAGCTCTTGCCACCTTTACTGGGGAGTAAGGCAGCTTGGAGAATGGGGAAGACGAACCTCCAACTTGAACAGGATTTGGTCTCTGAGGTACTTTGGATGGATCTGAGTTTGTTCCTGTTTTCCCTGTATTAGCTAGAAAAGTAGCAGAAGTCTCTGGGGGAAAAGTAAAATGTGAGGAAGGTCGATAGGAAATAGATGGGGGCATAGGAGGAGGCGGGGGAGGGAGAGGAGGAGGAGTTGAAGGAGGAGATACTTTGCTTGAAACATTAAATACAGCCAAACCTGGGGATGAAGGCCTTTCATTCTCCCCTTTCTGGTTTTTGGAATACTGTGGGGATAGAGGACTTGAACCCTCTGACTGCACTGGGTATTTTAGATTGGTTTCCAGGACAGGAAGCTTTTTCACTTCTAGTGGTGTTAGGGGTGATTCATCAGAAGCAGGTGAGCATGTTACAGGGGTTGGAGGAAACACAAGAAGTGGGGGCCTATGAGGAAGCAAGTTTGGGAAAGGGGCTGGAATGTCACAAGAGTCTTTATAGCCCAAGGCTGCTTGATTATTTGCATCAAGTTCTTCAATGGGTACAGAGTTTTTGCTCTCAAACAACAGCGCAGGAGATCCGGTCACTAATGGAACCATTCCATTACCATTGCTGACTTCTTCCAGTAAAAAATATTTCATCTCTTCATAAACAGACTCTCCTTGGTCTGGGCTTTCTGGTTCAGCAGAACTATTCATCATAGCATTCCCTACCATTTCAATATACACCGGCTCAGTTTCCTCCTCTTCCTGTGACATACACAAACTCAACGTGCTGTGATGTGGCCCATCAGCAGAAGCTGCTCTTTGTATTGTCATAATGTCATGACCACCTGTTTTAGATACTACATTTGAATGTTTCACATCCCCAGGCTTTTCGCCAGATATCTCTTCATAGGAGCCACTGAGCTTTGTGTTGGGACTTCTTTTTGGCTTTCTGGGAGGAATCTTTTTCATGGTGCTATAGTCATCACTGTGTGGCCTTGGTCGGGTCAGTACTGAAATGGAAATATATATATATATATTAACAACAGATCAAGATCTTGAGTCTTCTGCAAGATAATGTCTTACAAAAGTTTTTTTCTTAAACCTTCATTGGATAGGATTCAAGGTATTGTAATGAGCTCTGGTCAAAAGCTAACCCACATGCATATGGAGTAAGAAATAAGACTCAGGACTTTCTGCTTCAAAAACCACTGGCCTCTATAATTGGAGGTAAAGAGATGGAATCTTGCCTTGCTATCAGTAGTACTAAAGTTAGTCATCACCGGGTGAGGATCAGAAATACCTGAACCGATCAGCCATTCAATGAGTGGTGCTCTGCAGGAGTGTGCAGTGTCCACTGGGTTTGCCCAGAGTTGCTGGCTAGTGGATGACGGAGGGAAGCAGCACAAAGGAAGCAGAAACCACACACAAGGCCTCTTCCGTGAAGTCTTACAGCCTGGAGGATATTCTCTCAAAGGGTTTAGAGCTGGCATAACCAGATTGTAGTTACCCTCCTCACAGCCTCTGGTGCAGGAGGTGAGGAGTGGAAGCAGATGGCATGCCAGGGGCTATCCTCAGCTGGTAACTGATCCCTTAGAACCCTTGCTAGCTGTCACTAGCTAGAGAATCCCAGACTCCACTTGGGGTAGAGAATCAGGGAGCTATAGCTGACTCGCTGGACAGACCTCCAATCTGTCACTCCCATCAGAACTTGGGTACGGTAAAGAATCTGGTCCAATAATTTCACATTTATTTAGCCTATGCACCTTCAAAGATGCCAGGTGATTTATAAATTGGTACATACCCATTACCATTAACATAAGCAAAAACTGTCATTATTTCAAAGAACCATTTGATTGCAGGTAAATTATTCCTCCCTAGCACTGCTGGACACAGAAGGCCCAAACACTGTGCAACTGCTGAACTGCGATAGAAAGCCTCAAGCATGGACTGGAACTCTCCATCCCTTAAATGCGTCTCTCCCCTCTGGAGCACAAGGAGTGGTTTCAGGGGTGGATGGGCCAGAAGAAGGATAGGAAAGATGGAAATACATCTGACATAGACACATCAACCTAAATTATCAGGCAAAGAGGATATGCAGGGCCTTCAGTCACCATACCAGTGGCTACAGAGTGGTTGTATACTATTTCCTACCCCAATTGCAGCAAAGGAAGGCTCTGCTAGGCAAAATCTGATTACTCAGGCTTAACAAGTGAGAGCAAAAAGCATTTCTTCCTCTTTAATTTGAAGGATGGTGAGAGGGCAGGACTACTTTAATCAAAATTGCAGTTTACACACTGTAATGCTTTGAAACCTTTTTGGACTTTCATTCTATTTCAGTATGATCTGTGTACCATTACATCCAAGATCACCACATGTGAATTCTCATATAATTCACTTAACTCGCAACTCAAGTGCAGCTATCTCTGGTTTGGTTTATTCTTGTGCCTTCATATTAATGTGGAGAGAAAGAGTAGATAATTTAGATCTAACTTGGTAAAATTCAACATTCAAAATGTTTTACTTTAGCTGTCAAAAGGTTATAACACTGTTTAAAAGGTGAAATAAAAATAGTTAATAGGTCAGAATGGCTAAAATTGACACAACTCACTTATGTCCAGGGAGAACTTTGTAAACAGGTTTTTGTTGACGACAAACGAGGAAATTAGAACAAATGAATAGTTATTTACTGATTTAGGAATTACTGATATGTTGGCAATTTTATTTATTGCCACTGAAGATATTCTAAGGAAACAAGACTTTATGAAGGCATCTGAAAACATTTTAAAGATTCAAAGTCAAAAGATCAATGTTTGTGAGAGTTAGTCCCCTTCTGCCTAACCTTCATTAGCTGTTTCCTTAGAAGCTGCTGACAGGCAAGCGCTAACAGCCTCGTATGAAGCGCTCAGTCGTGTGTTAGGGTCCCTTTTTGGTTTGGGAGGAGGCTGTTTCCGTGGTGATGGCAGGCTATTACTATCATCCATGCTGAACACAGAGTACAGGGAGGGGGATCTGATGGATGATCCAGCCACAGAATGTACCAAGCCATCCACTGCCATGGGGACAGGCACAGAACTGGAATGAAAATGCTTAGGCGTTCGGCAGCCAGCAAAGCTGTCCTCAGAGACCTTCCCGCCCCTATTTTCAGCTCTGAAAAGACAGAAAAGATGCCCAGATGCATTATTCAAATGATAACAATGAACCTGTTCATGCAAACATAACAATGGCTTTTTGGTAAACAATCTTCCAACACCCCTGCTGTGCCTAGAGGGTGTGTGTAGTAATCTTCTGACAGACAAATCCAGATCAAGCTGCTAGAATTCTTCCATTTCCTGTTTTATGATAAAACAAGGCACTGGATCTTTTTCACCTGAATACAGCTTTCCTCAAGTAGTTTCATATTGTTTATCAGACATCCATTGAATGAATTGTTCACTCTTTGACTGTTAAACACAGTCAAAAGCTAGGATTTCAATCTGAATGATAATTTCAGAGAAATGCATTTTAATAGAAAGTTACTGAGGCAGCAAATGCTGAGCTTTTATCACTATTTTCTAAAAAACCAACAACTATAAATTCTACTTATGAAATCCAAATCTTTAAAATATTGTGACCTTTTAACAGATGAATTTGGCTTTGTGTTATATCCTACCTAAACACCAACAGAAGTCTTCTTGTTTAAGCTTTCCACTATTAACATTTTGAGCACAATTGTGGATTTTTCTAACTTATTGTAGTGATTTTATTTAAAATATCTGCAGTTTACAATATATATTGGAAAATAATGTTGCTAGTTTGATTCCAAAAAGCTGGTGAAAATAAGACACCCCCCCCCACACACACCAAATTTCTTCACTCTTAAAAAGCAAGAGTTACTTAGATTAGAAGTAACTGAAGACACCTTCCAGATGTCTAAAACCAGCCTTGTAATACAGTGTAGCAATGTAGTGTACTAACTAAAAGATGGTAGTACAATAACTTTACAAACAAGCCCTCCAGCATTTGTTTTTATAATTGTATTTCTGCATGGCAGATCACCAGCAGAGCTGGACTGAACTACAGGATATAGCCAGCTGCCCATGTAGTACATGAAATAGCTAAAAATGAAAGCTTAGTGCTCAGTGGAACATTTGTTTTCAGTGTAATGTTTAATTACAGTTTTTTCTACAAAGGTATTTCCTACAGTATGTAATCACTGGGATATCTGAAGCTAATTAAACAGACCCAATGTCATTTTTACTTCAGTAAAAATCATCTGACAGAGGCAATCAAGACAAAGGGGAGCTGTTTCTGATAAGATACAGTGAGCTGGAATCAAGCTCCTGTGGAAAAATAAACATTCCTATGATCAGTGAGTTATAGACACAGATAATAAGTTTATATTACAAAACCCGCCTTTCCATGCAGGTATCTGTACTTAACCCACAGGGATGGATGCTAGAATATTTGCTAGATTTGCTAGAATAGGTTAATTAAACTTTTAATTAATGATAAACATTAAGCAATTTTTTAAAAGAGAAGACAAGATCCTCTTGGCAATCCGTCTATTAGGCACATTTCTCGGTCTGGACTTCACTGCTTTTTTTATGCCTGTATAGCTGTTCCTACTATCTTGTCACATATCCAGTTGAATTTTCTAAGACAGAGTTATTATTATTAATTATTATAATTATTTATTAAAATCTCACTAAAAATCTATTTCACCTTTACTGAAACTATTTATTTTTAAATGCTAAAATATCTTAGAGATTTTAACAATAGTTATTGCATGTGCTGGTGTCTCCTGAATCAGATATCTTTTACATTGTTGCTTTATGCAGCTAGAATTACCTGATATGGCTTTACAAACAAGAAAAGTATTTAATGAAGAACCAAGAGTCATTTAAGCATACATTTAAAGAAGCCAGAGTCAAGTTTACATATGATCATTATTACTGCCATGACTAGCATGGACTGTACTGAAAACTTTAGGAAAACTGATTCCTACAGTTAGAGAAGTTGCTTTCTCTCCGTACCTTTTGGGGGCTTCTTCTTGCCTGTTTCTAACCTCTAACTTTTCCCGTCGGTAAGCAGCATTCATTTCATTGCGGAGTCGGTCATTTTCCCGAGCAATGTCAGAAGCATTCTGAATGACCAAAGCATCATATGCTTTCAGCCCCATATCCTCTGCATTCTGTAGAAAGTCTTTGATTGATGTGACCTCTTGCTGTTTGATGCTCATCTTCTGTAGCAAACGCTGGCGAGCTAGAAATCCTCTTACAACTGCCATAATGCAAGAAAAAAGATATAGACTAACGAGAGATAGAATTCAACAATGAATAACTTAATATTATTGTGCATTCAGCTGTAAAATGGATAGTGTGAATAAATATCTAGCAATATCCTTTGTGAAAGGAGAAAGAAACATTAGGCTTTCTCTACCAATTGCATACCAAAATGGACAATATGCATTTTTTGCTCACTAATAACAATGCCTAAACTGAGGCGTAGTAATAAACTCATTTACCAGTTTGAGTTACCAGTACTCAGTACTTAGTTTCATTGGCAATTTTTCTCCCTTTGCTTATATCACACTATGAAGCTTACGTCTATGCTAGGGAGCGTGAGACGATAATATTATGGCATAAATTTAAAACATCATTTGGCTCACAATGTGCTAATTTTCTATATGATAGAAGGTTCAGTTTGTCAACTTCCTCATAGTGGGAAAGAATGTTGGTACATGTCCGATTATAAAAGAGATGATAGCCTATTCTTATATGCATTCAATGTTTCTCTCCTTATTATGTACAAAAAATTAAACTCTTAGTCTTCCAACCGATGACAAGAGATTAATAAAAATGGTATAAGAGGAAGGAGTCTCTGGGTTCCATGCATTATAAAGAATGTATATTTACATTCTTTGTAATATAACAGTATCATCCTTTGAATACTGGAGTTTTTCATATGGACACCTGCAGACAATTGTTATTTTAGATATATGTTGTTTCAAAAGAGGTGGATGGATAGAGTTATTGGCCTATCTATTGGAGTGGTAATAATTGAGTATGTGCTGTGGCTTAGTAGGAAGAGTGAGCTAACTGTATTGTACTTTACTTGTAATTTTAAATAATCAACAGAATGCTCAGAGTTTGTGGGTGGACATTTTATTGTAAATCAAATTGTGTATATGCACATACAGTACAGGGAACAGATAGCATAGTGTGTATAAAGGTCTGTTTGCATGAGTTTGGGACAATCACATTACACAAGAGTAATGAAGCCATAGGTGAGTTATGGAAGTCATCTTAAATTATGTTAATAAAATGTTCATACTACACCACCATCATGTATATTCTACGTGTATGTCATAGTTTACAAGAAACTATTTCACAAATGTTTAGAGAATTTAAAAAAGTGCTTGGGACTATTTCTGCCTGCAAAATCATGTGCATTAGTTCACCTTAGTAAAAATGTAAAGGATTCAGGGAGAAAAAATGAAATAAAATAAATATATTTAAATGTAATGCACTCCTACAATCACCACATATAGTTTTTTCTATTCATGAATATGTCACAAATTAAAATCACATGTATTGTCTTTTTCCAGGGTTAGAAGTGCAGTGAGTCCCACTGGGAAGCTGATTTAGGACTATTTAACTGATGTCAGAAATATTTAGGTGATTTTATTACTTTGACTTCCATCTAGTAAGAACAAATATACACATTGAGCCAAATCTCACTCATTCATGCAGTTAGTCCCATTACAGCCAACGGAAATATTCCTATGAGTAAGGTGAGCAAAATTTGACTACAGCCTTTATTCAGTGTTGTTTGAGTTCAAGGGGAAAAAAAACATTGAAACAATGAAAAAATTGATATTAAGGTTTTTCAGGTAAAAATTTGATATCAAAGTTTTCACCTGCCAAAAATCTAAAAAGCATACGGCTCTTTTTTTAATTGCACAACTGAGTATTTAGTTCTTAGGAATGCTGTACTGTAAAATGAAATAGAAAACAGTTGTGCTGAACTAATCTAAAGGAAAAATGTCTTCCAGGAATGTAAAATGTTACTGAATAAAATAAAGAGGATAAAGCTGACAGCAACATAAGATATTTATCATCACTTTCCTTGTTCTTGTTTATATATTTATAATTAGATTTTCTTAGGGATGCTCAGTGTTTAATTGCTTGAAATGCAGGAAAGGTTAATGTGAATATTCAATATTCTCTGTGTCCAAAATTCACTGGGTTTTGAATTCACCTAGTCTTATCTATTTCAAGCATGTTTATAATGGAGGAATTTGAGGGTTTACATTTCCATTATTGTAGCAAACTGTGTCTCAATCTCTCTAGCCACATTTTATAATAAAAGTTGACTTCTTTAACATCAGAAATATTAATGCACTAACCTTATTTAGTTCAAAAGGAAATTAATAGTGCATCTTCCTTTTGATAATTTTATGAGAGGCTTCATATTTAACACACACATTATTGAATCTGAACTCATAAAATGCCGGTGTTGAGGAGGTAATGAATACATGCACAGAACATAATCTAGGAGAGTTCATTGCTCTCAAAAACACAATATTGAAAGAGCTTAATCATATAGAATTATTCCTTCACCTGCTGTACTTTCTGAAATATATTTTCAGAGCAAATGGCTTATTTGCTAAACATTTAAGCAGAAAATCCTAAATCGCCTTGAAGAAAACAATATATTTCTAAAGCTCTGATACATTTTTACCTTTGTTTTAGATATTTTTGTTTTATTTTTTAAAGATAAATGAAGCAAAAGTGAACCAATGGCAGAGGATAAGAAATATATTTGTGCTGGATAAATCTCCATTATGATTGTTAGCAGGACTGACAGAGGATGGGACACTGAAATTGATATGCTGGTCATTAAAACTGGTCATAATATTTTTGATGACACATGCTGTTTCATTGAAGCAGAGATGTTTGACTAAGTTCATTGAGAAGATTGAGAGAGAAAGACTTTCTCCACAAAAACACCCACCACCTCCCACAAACTTTCTGAATTGAACAGCTCTGGTTTCAATCCAAAAATGGATATTTCAACAAAATTCTGTCTTAATTAAAGTATTTGAGAGTTTTTGTTTTCATTCCAGTGCACAATGAAAACAAACTTTGAAACCTCCAATGGAAGCTAAGTGGAAGTGTCATCTTTTGGCATGCTCTGCTGTTCATAATGTAGTCCTTACTGCACTGCTTTCCTCATTTATGTTGGCCACCTAAAATATTTGAGGTCCTGCACCTCCAAAGCCAGAGGTATACCTGATTCTTTAGGGTTCCCTTTGGTACAAAGATTAGTGTTGTGGAAATTGTGGCAGACTGTGGATTTGGCTTCTATACACAGATAAATTAATTCATATTTTGGCTGAATTGTAATGGAAGAACTTTGGGATAATTAGCTTTTCCCTCAGTCCCCCAATCAGTTCTCTAGTTGATTCAGAATGATCAGAACTGCTCCTGGGTAGCTGCCGTACTTGTACACCCAGGGGTTACTACAGAGGTTGTGATAATCTGAAGTATTTGAGCTCCTAGCTCCTAGCTCCTGGTACAGGTGGGTCTGGTAGGCAATTTTCAGGGAGGGATACTTGGCTCTTTAAGTTGCTTCCCTCCTTTCGCCACTACAGTCTGGGCTTGATGACCTATCAACACATGATGAAAGACTTCCCTGTTTTCTCAGGCTTTTGTTGAAGGCATGGTGGAAAATTACTGAGGGGATGACTGGAAAGGTTTGGATGGATGGTAATGTTTGAGGTTGACAAGATTTTTGTATAGGATTGTTTTTCTTTTTGAGAACTCTGAGGTGTCCTGTTATATTATTTTATGAAAATGATATACATTTTATACTGCGCTTTGAATTTGAGATAGGCACAATGACTATATTTGAATAAATAAATGTAAAACTTCACTTTATCCATTTCAAGACTAGATTACCTATTAGAGATTGCCCTGATCTACAGATGTGAGTCTATCCAGGACAATCTAATGCCATGTCTGGTATTTGATGCCACTGCATTATGCCTTTAATCAACATGTCATAAAGAAAAATACATGTCTTTAGCTTCAAAAGATCTCTGGCTTGAAGTACAAGAAGACTGATGTCCATCAGTCTAAGAGTACCCTACCCCTTGCATTGCTATCAGTAGACTTGGTGGGATCCATTTATTCTAGGGGTAGAATGGGTTATGTAAGGTCATGTTGAGTTAAACTGCTTTTTAGGGAGAAGCAGAAGGCATTCCAAACCTCTCAAAGCTCCTGGGCTTGTAGTTGTTACATACTTTTAACTACACCTATTTGTGGAGTACTGCTTACATTACAGGCCGATGCATGGATGTGGGAAGTCAGCCAGGGTCTTACTCAAGCCATGTGTAGGGCTATGTCTTCACTACCCGCCGTATCGGCGGGTAGCAATCGATTGCTCAGGGATCGATATATCGCATCTCATCTAGACACGATATATCGATCCCTGAACGCGCTTATATCGATTCCGGAACTCCACCAACCCGAACGGAGTTGCGGAATCGACAGGGGGAGCCGCGGACATCGATCCCGCGCCGTGAGGACGGTGAGTAATTCGATCTTAGATACTTCAACTTCAGCTACGTTATTCACGTAGCTGAAGTTGCGTATCTAAGATCGATTTTCCCCCGTAGTGTAGACCAGCCCTAGGACAGGAATGTTCCTTACTCAATCAGCTTCCTCAGACTTCTCCACACCTGTGTAAAGATAGGTAAAATCTGTCCCACAATAGGTGAGAGCTTTCTAAATATGGTTTCTGAGAAAATGACTTTTTAAATGGAAGTCAAATCCGGAAACAAGAAGCCAAGAAACTGAATTTTGTGGGGAGCTAAGCAAGCATTCATCCTCCTTACTTAGGATTAAACTTTGCAGATGTCTTGTAAACCTTGGTGTTATGGCAGCTGAGGAAGGTCTAGTTTGTGGTGAAGTGGAATATTAATGGTCATTGAGTTTAAACTAGATGCAAGAAGGTGAAGATTTACAACTTTTCTTGGTAGTCAGCATGAGGGAAAGCAGGATGAATCAGTTTTGCTTTTCTAATGCAGATAAATGTGTGGAGGCAATGGGGATAATTGCATTTAAAGTTAGACATCTGCTTCAATACCTTGTTGAATGGGGACCTGTGTAAACTACCATCCTCCAAAACCTGAAACATTATTAATTCCTATTATTATTTTCACACAGATGACTTTGTTTCCCTTGCTTCAGGTGTTCTCTCTCTTTCCCCTGCTTTCTCTCTACAACCACCATTTAGTGAAGAACAGATCATTAAATTGACAGTTTAAATCTATCTATCTATATATATATATATATACCCAGGATATTTTTTAGCCAACTATGTGACAGGTACTTCTGTCTATTGAGTCAGCTTTTTTTTTAAAGTGTTAATGTGAATTGTTGCTGCTACAAGCCAACTAAATAAACAATGTATAGTGTGAAGGAAGCTGCTTTATACAAAGCAATATTCCCTTTTGAAATGGTTATTTGAGATTCTGATGGGAAATAGAACAGAAACTACAGGAAATCAGGAGACAGTGGATAGTATCTCCTTCAAAAAGTGTGCCAAAAATGTCAAAATGACCTTAGTAAAGACACCAACATAACAGTCAAAGGGAAAAAGAAATCAAGCCAAAAGAAAATATGCAAGATACAGCAAATGAGAACAAAGAAAGACAACCAACACCCTAAATTAGTAGCATTAAAAGTAGCTGTTTTATGGATGTAAGATATATGTAAATATAAAAAAGTTTGCATCTTCTATAGTTTATTTGTTATTTGTTGGGGAATTAAGAGTAATACTAAAAACTCTTAAATCCTAGAAATATAGTTTGTTCTTTAAAAAAACAAGCAGCACTGGAGATAAAGGAGCATTTAGTTTTAATTTCAGCCAACAGCTAGAACTGAAACTGGGTTTGTCATACAAAAGGTGCACTTGTTAACAATGTTAGTCTGGACTTCTAAAAATCTGTATAGTCAGTTAGTTGGAGGTGGAATTGTTTGGAAATGTATCAAATACAATAACTAATCAAGGAAGAAAAAAATCCCATACCACAAAATGTTCTTGCACTCAATGTACAAAAATTATAGTTCAGAAATATTTGTTCTGTAATTGTTACCTTTTTGACAAGTTACAATTTTCCTCTGCAGCTGAAGGCACAAATCATTGAGATAGTCAGCTTGCCAGTACTTTAGAAACACTTTTTGGACTCCTATCTAAAATACAAACAGCAGAGAAACCTTTACCATCAAGGAAAAAAAGGGCAAGATGATTATAGATAAATAATGATCATACATAAAGCATCTAGCAAACGGTTAAGATGAGATCAGAAATGTAATATACGTCACAATACCTGTATCTGGTGCTTTTCTCTTCCATTTATAGGGCCACAAGGAAATACCTTGCTTTTGAAACTTTCTGAACATGCACAGACAATACAAAAAATCCTTAGCAGTTCTTTTTATGTACAACTTTCTAAGACATTTCTTTCTAGCAGTCTTCAAAAACCCATGTCTTTACAAACAGTGATTAATGAAAAAATGGGAGTAATGATTAAGTAAGAGTTGCCCTCATAAGCTATTTTCTTCTCAGGATTTTTGTGGAAGAACCATTTCTTTGCTATTTAGAATTGTAAAGAAGACACAAGCACGCAGTGAGCTGTGCTTAACAATGAAGAACATAGCTCCTTTTGCTGATTGGATTGCTACTCACCTATATAATTAATAAGTGTATTGATTAATTTGTACAAGTCTGGCAATAATTGCTCAAATTATTCCAAATTTTACTTGCTTGTAGCCTACAGGCCTGGTTCTGCTCTGTTACACCAATGGAGCCCCATTGAAAATATTTTCTGTGGGGATGCCTTTGTGTGACTGACAGCAGAATTAGAAAAAATAACCTTTGTACAAATGGACAGGAAAAGCTCAAATCATCGTAAGCTGATAAATCACAGAAGACATTGCAACTTATGTTGTGCTTTCTTCAGAATACCCCATATACGCAGCAGAGGTTACAGAATTCACATAATGTTATGCTGCTGTTTGATTTCAGCAAAATCTACAGTCAGTTAATAAAAGCATATGCAAAGCTCTGATTAAATAATTTAAGCAATGATTCAGTGCTGGACATGGCTAAAACCAAAGTAAAGAAATGTCAGTATGCAATGATGAAACAAACCTACAGTTTCAAATCTCCCATGTATTATAACCCTCTTTAACCAACTCGTATAATAAGAAATATTAATAAAACTTTACGTTTATATTGCACTTTTCATACTGAAGGGTCCCAAAGTGCTTTCCAAACAGAAATCATTTAGGTCAAAAATGACTGGCTAATATAGTGGCAGAATTTGCACCACAACACTCTTCTGAATTGGATGCCAAACTAACTTAACCGTTTTTTACTGTCTCACCTCTAGGCCTTGTCTGTACTAACAAGCTTTGTAGCAATAATTCACCATTTGTGCAGTTCCACTGGCTGCAGGATTAGTCACCTAGAAGTACAAATGCCAGTGCCCTATCCATATAGGGTTGCCTGTTTTGGCTGGACATATTCCTGGAGGTTTCATCACATGACATAATCTTTAATTAAAGATAATCTTTAATTCCTAGAGACTCTAGGACAATCCTGAAGGATTGTCAACCCTATGTCCATGTTAAGCTTCCAGCTCTGCTACTGGTGGTAAAGATGCACTAGTGGTGAATTACACCTGTAAAAGTTGCTATTGTACATGTAGCCACAAGGCCAGATACCAGTTTGTAAACTCAAAACTCTATTTGACTTCAATGGGCTTTGCATTAGGTCCTCTAAATCTGGCAAAAAAAAAAAAAAAAAAAGAGAGAGAGAGACACACACAGAGAGAAAAACTCTACCAAAGATCATAGAGAGATTCTCTTTTATGTTATCTCTTAGCAGCCTGGACTTTTGGAGATGAAAGTAAGTAAAGATTCCCTACCCCATTCAAATATGTGTGTGTGATTCAGCTCATAACTATGGGTCTACGGGGTGTGTGTACGTGAAGTTTTGCTCGTTTCTTCTGTAGGCATAGAGAATGCAGATGAAATAGTAGAGTTCAGCTGTGTGAAGAATGAGTGGCAGGATTTGGAGACACGACACAGGGAAGTCTGTACCCCTTGTGGAGGGTTCGGTATGGGCCAAAGGAGAGATAGTTACATCTCTAGGACTGTATTTTACAGTTAGACAAAAGCAGCAGTTGTAGAGCAGTTCTGTTTCCATGCCCAGCTCTGGTGGGGGGATTATTTCCCTTCAGCCCTTATGCCATTATACTACATATTATTCTGGTCACATGCTTAACTGACAAGTGAGACCTATGTGTGGCTACTTTCTGCTACAATGAGATTATTCAAATTTAAAATTCTTGCTAATCAGCTTGCCTCCTGCATGTCTACAAACATTCCAGTTACTTTCATTAGTTGGGTCAAGAGTAAATTTCCTCTCCTCTCCCACTTCCATATACTAATAAACAAGTATGTGCATTATGGGAGTTTTATAATTGCCTCTGAGACATCCAGTATTAGCTACTGTTGGGAATAAGATACTGTACAAGAAGGACCAATGGTAAGATTCGGTATGATATTTCCTGTAAAAATTCCTAAATATCTGGAAGAATATGACATTCGCAAAACCAAATTTACAGTTGTGGTGGCTTCATTAACTTACACTATGTTGCTTGCTTTGGTTTATGTGTGTGTTGTGGGAAGGGGAGGTCCAAAATTGTCAATCTTCACTCTTCATGCTGTAGATACCATCTAGCTATTCATTCGTTTTGTTTTATTATGTTTGTTCCATTCCCAGAAAGTTACACAGGATGATTGCTCAATGTTTATTACTTCATTTAGTGTACTGTCTTTCTTTTTTGAAATTGCTCACAATTTTTGGCAGTAAATTGTACTTTGTACAATATCTACTCATTGTAGTATAAACCTGAGACACAGGTATTAGCTGTGACAAAGTTCCTCCTCCACCTTGGTGGGTGCTGCGCTTATTGGTGGATTTGCTCACCTCACAGATCCACCCTCTGGGTCGGGAAACAGCCTAGAGACCTTCCCCTCTGGTAGATGCCACAGTCCAGGTCAATTCCTCCTGTGTTTGATCAGAGTTGGGAGGTTTGGGGGGAACCTAGGCCTGCGCTCTACTCCCGGTTCCAGCCGAGGGCCTTGTGGATTGCAGCTGTCTATAGTGCATCCTGTAACAGCTGCATGACAGCTACAGCTCCCTGGGCTACTTCCGAATGGCCTCCTCCAAACACCTTCTTTGTCCTCACCACCGGACCTTCCTCCTGATGTCTGATAACGCTTGTACTTCTCAGTCCTCCAGCAGTATGCCTACTCACGCTCAGCTTCTTGCACGCCTCTTGCTCCCAGTTCCTCACACACACACTTCCTCCCCTCTGGCTCTCGGCAGGTTAATTGGAGTCAGGTGTTCTCATTAGTCTGGAGCAGCCCCTACTCTGGTCACTCAGGGAACAGAAAACTGCTTATCCAGTGGCCAGTATATCTCCCTTTTACTCTGCTGTTCCCAACTGGCCTGGGTCTATCACATAGCAAGGAAATGTGCACACTTTCTTCAACTAACTATTTTCTATCTGACCACTAATGGCACATATATGCCACTGATAATAATGAACTATGCAAAATTATGAAATAAAAATTAAGTCTAGGAACTTAAAACCAATTCAGAAATGGTTTAGGGCATTCTTCCATTCCTATGACTTCATGGAGATTAGTGTTTCAGACCAAATGTTCAAAGTGGCTTTCAGTAATTTAACTCCCAAATTTTGCAGACAAAAATGATAGGTGAGCTATCTAAATTCTGATTTTAGGGTATAAATGTTAGTCTTCTATCTAATTTCACCAATAATGGATAAAAGTTGCAAAAGCAAAGACTCTTTTCTAAAATTTCTATCTGTTTTATTCTCGTGCCCAATCATCATAGTAAATTAAGACTTTTGAGGGAAGTGGGAACTACATTTCACTAAACTTGCTTAGTAGAAACCTACAGAGAATCTTAGGCCTTGTCTACGTGGGAAAATTCTTCAGCATAGCTGTTTTAGAATAATTCTCCCATGTGGACACTCTATTGCAGAATACAAGTGATTTTATTCTGGAATAGTTACTCCTTTCTCTAAATGGAATAAAATTACTTTTATTTTGCAATTTATTTCTCCCTGCCTTTTACTATACAAGTATACTTGCTTATACAAGCAAGATTATGCCCTTTCCTTGAGCCAAAGGAAACCACCAACCATGACTTTCTTACTTAGCCAAAAAGATCTCACCAAGGTCTCTAGTGACCTCTTTATACTGTAGTCTTGGGGCCATTCCTCTATGAGGCTATCCTTCTTGATTTATTAGCTGACTTTGCACAGTTGATCTCTCCCTCCTCCCCAAACTTTCATCATTCTATACCTGTCTGGTTCTCTTAATTCTCTGACTTGGTCTTTTAGTTTCTCTATTTCTCCTTGCCCAGTCTCTGCTGCCATTCTTTAGGGCTTTGTCCTCACGTCCCCTCTTCTTTTTTTCTCTATTATTTTCTGGATAACCTCAAATGTAATCATGGCTTCAACTATCATCTCTATGCCACTGATTCCCACATATCTCTCTCCACCTCCAGTCTCTCTACCTTTGTTCAGATTTGCATCTCTGTCCTTCAGGCACCTGCTCCTGGATTCCCTGCATCTAGGTTAAGCTACATGTATCAACAAACAACTCCTCTGGCCAGGGATGATATATTTGAAATTACCAGGTACATGTACCATGACATCCTAACTACCAAAATATTTAAAATAATAATGCAAAAATATAGACCCTTTCCTGTGTTTAGCATTTTCACTTCAGCGGATATATTTTTGTTGAAAAGATGAGTATTACCAACAGCTGATGCTAAATGATTTACTCTCTTTTTCTGCATGCAGGTGTCTGACTGAATGAGCAGACTAAAGCTTCCTCAAATCTGTACATCACTTATATATATTCAACACATTTTTGTTTTTGCATTTTTCTTTTCGCCTTTGGATTGAACATAAAAAATTCACTTTGAAAATTTAAAACTCTTTATATATGAAATTTGTTTGTTAGTTGCACTTAGTCTCATAAGAAACACAGTATTGTATATATTCCTGGAGTGGGTGACTTTATAATTAGATGGGAAGCTCAAAAAAGCCTATGGAGCTTTATAAATGAACCCAAAAGGAACACAATCATGACTGAAGCAAATTCATTTTTAAATGTGCGTAAACACTATTTACAATTTTTTTGCAACATATGACAGCTCTGCTGTGACACCTTTAAACAACATCTATTAGAGAAATTGGTATGAGACATTAGATTACTTTAGTATTAATTGAGCTTTGTATAGATCTACCTTTGAAATGAATCTTCTGAAGTTAACCTAGAACATCTATACTCACTCCACAATGTATAATGTTGGTGCTCCGTGAAAGGGAGAATAATGAAAATGTTTGGATTTCATACTTCAGTTATATGTCTCGTAAAAACAGTTTTTGAGACTACAGCCTGTCTTCATTTTGGTCTGCTCTCCAATCACATAATGTTTCTTGCTTGTCAAGGGGAAAGGGTGGGAGAGGTTAAAATGTTCTCCTACCTCGACACTCACTTCTCAATACTTTCAGGACTACAAAGTGCTCTTATCTGAGATTGAAATTTTAATGTCATTCAGACTCCTGTAAAAGTAAACCATCTGTGAATTATAGTCATAGTTATTTTAATTAGAAAATCATTAGGGTTTTAATGTTATTTTTCAAAAAGACACATTTTTAAAGATTAAGTAAAATTGTCATTGATGACTACCAAAGCTTCAATTACTGCTATTTTTTTAAAGAAAAGGTGTAGGATGCAAAAGTACAGACATTCAAAATTACAGAACGGTTGCTGAGATGGAGTGTAGGTGGTATAAAGGCAGTATTAGTTCATACTTAATAGGTGTCAAGGGAATCTGTGAAGCTGTTCTTTAGTTTAAAAAAGGCAATTTGAGGGAGTGCTCTGTGTTTCTGGCAGTACTTTCAAAATAGCTACCTAGAAAAGACAGACAGTTATAATATAAAGATATTTTATACGACACACATTTTCACAGTACATTAATGAAATGTGAAAAAAACATAAAGCTATTGTAAGATTTGTCTTTTTGTGATATTAATGTCTATAAAATCATTATAACAACATACACAGTTACAGGGCACAGATATAAGAACTGAACTATTATTTGTAAAAGCACTAAGTTTCTGCTATATTTATGAGCTTTTTCTTACACATTTTTAAGGCCTTGTTCCATTGTCTCTGGCATATTAATGACCTCTGATTCTGGCATGAACCTAATAAGACGTCAATTCTGCAAATGCTTATGTATTCACTTAGCTTAAGGCTCATGCTCACATGAATAACAATAAGCATGTGTAAATGTCTCAAGAATTGGGGCTTAGAGTGTCCCTTCCTTGTTGCACTTCCATTTCCTCTGTCCAGGAAAGGAGAAAGGTCCTGAACCAGGAAATGGCTGGGGTTTGTTGAGAAGTGGCTGCTGCATGATGTGCCAGAAGATACAGAGAAGCTGGAGGCAAAGAGGGATCCCCAGGAACTGAATGCAGAAGAGCTTTTCACTGCCAGATATTACAGCTGGGCGCAGGTCTCTATGAGACTTGTGGGGCGCTAACCGAGCTTGGCCTGGAAAACTGCAAGATCTTATTCGCTAGAATAGAGACTAAACTGGAGAGGGAACTCCAGGCACCAGGCCTGAAGAGTTCTGACTCTTGATTGGACTGCCCATGGACCTAAACAAGAACCACTATTGCTTACTTTAAATTCTAACTGTTTAAGCCTCTGTACCTAGGTTATTTGCAAACTTTCCCTTTCCCACCAGCCTTTGTAAAGTACCCTTTCACTTACGTGTGTCTGAGGAGTTATTGGGACACATCAGGACTAGTGCCTAAAAGGCCTAGCTGCTGAAGCAACTACGGTGTTTACTTCTGAACCTGGTGTGCTATTGGCAGTTTGAGGGTTTGGTTTACTTCAGCACTGAACCGCCCCAATAATTACAACTGCTACAAAATAGACAGACAGCTCTGTTATTTGAAAATGCTAGAATATGCAGAAGGACCAAAAGAAAAAATATGTATGTGTGTTGAGACAGACATACAGACAATGAGAGACAGCAATAGCAGCAACAGTTGGGAGCTGAAAGCCTGGAAGACAAAGCCAGATAAATAAAATAACAACTACAAAGGCATGTGCTGCATGGAGAATTGCTAACGTAGTTCCTATTTTTAAGAAAGGGAAAAAAAAGTGATCCGGGTAACTATAGGCCTGTTAGCTTGACGTCTGTAGTATGTAAGGTCTTGGAAAAATTTTTAAAGGAGGAAGTAGTTAAGGACATTGAGGTCAATGGTAATTGGGACGAATTGCAACATGGATTTACTAAAGGTAGATCGTGCCAAACCAACCTGATCTCCTTCTTTGAGAAGGTGACAGATTACTTAGACAAAGGAAATGCGGTAGATCTAATTTACCTCGATTTCAGTAAGGCGTTTGACACGGTTCCGCATGGGGAACTGTTAGTTAAATTGGAAAAGATGGGGATGAATATGAAAGTTGTAAGGTGGATAAGGAACTGGTTAAAGGGGAGACTCCAGCGGGTCGTACTGAAGGGTGAACTGTCAGGCTGGAAGGAGGTTACTAGTGGAGTCCCTCAAGGATCGGTTTTGGGACCGATCTTATTTAACCTTTTTATTACTGACCTTGGCACAAAGAGCGGGAATGTGCTAATAAAGTTTGCGGATGACACAAAGCTGGGGGGTATTGCTAACACGGAGAAGGACCGGGATACTATTCAGGAAGATCTGGACCACCTTGTAAACTGGAGTAATAGTAATAGGATGAAATATAATAGTGAAAAGTGCAAGGTCATGCACTTAGGGATTAATAATAAGAATTTTAGATATACGTTGGGGACGCATCAGTTGGAAGCGACGGAGGAGGAGAAGGACCTTGGGGTATTGGTTGATAGCAGGATGACTATGAGCCGCCAATGTGATATGGCTGTTAAAAAAGCAAATGCGGTTTTAGGATGCATCAGGCGAGGTATTTCCAGCAAGGAGAAGGAGGTGTTAGTGCCGTTATATACGGCGCTGGTGAGACCCCACCTGGAATATTGTGTGCAGTTCTGGTGTCCCATGTTTAAGAAGGATGAATTCAAACTGGAACAGGTTCAGAGACGGGCTACTAGGATGATCCGAGGAATGGAAAATCTGCCTTATGAAAGGAGACTCAAAGAGCTTGGCTGGTTTAGCCTGGCCAAAAGGAGGCTCCGGGGGGATATGCTTGCTCTATATAAATATATCAGGGGGATTAACGTTAGGGAGGGAGAGGAATTATTTAAGTTTAG
Source organism: Chelonoidis abingdonii (assembly GCF_003597395.2). Taxonomy (NCBI): domain Eukaryota; kingdom Metazoa; phylum Chordata; order Testudines; family Testudinidae; genus Chelonoidis; species Chelonoidis abingdonii. The sequence continues at coordinate 263,559,917 of NC_133769.1, forward strand.
TACTAATGTAGGCACAAGGACGAATGGGTACAAACTGGATATTAGGAAGTTTAGACTTGAAATTAGACGAAGGTTTCTAACCATTAGGGGAGTGAAGTTCTGGAACAGCCTTCCGAGGGAAGTAGTGGGGGCAAAAGACTTATCTGGCTTTAAGACTAAGCTTGATAAGTATATGGAGGGGATGTTATGATGGGATAGTTTAATTTGGGCAATTGATCTTGGATTATCAGCAGATAAGTCTGCTCAATGGTCTGTGAGGGGATGTTGGATGGGATGGGAACTGAGTTACTGCAGAGAATTCTTTCTTGGGTGCTGGCTGGTGAGTCTTGCCCACATGCTCAGGGTTTAGCTGATCGCCATATTTGGGGTCGGGAAGGAATTTTCCTCCAGGGCGGATTGGCAGGGGCCCTGGAGGTTTTTCGCCTTCCTCTGCAGCGTGGGGCATGGGTCGCTTGCTGGTGGATTCTCTGCAGCTTGAGGTCTTCAAACCACAATTTTGAGGACTTCAATAACTCAGTCATGGGTTAGGGGTTGTTATAAAAGTGGATGGGTAGGGTTCTGTGGCCTGCTTTGTGCAGGAGGTCAGACCACGTGATCACACTGGTCCCTTCTGACCTACAAGTCTATGAGTCTATGAGTCTATGGGAGGAAAGAGATAAAGAGGGCTAGAGGGAATGAGGAGGAAGGATGCTAAAAGAGGAGGATTTTAAAAGCTTGGCTGTGGAGGAAAGGGTCAGGGGACACGTAATCAGAGAAAAGAATCTCTGAAGCAAAGAGATAGGCCAGGACAAAGATATGAGCTAAGATTTAAACACACGTGCAATATAAAACAAATAAAGAGCTTTCAAGTCTTTAGGTCTTAACAGGGGCAGCTCTAGCTTTTTTGCTGCCCCAAGCCTTGCAGGCTGGCTGCCTTCAGCGGCTTGCCTGCGGGAGGTTCCTGGTCCTGCGGATTTGGCGGTTTGCCTGCGGGAGGTCTGCTGGTCCTGCGGCTTCGGCGTACTGAATTGCCGCCGATTCCGCGGGACCAGCGGACCTCCCGCATGCAAGCCACCGAAGGCTGCCTGACTGCCACCCTCACAGGGACTGGCAGGGCACCCCCCGTGGCTTGCCGCCCCAGGCACACACGTGGACCACTGGTGCCTGGAGCCACCGCTAGGTCTTAAACAGATATATAAGGAAGAGAGGAACAAAGAAGGAAGGAACACTACAGAAACATGTTCAAGAAGCAAAAAGTTAAAAATAGGAACCTAGGAACAAGAGTTCAGTAGATTGTTAAGTCCAAAGATGACTGTGAAGAGTTACAAAGGGATCTCACTAAACTGAGTGACTGGGCAACAAAACAGCAGATGAAGTTCTGTGTTGATAAATGCAAAGTAATGTACATTGGAAAACATAATCCCAACTTTACATAGAAAATGATGTGATCAAAAATAGCTGTTATCCTTCAAGAAAAAGAACTTGGAGACACTTTGGATAGTTCTCTGAAAACATCTGCTCATTGTGAGAAGCAGTCAAAAAAGTTAATGAAATTATAGGAATCATTAGGTAGGGGACTGATAATTAGACAAAAATATCACAACGTCATGTAAATCCATGGTATGTTCACACCTTGAATACTGTGTGCAGTTCTGGTTGGCCAATCTCAAAAAATTAGAATTAGAAAAGGTAGAGAAGTACAACAAAAATGATTGGGGGTATAGAACAATTTTCATATGAAAAGAGATTAATAAAACTGGGAGTGTTCAGCTTAGATAACAAGCAACCAAGGGAAGATGTGATAGACGTGGCCATTCTTATGTTCTTATGTAATATATTCTGTGACGGCTCCTGCCACTGACAATTTCTTTCCAAGAACAGAATGGGATTATGTGTTTAGACAATGCATTTTTGCTATTGGATTCTTTGCACAAACATTTCCCAATCTAGTAGGGGCATGTTGGGTTCCACCCATTATTAACTCTGTTAATTTTATAGTCTGGCAACTCCTCTTTCCTATTTATTATTTTAAAAACTGTATCTTTATTTTAAATGTCATAAAAGAAAACCAAAGGTGTTAAAAATAGGATATTGAGAAAAACTTTTTGTTTCAAAAACAGTTAAGATTTCTAAGTGACAGAATTATCAATTGATACATTTACAAAATCCAAACATCTTCAATGAAGAAAAAAGAATAGTTACACTGTCTACAAGATTTTATACTGTCTACAAAATAATCAAACACTATATTCATATCAAGTACAAAGAAATACATATTTCATTATAACACAGCCACTTTAATTCTGAGCCAAAAGACATAGTGTTGTTTAATCAGTAACCACCAAATGTAAACAACAAAAACACTGCTGAAATAGAAACATAAAATGTACATAGGTACACACTGGTGTCTCACATGCAGAAGTCCATATGCATAATTTTATCATAAATCAACTATGTTTTACACATTCTATTAAACTACAACTACAAACTGATTTTCCAGAGAGAGCAAAAAGCACAATTAAGCACTTCATGAAAATATCTACTATCTTTTGATAAACATATTGATTTAACATTTATGATTTAATCGTATCACTTAAAAGATTGTATTTAGATACGGATATAACAAAAATGCAGTAAAAACTCTTGAGTCATGAAACATGCATTTCTTTGTACTTGATAAGAGTCATGGACCAAATTGTGCATTATTTTAAATTCCTCTTTCGCCACTCTGCTGGTGCAAAGTGGACTTAGAGCAGGATTTCTCAAACAGGGGTCGCCGCTTGTGTAGAAAAAGCCCCTGGCGGGCCAGGCCGATTTGTTTAACTGTCCCATCTGCAAGTCTGGCTGCTGCTTCTATCAGCTCCTAATGGCCCGGAGCAGTGATCCGCAGCCAGTGGGAGCCGCGATCAGCCGGACCTGTGGATGGGGCAGAGAAACAAACTGGCCCAGCCCGCCAGGGGCTTTCCCTATACTAGCGGCAACCCCTGTTTGAGAAACCCTGACTTAGAGCAATCCTAAACGGGCAGCTGGGGATTCCACTTGTATAAAGATTTAATTAAAAAAAAAAGGCTGAGAACCATAACATTTATAGTTTATTCAAACTGGAGGGGGTGGTATGTTCAGGAACATTGTGGGCTTCTGCTATACCCCCATTAATTTCTATGAGTAAACCTTCAGCAGCACTGAACTCCTGGCAACATGCTTAGGTAATTGTTCAGTACCTGACTCTCAAGGAAGAAAATCAACCATACTGAACTACTAGTACCATTTCCTGCAGGACCTAACATTCCTCTGAGTTCTCCCAACCAACTACCAATTCTCCTCAATTTATGAGATCTGAATGGTATAGGCGTTTAAGTCTCTTGGGAAGAAAGAATTGCTGAGGGCTCTGGAGACGGTCGGCTAGAAGTTACACCAAGGGTTAAAGTATTCAATTAAAACAATGTGCCCAAAAGGTAAAAAAGTTATGATTCCTGTTTCTTACTTAAAATAGTATTTTTAATATACAAAGGTGGAAAGGTCCATTTCAGTGTAGTCTTACTCTGCTGGACTAGCCCTTGATAACTACACCAGTTTTAAATCATAAACCGCTTTTTTGGGAATAAAATGAAAAGTTAGGATGGAGTTTGCAAAGATGCAAACAAGGGCTGTATAAAATGACAAAAAAAGGATTAACTGCAGGCTACTGACATTGGCCAATCAAAATTTAAATTTGATAGTTTTGACTAGAAAGATCAATAAGCTATTGTGTTAATTCCACCTTTATTGAATTTATATTTTCAAGTTCAACTGTGCAGGGAATGATAATCCAAATAAATGAAAGTTTCCTTCTGTCATTATATAGTAAGAACAGCCAAAGATTGTTAGCGCCATATATTTGTCACAAATATTGCTAATAATTGCAAACTGCGTGTTGTAGGAGTAGTGTGTTTCACTTAGTAAATATTCTGAAATATTTTTTAAAAATTGAATTTTTTTTTTAAAAATGAAAATGCTAATAGAATGTGAGGGTTAGAAATCTTTACTAGTGGAATGTGATTACACAGTGGGCTGAAGGCCAGATAGTTGTGCCACACTAAAGTGGATAGTTTAATGGCCCTGGGTTACTTTTATTGAATTTGTCGCAGAATTTACTGGGTCTGATTCTGCTCTCACTAACATCAATGCCAAAACTTCCATAGAATCATAGAAATGTAGGGCTGGAAGGGCCAATCATTTGAAATCTCAAATGAATAAGAATAGTGTATATTGGTTTAGAGATTTTTTTATGGCTGTTGATTAATCACTGTTAACTCATGCGATTAACTCAAATTAATGACGATTAAAAAAAAATCATGATTAATCACAGTTTCAAACAAACTGTTAAACAATAGAATACCAATTGAAATTTATTAAATGTATTGGATGTTTTTCCACATTTTCGTATAGATTGTATTCTGTGTGTATTGAAATGTATATATTATTTTTATTACAAATGTTTGCACTGTAAAAATGATAAACAAAAGAAATAGTATTTTTCAATTCACCTCATACAAGTACTGTAGTGCAATCTCTTTATCATGAAAGAGCAACCTACAAATGTAGATTTTTTTTGTTACTTAATTGCACTCAAAAACAAAACAATGTAAAACTTCAGAGCCAACAAGTCCACTCTGTCCTACTTCTTGTTCAGCCAATCTCTAAGACAAACAAGATTGTTTACGTTTATAGGAGATAATGCTTTCCTCTTCTTATTTAAAGTATCACCAGAAAGTGAAAACAGACATTTGCATGGCACTTTTGTAGCTGGCATTGCAAGGTACTTAGATATCAGATATGCTAAACATTCATATGGCCCTTCATGCTTTGGCCACCATTCCATAATGTGTTAATTACATTTGTGACTGAACTCCTTGTGGGAGAAATGTGTGTCCCCTGCTCTGTTTTACCCACATTCTGCCATATATTTCATGTTATAGAAGTCTCAGATGATGACCCAGAACATGTTGTTCATTTTAAGAACACTTTCACTGAAGATTCAACAAAATGCAAAGAAGTTACCAATGTGAGATTTCTAAAGATAGCCACAGCACTTGACCCAAGGTTTAAGAATCTGAAGTGCCTTCCAAAATCTGAGAGGGACGAGGTGTGGAAAATGCTTTCGGAAGTCTTAAAAGAGCAACACTGTGATGCAGAAACTACAGAACCCAAACCAGCAAAAAATAAAATCAACCTTCTGCTGGTGGCATCTGAACGTATGTTGTCTGCACTCCTTTAGATTGTTATCGAGCAGAACCCGTCATCATCATGGACGCATGTCCCCTGGAATGGTGGTTGAAGAATGAAGGGACATATGAATCTTTAGCGCATCTGGCATGTAAATATCTTGCGACACCGGCTACAACAGTGCCATGAGAATGCCTGTTCTCACTTTCAGGAGACATTGTAAACAACATGCAGGCAGCATTATCTCATGCAAATGTAAACAAACTTGTTTGTCTGAGCGATTGGCTGAAGTAAGACTGAGTGACTGGTGGGCTCTATCATTGTTTTATTTTTGAATGCAGTTTTTTTGTACAGAATTCTACATTTGTAAGTTCAACTTTCACAATAAAGAGATTGCACTACAGTACTTGTATTAGATGAATTGAAAAATATAATTTCTTTTGTATTTTACAGTGCAAAAATTTGTAATAAAAAATAAATATAAAGTGAGCACTGTACATATATTCTGTGTTATAACTGAAATTAATATATTTGAAAATGTAGAAAACATCCAAAAATATTTAAATAAATGGTATTTTATTATTGTTTAACAGTGCGATTAATCATGATTAATTTTTTTAATCAAGTGACAGCCCTAATTTTTTTTACTTGATATAGTGTGCTGACAATGTTTCCTTTGCAGTAGGCAGCTACAGCTTGTTGCATGGCCGCACACTGCTCAAGTATGCATTTAAATTGAAAAGAAAGCCCTATCAAGGGAACAGCACAGAAAAATGATGTGAAAATGTCTTCTGTTAATAAGACTGCACTTTTACAACTCACATTTCAGCAGTTAAGCTAAGTGCAGCAGTAGAAGCGCTTTGTACTGTATGCTAGCTTTAATAAAACAGTTCCTTTTTGTCCTAGTATAATTATCTGCAGTTCAGCTTACCCAAAGAACAAGCAACTTTTCATAAAACTATCAACACTTTTCTAACAAATACTTTCCTTTCAACATGGAAGATGCTGAATCAAGCACCAGCTCATGACCGGTTGATGTTGTTTACTCTTGAGTTTTATAAAACAGAAAATAAAGCATGAATGAATTCTATCCCTGTATCTCACTCATCTGCCTCTGTGATGCAGCCTGCACTATGTTATATTACTGATAGCTCGCAATAGCATACGTGTTTATTCTGACCAGGCTCCAACGTTTTGGGAAATAAATTGTTCAGCGAGTAGGGTCTGGGTTTGTTGTTGTTGCTGGTTTTTAATTATTAGAAAGCTCTCCAAACTCATGAGTTAAATTATAAGCCAGAGAGAAATAGTCAAGTAAAAAAAAAATTACTCATTTTGGGGAGCTTACTAAGAACACAGATTATTTTTCTTACTATCTAATAGCAGTGAGGATCTACATACTCAAACTAGGTGGCATGGTACATTCTAGCAATAAGGTTAAGTAATTTAGTGGGGAGGGATAGCTCAGTGGTTTGAGCCCTAGCCTGCTAAACCCAGGGTTGTGAATTCAGTTCTTGAGGGGGCCACTTAGGGATCTGGGATAAAATCAGTACTAGCTTCTGCTAGTGAAGGCAGGGGGCTTGACTCAATGACCTTTCAGGGTACCTTCCAGCTCTATGAGATAGGTATAATTTATCACTCTTCCACTTTGAAAAAAAGTAGTCCAGAGTGTGCTTATTTTTCCTCTACCACTGAATTTATAGGCAAAAGGATTCTGCATGGACTCCTCCTGAAGGTCGAAACAGCAAACTGGACTTCTATATAGAGTGCTTCCACCAATGTGCATGGGCTGAAATTGTGGAAAAGCAGCATCACTTGCCACATAACCTCAGCCGTGCAGCACACAACGCCATCCACTGCCTCAGAAACAACTCTGACCTCATAGTAAAAAAGGCTGACAAAGGAGGTGCTGTCGTCATCATGAATAAGTCGGACTATGAATGAGATGCTGCTAGGTAATTCTATGATATCACATTCTACAAGCCATTACCCTCTGATCCCACCGAGGGTTACCAAAAGAAACTACACTGTCTGCTCAAGAAATTCTCTAAAGCAGCACAGGAACAAATCTACACAGACACACCCCTAGAGCCCCGACCAGAGGTATTCTGTCTGCTACCCAAGATCCATAAATCTGGGAATCCTGGATGCCCCATTGGCACCCTGACAGCAGGATTGTCTGGATATGTAGACTCTCTCCTCAGGCCCTATGCTACGAGCACTCCCAGCTACCTTCGAGACACCACTGACTTCCTGAGGAAACTACAATCCATTGGTGATCTTCCAAAAAACACCATCCTAGCCACTATGGATGTAGAAACCCTCTACACCAACATTCCACACAAAGATGGACTACAAGCCACCAGAAACAGTATCCCTGATAATGTCACGGTAAGCTTGGTGGCTGAACTTTGTGACTTTGTCCTCACACACAGCTATTCCAGATTTGGGGACAATTTATACCTTCAAGTCAGCGGCACTGCTATGGATATCCACACCAGGATTTTGACAATTTCTACCCCACCATCAACCTGGACCAGTCTACACAAGAGATCCACTTCCTGGACACTACAGTGCAAATAAGCGATGGTCACATAAACACCACCTTATACCAGAAACCTACAGACTGCTATACTTACCTACATACCTCCAGCTTTCATCCAGACCACATCACACGATCCATTGTCTACAGCAAGCTCTAAGATACAACCGCATTTGCTCCAATCCCTCAGACAGAGACAAACAATTACAGGATCTCTATCAAGCATTCTTAAAACTACAATTTGTACCCGGTGAAGTGAAGAAACATACTGATAAAGCTAGAAGGATACCCATGACAGGACAGGCCCAACAAAGAATGTAACAGAAAGCCACTAGCCGTAACCTTCAGCCCCCAACTAAAACCCCTCCAGCGCATCATCAATGATCTACAACCTATCCAGAAGGACAACCCCTCACTCTCTCAGACCTTGGGAGATAGGCCAGTCCTTGCTTACAGACAGCCCCCAAACCAGAAGCAAATACTCACCAGCCACTACACACCACACAACAACAACACTAACTTATCCCTGCAACAAACCCCGTTGCCAGCTTTGTCCGTATATCTATTCAAGTGACATCATCATAGGCCCTAACCACATCAGCCATACCATCAGGGGCTCATTCACTTGCACATCTACCAATGTGATATATGCCATCACATGCCAGTAATGCCCCTCTGTCATGTACATCGGCCAAAGCGGACAGTCTCTACACAGAAGAATAAATGGACACAAATCAGACGTCGAGAATTATAACATTAAAAAACCAGTCAGAACACTTCAATCTCCCTGGACACTCAGTAACAAACTTAAAAGTGGCAATTCTTCAACAAAAAAACTTCAAAAACAGACTCCAACGAGAAACTGCAGAACTGGAATTAATTTGCAAACTAGACACCATCAAATTAGGCCTGAATAAAGACTGGGAGTGGATGGGTCACTACAAAAACTAATTTCCCAGGCTAATTTCCCCCTACCGTTACTCACACCTTCTTGTCAATTCTTTGAAATGGGCCACTCTATTTACATTGGCCTCATTAACACTACATAACTGATTTTCCTCCCTTGGTATTCTACTGTTGGGAATATCCCACTTCCACTTTAACTGAATTGTCTCGTTAGCACTGACCCCTAACTGGGTAAGGCAAGTCCCATCTTTTCTTTTACTGTGTATATATAACCTGCCTACCATTTTTTCCCACTCCATGCATCTGATGAAGTGGGTTTTAGCCCATGAAATCTTATGCCCAAATAAATTTGTTAGTCTCTAAGGTGCCACAAGTACTCCTCATTGTTTTTCCTTTCACTTGTGGTGTCATATGGGGTGGGGGGGGGTTAGTTCAGATTTCCATCACTTTCTTCTAATTCTTCATAGTTATTTGGATTATATATTTATCAATCAATCCGCTAGTGGTCTTCAGGGAATAACAAGCAAGAATGCTGGGGAGGACTTTGCTTTAACTTATTCATGAACTCCTACATCAAATAAGTTTTCTATTCCAACACTGATTCATTTGAAGTAATCACTGCTGGCAACAGGACAGACTAAATTCGTTATACATGCACACCTCTTGTGTGATTTTTTTAGTGATGCAGTACAAGATGACTCCTTTTCTCAAGGCTTTGTTCACTGACATCATCCTGTATTACTAACCCTTCCTTTTCTTTTCTTTCTGCTTCCCCCCACCCCTTGCCTTTTAAAGATTCCTCTACTGTTGTAGCACAGAGGAGGACATCTATGACAACTGCTGATTGTATAAGCTTCCTCTTTTAGACAGTTATTTAAAGTTCAACTTTCATGATTAGTCAAACAAGTCAAAAAATGAAATGAGGGATTATGTAGCATACATTACTCATTGATGATGGAGATGTGGATTCTTGCTTTTATGTCACCTATTGTGCTGGTTAACTCTTGTACTTACCGGGCCTTCACCTACAAACTCACATTCTAACCTTATACTGTGGTTATTTCTCCCCTTCAGTCATGGACACCTCTCTCTCCACTCCCCATAGCTCACCACTCTTTGGGGTATGTGCATGGTGTGAAGGTCATTTATTTGTCACAGCACATCTTCCTTTCCAGTGCTTCTAAGCCACCAAGTCATTACTTCTCCTTAAATTCACCTTAAAAATGTTCTTATCCATGGAACTTATTGTCTGAATCTCTCAAGTGTTTTGTGATTCTCGGTTTGAAGGACATTGTATTGTATACTGTTGTATTTTTGCACAATTCACTTTTCAGCATGTTATATTAGCTTACAGCTGGGACATCCAAAATGTTTTAGAGATCACAAGTTTCCCTCCCTTTTATAGCAGAGATCCTGTTTTATAATTCCCTTTTTACATTCCTATCTTTCAAGGTTTCAGATTTGTTTTCAAATGCCAAGATCATTGTTCTTGAATTGCAGGCATTTACTGCTGGCCAACTGCTTTTTAAATTCTCTTGTTCTAGCACTATTTCTGACTCCCCGTGGAGTTCAGCTCCACAGGCACCATGCAGTGCACTGTCTGACTGGACTACAATATATAATTACAGTTCCTCAGCATTTTCCCACCTTGACGCTTGAAGCTCCAATTAAAGTTGTGAAGGTTAGTGGCACACTCAGTTAACGTACAATAGGTTTTAGATTAGAGGCTGTTTTAATAGAGATCCCTATGGTAAGGGTGCAGGGCATAACCCAGAAAGGCATGTACAACATTCAGGATGAAGCTGAGTTAAGAAATCTTTCTGGGGAAAGTGAAACTATTGAAATATCTTTGTCTTTTTGTCATGTTTCTACCTTTTGGTCTTTCTTATACAGGAGATCAGATCATATAATCTTCTTGCTTTATAACCTAAGAATCTAGACCAGATGCTGTGCTTTGGTGGTAGCCATGCACAGACATTGGATGGGAGAATATGGACATTTTTATGTAATTGGAAAAGCTTTAAGCAATGAAGATTAATCTACAAAGTATGTACACTTAATTGAGCTCCCTCGCTCCCAACAAGAGTGCTTACTGATTTTTCTACACATATTAATGATCACAGCTAATGATGTTCTACTAAACTCAGTAAATCAGATTATTTCATTCCAAAGAATACATGTAATGTCTTACCCACACCAAAAGATCAAAAGGATATATTTTTGCAAGGGATCTGGTGACTCCCACAATGAAAATTACTCCTCTTTCTTGTTTACAGACCTAAACTGATATTTTCGTTATTGCATAAGTCACAAACCTGCCAGCCTTGTAATTTACACTGCTGAAGAACAAGACGACATTTCTCCTTGGCAGATAACTTCTTTCTCTCTCCCAGTGCTGTGTCAGACAAGTTCTTATATCTGCAAAAATCAGTAAAGGGGTAGTTGCACAAGCAGGTAGTTCACAGGTGTATCCTAAAGTTACAGAGTATTGTAAATATTTATTGCAATTGTCAGTTGCTATCTCAAGTTTCCACATAGCTTAGTGTTCTAAGCACTGAAATTGCAGCTAGTATTCCTGAGTTCAAATGCTAGACTAGAAAATGTTTCTGCAGCCTTTGTAAATCCATTTACTAGATCTGCAGAACTGTCTATGTATACAAGTTTTAAACGGCTGAATGTACCCTCTTATCAGCTCCCAGTAGTGATGTTGGAAGCTAAAAGTAGCATTTACTTCTTGCATGTTCTTTTGGAGTTTCATCTAAAACCTACTGCAGTGGAAAAAACTCTGATTAATTTCAGTATGCTTTGGATCAGGTCCTGGGAGGGGAAAATATTTTTCCAGCAAATCTCACATTAAAAGATGGATAATTAGTAAGAATTCATTTGGAAGTGACATGGTTAATAAGTGGCTGAGTTTTCTACCAATCTCAAATTAGTACATTTTTTCAACAATTTGAGGTTTTGAAAAACATGACTTATAATCAGAGACTCAAGGAGCTCAATGTGTTTAGTTCATCCAAAAAATTGTCTGTACCTATTTTCAAATGATTCTCAGTCTATGAAGCTTTTTTTTAGAGATAGCAAACTGAATTAGCTTGATTTCACGTGTGATATAGTACCTTGTTAAGCACATGTAAAAAAAAATTCTGTGTCAAAATGTAAAAGGACAACACATATCATTAACATATCAGATGCCTTCCATTCTGAATGCAGTGTAGTTGTATTGGTGTTGGTCCTAGGATATTAGAGGAGACAAGGTGGGAGAGGTAATATCTTTTATTGGACCAAATTTTGTTGGTAAGAAAGCCTGTCTTTCTCACCAACAGAAGTTGGTTTAATAAAAGATATTACCTCCCCAAACCTTGTCTCTCCTATTGTGAACTGCAGGTCACATTATTGTCTAAAACATATTGTAGTTAGCTTGGTATCCTCTAAAGGCAAGTGTTTTTATTTCCTCCTGGACAGCAGAAAATCATTTTATTTTGTCACACTCATTATAGACTAGCTGATAATACTGCACAAATATTAAATTGATGGTGCAGGTATCATAGCTTTCCTATTCAGATTTGAACCTTAGCGTTCATAAACTGAGAAGCTAGCATGAACCCCTCTAAGCTTAATTACCAGCTTAGATCTGATTGCCTGCCACCAACCAGGAATTCCAGTGCCTGGTACACTCTGGTCACCCCAAAACCTTCCCTGGGGACCCCAAGAACCCAAATCCCTTGGATTCTTAAAACAAGGAGAAATAAACGATTTCCCTTCCTGCTCTTTACTTCCTCCCAGACCGCCCCTGGGTATAACTAGAGATTTCCCTGTTTTCTTCATCTTGAACACAAACCGAAGGAATGACCTTCCCCCCTCCTTCTTTTTCCCCCTCCCAGTCTCTTCCGGAGAAGAGATCCGTTAATCCTGCACAAGATTCTATGCACCTCCCGAATAGACAGAAAAGTCACAAGTTTTTAACAAAGAAAGCTTTATATCAAAATAGAAAGAAAAGAATAAAAACTGATTCGCATTAAGTTGACCTAATTACCGGTGTTGGGTCAATTACTTAAGGAAAAATATGAATAAACAGTTCTTATTCAAAGGAAAGATATCCATTTAAAACATTTCCACAACTAAACAGCTGTAACTACAACAAAAAAGAAAAAAACAATAACAACCATTGTTTTTCTACTCTTTGACTTATACTTTGAAAACTGAAGATAGAAGCTTGGAGATAGAAAACGATCCCTCTCGATAGCTGAGAGCGCAGACAAGTATACAGACCCAAACGATGGTTGTAGCCGCTCGCCTCAGCAGCTTTGAAAAATCCTGTTTCCTGATTGGTCCTCTGGTCAGGTGTTTGGTTCTCTTTGTTAACCCTTTACAGGTGAAAGAAACATTAACCCTTAGCTATCTATTTATGACAGCAGGTTTATATACGGATGCAATTTAATTTACTCGGAAACATCAAGACCTATCCAGACTTTGACTCCGTGGAAATATAACCTGAGAAGCCTCTGCAGTCACAGAGGTTATTCTCTGTACACATGAAGGTCTTCCCCCATAACAGCAGCCTGAGTCCAGCCTTATGCAGACACACATACCTGACCCAACTGATTAACATACCATACAGCCATCAGGCTTGGGAGAATGACCTTGAGGGACCTCATGAGCATGCTCGGTGCTCCTCTGACATCCTAACTTGGGACAGGGGAGGAAGGATATTCAGCCAGCCAAGGAAAAAATCTTTTAAAAGGGCTGGGTGGCATCTCTTTGATGGCTCCAAAACAAAGCTATCACCCATACAAATTTAAGGGATCCACTGGATCAAAACCAGCCACCACTAAAAAGGTAATTAGGAGGTAAGCGTTCTCTTCAGCTGGAGGCACCATGACCCTTCCTGATATTTTTCCTGAGGAAACAGGTCAGACCATTGGTAGCAGAGTTACTCTCTTTATCTCCAACACCCTCTCCCCTACCTCCCACTTGCCCCCATCAATGAATCTGGATGGGATTTCCCTAAATATATGTTTGTTTTATCAGTGGGTTTAGCTCTGTGCCCCCTGAGCGCACAGCTCCATGATTCCCAAACACAAAGAATGAGCAAAGTGTTTTGTTCCTTGCAAAGCCAGCTGATCAGTCTGGACCAGAAAGCAGCCACCATACATGTCACTCTGGGGTTACTGCAACTCCTCTCAGTCCCCGTAGTCCTCATACCTCTTCTGCTACTATTTGTGAACAGAGCTCTTCTTTGCAAGCAGTGGTTTTGTTTGTTTGTTTGTTATGGAAGCTTGACACTGTTACAGCAGTTTCAGGAAGCTTGTAAATATGGGGAACTCATTCCACTAAGCTCTTCACAGATAAACACTTCATCTTATCATTTTCTTCCTCACTTCCCCCTCCGTGCACAACTGACAAGATCCAAAATGATGATGTCTTGGGATGGAATATTCCTCTGGGTCTATGTTACAGCATAGTAACCTAAAGTAATATTCTCAAATATTCAATATTCTATTTACACAGAAATCGCACACAGACTGTGTCTGTAATTGTAGCTCTACACACAGAGAGTCTTCACTCATTTGAAGTCTTCACAGACTTGCTTTCAATGGCACCACTTACGGAATAAGGTACCAGTCAACAGGAGCAAGAGTGACAGAATCTGGCCCTTACACTGCAACAGAAAGAACACACAAAATGGAGCACATGGGGCACAAAAATTAGGAATCCCAGCTCAAAAGCTTAAACACACTGATTAGACTTGTTTGAGCTATGTCCACGAACATTTAAAAGTCTTCTACAAAAGAACAATTATTTGTGCCACTTTCCCCACCACTTCCTCCTCTTTTAGAGCTAAGGTAGAACTGATGTGATGAATTTGTCAGTTTTCTCTGTTATAGCCACACATATTCATACAATCCCAAGGTTTCAATTATAAAAAAAAAAAATTCTTTGCTTCAAAGCAATTCTCTAGTCTAGATCATTTCCTTGTAGTGATTTAAATGAGGAAACTCCAGCATGGCATGCAGTTGCTACGTGATAGCTAAGTTAAGTGATGTATTTTTAAATAACCAAACAGTTGTGGGGGGTATTGGGAGGAGAACAAAGCTGCCACTCTAATTCTTCAAGCTGCCATTTCATTCTCTCTTCTTTTTTGTTTTAATATATTCTGTTTGCCAATTTAGCATGACATTATTCTATTGCTTCTATTCAAAAGATAAATCACGGCAGAAAAACAATCAAAATGAATTTGTTTCTCATGTTTACATTTAATAGTGTTTAAAAAGAATGAATTACCATCATAAAACAAGAAAAGCAGGTAGCGCTGCATTGCTGAATTTCAACGATCCCTTCCCTGGGCACACTCTTTCTCCCACAGCTAGTATTGATCTGGACATCTAAGTGACTGAGGAAAAATGCAGGAATGGATTTTATGCATCAGACTGCAATGTCAGTAAAATTTAATATTGGAGGGGGCACTATCTGCCCTATCTCTCCACACCAGACATTTAGAGGGGTCCAGTGTGGGATTTACAAGGCATCAATCATATATCCCATAACTGAGGGTAGACTCCCCACTGCCTACGCCAAGGATTCAGCTTGCTCTGCTGAATCCTCACATCTCCCACCCTCCCACCCACTCTGCCAAGGGACAAAAGTTATCAAAGATTCTGATCTGACAGAGCAACATGTCTCTTTTTTGGCCCGAGACCTGAGATCCACCAGCAAAATCCCATGTCTTGTATTTTCTGGTTGCTGGCCCATCAGCCTTTTATCCATACTGGACACTGGAGGCGCCAGTGAATAGCTTGCTTGCATCCCCCACCCAACATGGCCTGGTATCTCATGCTTACTTAATTTAAACTCTACCTAATCCAATGCTTTACGTTCTGAAGCCAAAGTCTGCCCTAGCACCTGACAAGTGCACTTCATTGCCCCGGAAAAACTCAGGCCTATTGACCATATGTCCCTGTTCTTCATCACCAAACCATAGGTTTTCATAAAGACTCTGGTAACCTTATGGATCACATTCTTGTATGCTCTCTCCATGCAGGCTTGGTTGACAGCAGCCTGCCAAACTTACCTTGCAAGCATCTCCAATTAAACCAGTCTTCTGTTTGGCTATGATTGCATAAACAATTCCACATCTCTATGAATCCTAATTCTTAAACTGAGTCCCTAGCATATTCCAAGATTATTCTCACCAAGGCATTAGGTGGTTGAATGGTTGTGGGAAGAAAGAGCCAGTGGTATTGCATCTCTTTGACTGACCAATGGTAATGAGGCACTCAGGAGGAGGAGAGGCCTATCCCTGTATGGTATCAGAGGGGTAGCCATGTTACTCTGGATCTGTAAAAGCAGCAAAGAATTCTGTGGCACTTTATAGACTAACAGACGTTTTGGAGTATTCACCCACGAAAGCTCATGCTCCAAAACGTCTGTTAGTCTATAAGGTGCCACAGGATTCTTTGCTGCTATCCCTGTATACACTCCACTTTATCCTAAAGGTGTCTGGCAGCTTGCAGATCTAATAAAGTTTCCTATTTATTAAATCAGTGGATGGTAGTAGATTGATGTATCACATGGCTGGATTACTTCTTTAGTTTGTTTGTTTAACTAGCACATTCTTCACAGTCAACACACTATTTTTCTGTCAGACATGAGCAAGATATAGTCTTTGTTTGTAAAACTTTCAATGTGCACTCAGACCTCGGGAGTCTTGTTTATTTGTTTATTAATTTATTTTGGAAGATGGGAGGGCCAGATAGGATTTGTACTGGAAAACCTATAATGGACTACCTAACATTTCTCAGTGGCTTCTCTACTGTGAAGAGGATCTCTATGCTAGACCTGTCCTTTTAAAGGAAAAGTATTGAAAAGATGTTTGGAAAAATCAGGAGGTAATAGAGATCTTGTAAAAATAGCTCCCAATAAGAAACAGGAGGGAACCTTGGTGAAGTTTAATCATATAAATAAAAAAATCACTGGGTCCTGATGTTATTCATCCAAGGATGTTAAAGGAATTAACCATCTAATTTTTGAAAACTTATGGAGAACTGGGGTAGAAAATGCAAATATAGTATACCAATTTCCCAGAAAAGGAAAGAACAATTATTCTGCCAATTATTTTCTGGTAAATCTAACATCAATCCCTAATTATATTGATGGAATAAATATTTAAATAAATTAAAAGAAAAAATAAAGCTCTTGAGGCTTAATAGATCTATGAGAAAAAAGCATCATGAATTCAAAAAGAACCAGTCATACCAGGTAAATTCAATTGCTTTGTTATTGTTTTTTGGCTTGGTTGGTTTTTGATAGAATTACAAAAATATTAGATGAAGGGAATACAAGTGATGAAATATATTTTGTTTTGAGACTGTTTCATGAAAACTTAAAGAAATAGTTAATTTGTTTTAGAGATGCATACACGTACATGAATTGCAATCTGCCCAATATACTGGAAACAGAGTAATAGCAAATGACAATGTAATAAAGCTTTGAAGGGAGATACCTTTGGTAGCGGTGCTAGGCCAGGGATCAGCAACCTTTGGCATGCACTTGTCAGAGAAATCTGCTGGCGGGCTGGGCTGGTTTGTTTACTTGCAACGTCTGCAGGTTCAGCCGATCACAGCTCCCATTGGCCTCAGTTCACTGTTTCAGGGCAATGGGGGCTGTGGGAAGCAGCATGGGCCAAGGGATGTGCCAGTGGGGCTGCAATTGGCGGAACCTGGCAGAACAAACTTCCCATCTATGACCCTTGTCTTGCATTGGACCCTTGGACCCTTGTCCATTCCTGAATCCACAAGGAGCTCAGGTGCCTATGAAATTGACTAGACTGAAATAGTCTTCCAAGGGAAATAGTCACTTCGGACATTTTAATCTAAACTGGATGAAAAGTAAAAAATATAGCAAATAATTACTCAATAAAATAATCATGCACTGGTGTAGGGGTGAGTTCATGGCCTTTTCCATCTCTAATTTTTATAATTTTATATCAGGCTTCACCATCAGCAACCATCACAAGACATCTGAATTTCAATCTCTGGAGAGAAAATATAACTAAGAAGTGTATCTTAATACTAGAGCATCTATTCATGCACTTCATGTAATTAAGAAAGGGTTTCCTCATCTCAGACAATGTGGCAGCAGAATAATAAATGGAATTCTAAATTATATTTTCAGCTCTTGAGATTAGTCAATTCAGCTTTGCAAATAAAAATGAATTCATAACATCTGCTTAAAATTTGCATTACAATACTTTCATGTTCTTTTACTTAAAGCTGACATTCCCATTTCATCTTGATAATGCAATATAAATTATTATATTTATTAAAGAGATTGGCAAAAATGACACATTAAATCAGAAATGTCCTAGCATAAAACATACATACAATCAGGTGGGCGAATAAAAATCAATGATTTTCTGAAAAAAAAAATCAGATTTTTTTTTTAAATCAGATTTTTTTCAGTGGTGGTGATTTAAATTTTAATAGGTTTTTCTTTTAAAAAATAAACCTGTTTAAAAAGAAATCTGAATTTAATACAAAAGTGCTAAGGCCTAAATTTATTATAATCTCTTAAAACATGTACATAAAATATAAATATGCTGAATGGACCAGCCTCTCTCAAAAACTCTCAATTAAGGCTACTCTTCTACATAAAGAAAGAATCAGGGGAAAACCATAACTTTTGAGATCAAGCTTTATTAATATGGCTTTATAAAAATGTCCTGTATTAAGGGCTTGATTTCGTGTGGGATGCGGGGGGCAGTGCTACTGGGTACAAAAGACTGACAAAGTC
Source organism: Chelonoidis abingdonii (assembly GCF_003597395.2). Lineage (NCBI taxonomy): Eukaryota > Metazoa > Chordata > Testudines > Testudinidae > Chelonoidis > Chelonoidis abingdonii. The sequence goes on from NC_133769.1 coordinate 263,578,338, forward strand.
ATCAGAGGCATGGGACCTATTCGCAGAGTGCAAGAGACACCATCACATGTAGCTCATCAGGATCATCCACTGAGCCCACCTTGGTGGTTGCATACTCCTGTTTTATAGCTTCTCCCTACCTGAGCTCTGATTGGCTCATTTCTCAAATTATAAATATTTATGACTTCAGCCACCATGGAAACTTACTCTCCAGATCATGGAAGAACACCGATCTGCCCAGGACCTACCAGCCCTTGCTTCTGGATGATTCTGGGCTCTTCAAGTAAATGGCCTTGCTCTATCTCCTGCCATGTGTACACAGACAGCAATACAAACAGAAATCTCAACTGCTTCCCTCTCTCTCTAATCAAATAAAATACTGCAAAGCAAAATGCAGGTGGGTTACAGGAGCAGATAGGGTTGGGGAGTTCTGTAACAAGGGAGAAGGAGCAGAGTGTGCAAACAGAAAGGAACAGGACTAGTGTCAAAGCAGGACACCATGGGAAGAAAGGACAACACTGTTCAGAGTGTAGCCTCTAAGGTTAATTTCAACACTTCGGAACTGGAGGAAAAAACTGCCATGACTGCAGGTCATTTTAAAAAAAAATCCAATCTGGGAATATGTTCAAGAAATTCCTGTACCTCTAGGTAACAAAGGAACAAATTCCAAATATAAACAGTTCTACAAAGAGATGCAAACCCGGTTGTCAGAATGAAATAACATTATGAAAAATGCTGCTCAGAAGGCTCTTACCATTGCCCGGCTGCAGTTCTTCAGCCCCCAAGGCCCCAACCCCAGGGCAGGTCAGAAGCCGGGGCTGGGTTGGGGTAAGAGTCACACAGGCAGCTGTGGAACGCCGCAGACTGGGGCTGCTCTTGGTCCCCCCGCCCGCATGGGCAGGTGGAGGGGCCCACACTCCCCAACCGAGCTCCAGCTTCTGGCTTGGTCTGGGAGGGCAGGGCCCTAGGAAGAAGAGGAGGGGCAGGGCCATGGAGGGGACGGGACCTCATGGCCCACACACTTTTAAGAAGAATCCATTGTCTCTGGTGCAACAATGTACACAATGATCCAGTAATATGTGCTTGTGTGACAACAGGAGATGGGGTTAAATTACAGAAACAACTGATACATCAGGAAATGCCCATACAACAGAATCATAGAATATCAGGGTTGGAAGGGACTTTAGGAGGTCATCTAGTCCAACACCTGGCTCAAAGCAGGACCAACACCAACTAAATCATACCAGCCAAGGCTTTGTCAACCCACGCCTTAAAAACCTCTAAGGATGGAGATTCTACCACCTCCCTAGGGCCTGGTCTATACTGGGGGGCACGGGAGTGTTGATCTAAGTTACACAACTTCTGCTACGTTAATAACGTAGCTGAAGTCGACATACTTAGACTTACATACTGCGGTGTCTTCATTGTGCTGAGTCGACTGCTGCTGCTCCCCCATCGACTCTGCCTGCACCTCTCGTGGCGGTGGAGTACAGGAGTCGATGGGAGAGTGCTTGGGGTCTAGATGTGATAAATCGACCCCTGCTAGATCGATCACTGTCTGCCGATCCGGTGGGTAGTATAGACATACTCTAGGTAACCCATTCCAGTTCACCACCATCCTAGTGAAATAGTTTTTCCTAATATCCAACTTAGACCTCCAACACTGCAGCTTGAGACCATTGCTTCTTGTTCTGTCATCTGCCACCACTGAGAACAGCCTAGCTCCAGCCTCTTTGGAACCCCCCCTTCAGGTAGTTGAAGTCTGCTATCAAATCCCCCCTCACTCTTCTCTTCCACAGTCTAAATAATCCCAGTTCCCTCAGCCTCTCCTCATAAGTCATGTGTCCCAGCCCCCTAATCATTTTTGTTGCTCTCCGCCTGACTCTCTCCAATTTGTTCACATCCCTTCTGTAGTGGGGGGACCAAAACTGGACACAATACTCCAGGTGAGGTCTCACCAGTGCCGAATAGAGGGGAATAATCACTTCCCTTGATCTGCTGGCAATGCTCCTACTAATACAGCCCAATATACCACTGGCCTTCTTGGCAATAAGGGCACACTGCTGACTCATATCCAGTTTTTTGTCCACTGTAATCCCAAGGTCCTTTTCTGCAGAACTGCTGCTTAGAAAGTAGGGCCCCAGTCTGTAGCAATACATGGGATTCTTCCTTCCTAAGTGCAGGACTCTGCATTTGTCCTCGTTGAACCTTATCAGATTTCTTTTGGCCCAATCCTCACTCTGAACCCTATCCCTATGCTCGAGCATATCTACCTCTCCTCGCAGCTTAGTGTCATCTGCGAACTTGCGGATGCAATTTGTTCCATCATCCAGATTATTAATAAAAATGTTGAACAAAACTGGCCCCAGGACAGACCCCTGGGGTACTCCGCTTGATACTGGCTGCCAACTAGACATCGAGCCATTGATCACTACCCGTTAAGCCTGACAATCTAGTCAGCTTTCTATCCACCTTATAGCCCATTCATCCAATTCATACTTCTTTAATTTGCTGGAAAAAATACTGTGGGAAACCATATCAAAAACTATGCTAAAGTCAAGATATATCACATCCACCACTTTCCCCATATCCACTGAGCCAGTTATCTCATCACAGAAGGCAATCAGGTTGGTCAGACATGATTTGCCCTTGGTGAATCCATGTTGACTGTTCCTGATCACTTTCCTCTCCTCCAAGTGCTTCAAAATGGATTCCTTGAGGACCTGCTCCATGATTTTGTCTACCTCATCCTTCTGATCTGGTGGTCTATAGCAGTGGTTCTCAAATTAGGGCTGCCATTTGTTCCGGGAAAGCCCCTGGCAGGCCGAGCCAGTTTGTTTACCTGCTGCGTCTGCAGGTTCAGCTGATTGCAGTGCCCACTGGCTGTGGTTCGCTGCTCCAGGCCAATGGGGGCTGCAGGAAGGGTGGCCAGCACGTCTCTTGGCCTGGAGAATGCAGCCCCCATTGGCCTGGAGAAGCAAACTGTGGACAGTGGGAGCCACAATTGGCTGAACCTGCGGACGCAGCAGGTAAACAAAATGTCCTGGCCTGCCAGGGGCTTTCTTTGAACAAGCGGCGGCCCTAGTTTGAGAACCACTGGTCTATAGCACACCCTATCACGACATCAACCTTGTTGCTTTCAGTGTTTGTTGAAGTGCAAAACTAACTTTTCACAGCAGTAGCATCTTCTGCAGGTACAGGAAGAACATTTTCTTCATTTAGACTAATTCCTTCAGTTTTGAGAAATTGATTGGAAGTTGAAAAAGCAGGAAACTTGTCTTTCTCTTCCAGTCTATCAATAAAAAGGGGATGAAATCTACTAATTTTAAAAAGTTTGACAGCCTAAGTTATTTGGGAGATTGTCTCATTTTCAAGAGACTTAGACAAGTAGGAATTTACGCTCAAGTTGCTTTCACTTACGCATATTTGAAAATTTTCTGAGCCTGACCTGAAATAATCAATTAATTCACTGAATTCAATTAATCCCTCCATTTAATAAGTCATTTAGTTGTAAATGTGAAATATTTTGATAAGAGAAATTTATGTATCCAGAACATTTAAGATGGGTTTGTTTAAGAAAAATAATGTTTTTATGCTGTTCTGTATGTTTAATTAAATTCCAGTTACCATCCTAATGCAACTTGACACAAATCATGAGCAACAAGTTAATTATCTAGTAAATAAACAATATCATGGACCATTTTCTAACATGCTAAAATGTGCAATTAATAAGAATCTGAAAATATTAATGGTTTAAATAAATGATACAGTTATAGTGTACTCTCCTAGGTAGGAAAAAAATGTACCAAGTCTAGGGTAAAGGCTGTATTTAGTTGTAAATCAACATTTTTAATGGTTATATCACCTGTAAGAATACACCTTTCTTTAGAAAATAACTGAAGTACAAATGGAAAAGTTGATTAAAATCCATAATTTAAATCTAGCCTTTCCACTTGGGGATTTAAATATGATTTTAATCACTTTTATTTAAATCAATCCACCCTGCAACCAGCCCTATTCCATAATAACTCACCTGTAGCTCTGTAAACATTGGGATTTAACCACAGATAGATGGATCTTTCCTTTAGCTTACCGTCGCTGGTGCATGTGCACATCCCACACAGGAGACATATCAGTGAAGAAGCAGCAGAATGCTGCATTGCTACACAGAATACACAGATTGTAGAGCAAATTTAGGATTCCTGTCAGTCCACTAGACTTGATATTGTATAGTATGGAGCTGATGTGAAGTGGTGTGTAAAGAGACTTACCAAACTATTCTCTGCTCCACAATTATATTTCTCAAGAAGGCAAGGAACGCAGAAATACACATTGTGTATTCATTCTAAACTGTGCATGGAATCCTCTCCTTCATTACCATATGCTGCCTCATAACAACACACAATGGGTAAAAGACAGGCCTGACTTAGGACCAGAATCTGCAGCTCTGAATCTTGTTGAGTAGCACCCCACTCTGTGAGTGAACACGCTGGTTTCAGCTGCACTACTTGAGGAGATAGATACTACTCCATGTGAGTAGTGGAGCACAATCTGGCCCTTTATCAGTTGTTATTTATTATATTGTGCCACAGAAGAATCAGGGCTTGATCTGAGCAGACACTATGTCATCCTGATACTTATCTGTCCCTCTGATCAGCTCTTTTTTGATCATCCATGTACATTTCCCAAGCCAGGACAGGCCTCGTGCAGCCTCACAACTAGAAGCTCAGTAGCTGTCAGGGTAAGCACTGCCTAGTCAATTTGGCAGGCTGAGGCAGGCATTACTTAGAAGTGTGTGTGTATCAAAAGCAGAAAGCAAAAGCATTGAGAGGGAGGGAGGCCTTGACCTTGACCGAAAATATTGTTTCTTAGGATTGAGCCTTGCGTTCAGTCTGGGCTGAGTTCCCTTTTCTTCTCTGCTTTTATTGTTCTCCACTGCTGTCCCTTTTGCTCTAATGGTTTGTATCTCAGCCTCTAGTGCTGCAAGGCCGACTGGCCCATAAGCACAGAAATGCTGATAATCTCTCCAATGCAACTGGTGGCTCAGGTAACAAGGAGTTCAGGGCAAGGTGGAGCTCCTTTTCAAGCCCTTCTGAGACCCTGAGAGCAAAGAAGGCTCTTCTTGAAGTCTATCTGTAGCTCTTTCCAGAGGGGGCTTCTCTTTATGCACTTCAATAACATTGGAGGGAGGGTTTGTAAGAACATAAGAAAGGCCCTAGTGGGTCAGACCAAAGGTCCATCTAGCCCAGTATCCTTCTACCAACAGTGGCCAGTGCCAGGTGCCCCAGAGGGAATGAACATAACAGGTAATCATCAAGTGATCCATCTCCTGTCACCCACTCCCAGCTTCTGGCAAACTGAGGCTAGGGACACCATCCCTGCCCATCATGGCTAATAGCCATTGAAGGACTTATCCTTCATGATAAGGATGCTTGAAATTCCAGCTTCACTAAGATTTCTCTACCTGTGAAAGCCAGAAGAGTATTTATAGCTTATGCAGTCTGTTCACACCCCAGTATTTTCCATTGGGCATTGCCTGAGACATCTGTTTAAACAACGAGCCAGATTCTGCTCTTGGTTACATTCGTGTATGACAGGAGTAATTCAGCTGAAATTGATGGAGTTAAACTGGTGTAAGACACAGAAGAGTAACGCCTAGTGAGTCCTGTCCCTATAAGTAAATGGAACCTGCACATTCAAATGTGTATCAGGTTTCTATATTCACTTTCAATTGTCACTAACAGCACCTGTCTCACTCACATCCCTATCATTCAGTCAGACTCAGAATCAGACCCTAGACAGCTTCCGCTAGTATCTGCTTCTTCTGGTGGAGGTTATCAGGATGTCAGAAACTTCAGGAGATGGTGTAGGAGAGAGCAAACATCTGTTTGTGTTCAGGGGACAGGAAAAAAAAGCCTAGCATTTGTGGTACCAGAGAGGCATGAAAGGGGAGGAGAAACTGAGAAGTGTAATGGCCTTGGAAAGGGTTGCAGTTATACATATGTAGTTTTGAGTCACATGTTGGGAAAGTACTAGCAGTCAAGCTGGGAGTAAACCAGCATATTTTGTTCTGGCCATGGGGAAATACAGATATATTGACTTAATCAATGACTGAACAATTGTTCTTTTAAAGCTATGTTATTCAAGTAAATTAGTCTATTCTTGTCAAAATTTGCTCCTTAACCAGGTAATTCTGTTGTCTTGCATATTTGTATTGCATAAACTAATGTACAATGGATTTATTTCTTTAAATGTTTTTTCTCTCAACTGGTCTGTGTTTATATTAATTTAAGAGGTTTATTTTTTTAACAGGAATTTGCTTAGAGGCATTTAAATGTGTACAGATTTGTATAGATAGTAGTGGCTGATAATTTCTTTTAACAGGTTTATTCCTATGTCAGACATTTAACGAAGCTTCTTACTACAATGTATAATTCTCTGTGCATTTGTCTTTGTCATTATGTGCTACCCACAAATTATGAGGTAGTTAAGAATCATATTATCTTGGTAGAAACATAAGGGGGCTGAAATTTTTTAACTTTGTTAGTTGCTAGTTTCTGACAGAATTTGGGCAGCTTTTTGGGATATGAGTCAAGAACTTTTGATTCATTTGCCTTAGTAAACTAATCTAATTTAAATCTATTTTTCTAATCTAGGTATTAATACAGCACCTATTATCATGCTATCTTGGTGCTGTGTCCTCCTGTTTGGAAACAGCATGAGTTTTAAAATTCATGCATGCACAAAATGCATGGAAATTATAAGGATACAGCAGGATAACAAAAAGTTATTTATTCCTTTAATAAATATTTGATTAACCCTGAGAGATGGAAAAGTCAATTTCTAGTGGATATATGGGAATTGGGCCAGGATGTCAGTCCAGAGATACCAGGATTGGCACTTAATAACTCTGTAACTGGAATTAACTTTTTAAAGTTTTCAGAGAGATTGTATTTAAAAGGAGAAAAAAAGATGGTTACTCACCTTTGTAACTGTTGTTTTTCGAGATGTGTTGCTCATATCCATTCCAATTAGGTGTGCGCGCGCCGCGTGCACGTTCGTCGGAAGATTTTTACCCCAGCAACACTCGGTGGGTCGGCTGGGGCGCCCCCTGGAGTGGCGCTGCTATGGCACCGGATAGATACTCCTGCCTACCCAACCGCCCCTCAGTTCCTTCTTGCCGGCTACTCCAACAGTGGGGAAGGAGGGCAGGTTTGGAATGGATATGAGCAACACATCTCGAAGAACAACAGTTACAAAGGTGAGTAACCGTCTTTTCTTCTTCGAGTGCTTGATCATATCCATTTCAATTTGGTGATTCCCAAGCCTTACCTAGGCGGTGGGGTCGGAGTGAGATGTTGCAGAATGCAAAAATGCTGAGCCAAAGGCTGCATCATCTCTGGACTGTTGAACCAGAGCATAATGTGAAACAAAGGTGTGGACCGAGGACCAAGTAGCTGCGCGACATATTTCCTGGATAGGTACACGAGCCAGGAAGGCGGCAGATGAAGCCTGAGCCATGGTAGAATGCGCGGTGATGTGGCTTGGAGAAATATGAGCCAAATCATAAAAAGTGCAGATGCACGTCGTCACCCAAGATGAGATCCTCTGAGAGGAAACAGGTAGGCCTTTCATTCGTTCTGCTACCGCGACAAAGAGTTGGGGCATTTTACTAAAGGGTTTTGTCCACTCAATATAAAACGCGAGCGCTCTACAGATGTCCAGGGAGTGCAATTGTTGCTCCCGTCGCGTTGAGTGTGGCTTCGGGAAGAAGACTGGGAAAAAGATGTCCTGGTTAACATGAAAGGCCGAAATCACCTTAGGGAGGAATGCCGGGTGTGGTTGCAACTGCACCTTGTCCTTGTAGAACACAGTGTACGGCGGATCCACCATAAGAGCCCTAAGCTTGGAGACTCGTCTGGCCGATGTAATGGCTACGAGGAAAGCCATCTTCCAAGACAGGTAGAATAGCGAGCAGGTTGCTAACGGCTCAAATGGGGGAGACATAAGTCTGGTTAAAACCAGGTTGAGGTCCCAGGTCGGGGCTGGTCGGCATACTTGGGGGTATAAGCGCTCCAAGTCCTTGAGGAACCTTGAAACAATAGGGTGTGAGAACATGGAATGGCCACCTTCGCCTGGGTGGAAGGTAGAGATGGCTGCCAAGTGTACCCTCAGTGATGATACTGCTAGGCCTGCTGTTTGAGAGACCAGAGGTAGTCCAAAATAGAGGGAATCAAGACCTCAGTGGGAGTAAGACTATGCGTTTTGCACCAGCAGGAGAAACGCTTCCACTTGGCCAGATACGTTGACCGGGTGGAAGGTTTCCTGCTACCCAGGAGAACTTGTCATACTGATGCACAGCAACGTAACTCTGACTGGTTTGGCCACGCAGCAGCCACGCCGTGAGGTGAAGGGCCTGCAGGTCCGGGTGGCGAAGTCTGCCGTGGTCCTGAGTTATGAGGTCTGGGTGGAGTGGCATGGTAATTGGGTTGGCTATTGACAGGTCGAGCAACATGGTGTACCAGTGCTGCCTGGGCCACGCTGGAGCGATCATGATGATGCGCGCTCTGTCCCTGCGGAGTTTAGCAGGACCTTGTGAACCAGTGGGAACGGGGGGAAGGCATAAAGGAGCTGGCTCTTCTACAGCATCAGGAAAGCATCTGAGATCGATCCCAGGGAGACACCTTGGAAGGAGCAGAACATCTGGCATTTCCTGTTCTCACGGGAAGCGAACAGGTCTATGTGAGGAAATCTCCACTTCTGGAAAACAGAATGAATAACATCCGGGCGGATCGACCACTCGTGAGACAGGAAAGACCTGCTGAGTCGATCCTCCAGAGTGTTCCAAACGCCTGGGAGAAAGAATGCTACCAGATCTATCGAGTGGGCTATGCAAAAGTCCCAGAGTTGGATGGCCTCCTGACAAAGGGGGGAGGATCGTGTCCCTCCCTGCTTGTTTATGTAGTATATGGCCGTTGTGTTGTCTGTAAACACTGAGACACAACAGCCTTGCAACTGTTGCTGGAACGCCTGGCACGCCAGGCGGACTGCTCTCAGTTCTCAAGACATTTATGTGTAATGCCAACTCCTGAGGTGACCAAAGGCCTTGAGTACGAAGGTGACTGAGGTGAGCACCCCAGCCGAGAGATGACGCGTCCATCGTCAGGGACATTGAGGGTTGGGCCAGATGGAACCGCATCCCTGCACACACCAGGGAGGGAGTTAGCCACCATTCTAGGGAGCCTAGGGTGCTCAGGGGAATGGTGACTATCGTGTCTATTGGGTCCCTGCTCAGGCGGTATACCGAGTTGAGCCAAACTTGGAGAGGACGGAGGCGGAGTCTGGCGTATTTGGTTACAAACGTGCAGGCAGCCATGTGACCCAGGAGACCGAGACAAGTGCGAGCCGAGGTCGTCGGGAAATTCTGTAGACCTCGGATGATTGTTGCCATGCCTGAAACCGCGGCTGTGGTAAGCAGGCTCTGGCTAGATTGGAGTCCAGGATAGCTCCTATGAAGTCTAACCTCTGCGTGGGAACCAGAGTGGATTTTTCTATATTGATCATCAGGCCTAGACGTGTGAATAGGTCCTTGACGATGCCCCACATGCTGAGTGACTTGTGTCTCGGAGGCCCCTCGGATGAGCCAATCGTCCAGATACGGAAAAATGTGTATCCGACGTCGGCGGAGGTAGGCGGCGACTACGGCCATACACTTTGTAAATACCCTTTGGGCTGTAGAAAGGCCAAACGGCAGGACCGTAAACTGGAAGTGCTGACAGTTGGCTACAAAGCGGAGGTATCTCCTGTGTGGAGGAAAAATGGCGATGTGAAAGTACGCGTCCTTCATATCGAGGGCGGCATACCAGTCTCCAGGATCCAAGGACGGGATAATGGTCCCCAGGGATACCATGCGGAACTTCAACTTTATCATAAACTGGTTGAGTCCTCGCAGGTCTAGGATAGGTCTGAGACCTCCCTTCGACTTGGGGATTAGGAAATAACGGGAGTAAAACCCCTTGCCCCTTTCGTCCATTGGTACCTCCTCTATAGCTCCCATGGCGAGGAGCGTCGCCTCTTGTAAGAGGAATTGCTCGTGAGAGGGGTCCCTGAAGAGGGACAGGGTTGGAGGGTGGGAGGGCGGGGTTGAAATAAATTGGAGGTGGTACCCATACTCCACCGTGCGTAGGACCAGCGATCTGAAGTTAACTGGGACCACGCCGGGAGGAAGTAGGAGAGACGGTTGGAGAAGGGAGGAGAAGGGATCCTGGCCTGTAACTGGTACGCCGCCGTCCTCTCGGGGCGCACCTTCAAAAAGTTCGTCTTTGGTCCCTGGTGGTTTGGTGTTTCGAGGGACCTTGACTTTTTTGGCCCCCTTGGGGTCCTGATGGTCATCTGCTGACCACCTCGGCCGCGCCGCCTGCCAAAAGTCCTGTCTTTGTTTAGGCACAGAGTATGGGGTGAGGGTGAGTGCTGGGGACGGAAAGGCGCGTATGGCTGGTTGGGTCAACCGGCAGGCCTGCGTTGCACGGCGTATGAGAGAGAGCGCATTATGACCCTGTTGTCCTTCAGGCTTTGCAGCCTGGGGTCAGTCTTTCTCCGAGAAGAGGCCTTTACCATCAAATGGCAAGTCCTGAATGGTATACTGCAGCTCCGGTGGGAGGCTTGAAACCTGAAGCCATGAGATGCGCCTCATGGCAACACCCGAGGCCAGAGTCCTGGCTGCTGAGTCTGCTGCATCCAACGAGGCCTGGAGGGAAGTTCTGGCCACCTTTTTCCCTTCCTCCAAGAGGGCAGCGAACTCTTGGCGGGAGTCTTGAGGGAGAGAAGCTCCGTAAACTTACCCACCGCCACCCAGGTGTTATAATTATAGCGGCTAAGCAAGGCTTGTTGATTTGCCACCCGGAGCTGTAGAGCACCTGCCGAGTACACTTTGCGGCCGAGTAAGTCCATTCACCTAGCCTCCTTCGATTTCGGGGCTGGCGCCTGCTGGCCATGGCATTCCCTCTCATTAACAGACTGAACGACTAGTGAGCAGGGAGAAGGACATACAAGTATTCGTACCCTTTAGAGGGCACCATATATTTACGCTCGACTCCCCTGGCCGCAGGAGGGATAGAGGCTGCCGACTGCCACATAGTATCGGCATTGGCCTGGATGGTCCAAATAAACGGTAGGGTCACTCTAGTGGGGGCATCTGCCAATAGAATGTCCACTACTGGGTCCTCTACCTCCGGGACCTCCTCCACTTGGAGGTTCATATTGAGTGCTACCCTCCTTAGGAGGTCCTGATGGGCTCTCAGGTCGATTGGAGGAGGGCCCGAGGAGGATGTTCCTGCCACCATCTCATCTGGAGAAGAGGAAGAGGGGATGCCGGCAACAAGCGGGTCCTGTGTGGCCTCTTGCTCTTGGGTAACCTCCTGTTCCAGTGGAACCTGGGAGTCCGGTGGGTGAACTGAGGTTTCCTCTGTAGCAGTCAGAGGGGGACGGCTAACTGTCGCCTCTGGCACTCGGTGCTCTGATGAGACAGAGCGCAACGGAACTCCTGGTATGCCTTGGGCCTGGTGGTACGCCCAAGATGTCCAGAAAGACCACTGATGGGGTCCTTAGTCCTAGGCTTGGGTCTCTTGGAAGACTCTGGTGGGCACATCAGAATCGTGGTCCTGTGCATAAGAGCTGTCCACGTGGGACGACACTGATGCATGTCTGGATGGCCATGGAGGGGCTGAAAAACCCTGGGCAGAGTCTCTGTCTCTAGCGGATCTTGCTCTACTCGGCACCGGGGACCGGTACCGGGAGGCATACCGGCACCGGGAACGAGATTGGGCCCTGCGACTGGAGCGGTGCCGGGAGATCAACTAAGATCTCGAGGCTCGACGTTGGGAGCGGCTACGGGAATCACGGTGCCTGGAGCAGGGCTGGGAGCTGAAGCAGTGCCGAGAGTAGCGGGCCGGCTAACGGGATGCTGAACGGTGCTACGAGAACGACCGGTACCGAGGAGAACGGTGCCGGGACTGCGAGCAGCGTCGGGACAGGGAACACTGACCGGACCTAGAACGTCTGCAGGACTGTGATCGGGAATGGTGCCACTCTGCTGTGCTGACAGAGGATGGTCTTATCAAGGCAGGCTTGCCAATAGACTGTATTACCCGCACCAGTGGTGCCGGGGGTTGAGGCAGCGTCGACTCTGTCATGGCAATCAGATCCCTCGCTGTTGAGAATATCTACAGCGTGGATGGAATAGTAAGCTCAACCACGGCTCGCGCTGGGGAGGTGACTGGCACTGGACTTGATGGCCCTTGTGGGAACGGAATTGAGGGTGCCGACGTCGTCGGTGCCGCGGCAGGTGTCGGTGCCGGGCGTTCCGACTTAGACAAGCTGTCTGGCTGTGGTGCAGGTGGCATGGAAGCAGCAGAAGTCTTAGGCTTTCTCAACCTCGAGAGAGGGACTGGTGCCGAGTTGATTTCGGTGCCGGTGCCGGCTGGTGCTGAGAGGCCTTGGCAGTACCAGCGCGGTCTGGTGCCGAGGAGGCACTTCTGCCTGCTGACTGACCAGCGCTCGGTGCTGAAGGCAGAGGGGTAAGAGCTGCCTCCATAAGGAGCTGCTTTAGCCGAAAGTCTCACTCCTTTTTTGTTCTCGGCTTAAAAGCCTTGCAAATGCGACACTTATCTGTCAGGTGAGATTCCCTGAGGCACTTAAGGCAGGAGTCGTGTGGATCTCCTGTCGGCATCGGCTTATGACAGGCCGAGCACGGTTTGAAACCCGGTGAACCAGTCATGGGCCCTGGCACTGGATGCAGGGAAGGGGCTAATCCCCGAACCCCTCTTAACTATAACACTATGAATGATAAAAATTAACTAAAACTATATAACTTTGAACTATATACACAAAAAAATAACTAGAGAACTACGAGTAGCTAGGGAGGTGGAGGTCTGTAAAACCGCACTCCTCTGTTCCAACAACCGACACGGGCGGTAAGAAGGAACTGAGGGGCGGTTGGGTCAGCAGGGGTATATATCCAGTGCCATAGCGGCGCCACTCCAGGGGGCGCCCAGCCGACCCACCGAGTGTTGCTAGGGTAAAAATCTTCTGACAAATGTGCACGCAGCGTGCGCGCACCTAACTGGAATGGATATGAGCAAGCACTCGAAGAAGAACCTCTAGAACACAGGTTACCAGAGCAGTTGAAAAGTGGCTGGAAACCTAATAGGATGCCCATGGCATGATGGGATTGAGAAACATGTATCATGTGATGCTGAACCTGCCCCCCCCATGAGACAACTGCAAAACCTTCCCAAAACACCCTGCAGCCCGCTGCACAGTGGGATAGCTACAAGGAGCATAGTATGGACATGCAACAGTAGTTTGATTACACCAGTGGCTGTACATCGACATAATTTAAATCGATTTAACTTTGTAGTGTAGACATAGCCTTACTGTAATCTGATGACATGATAGTCTTCTGATTACACTATTTACACATGTGAACCTCCCTCATCACACAACTCCTTCCTTCCCTGCAAGCACTGTGATTGGGGATGTGACAAATATTTCTAATGAAACCAAAGCAGACAAAATAAGAGCCCATATTCAGGCCTTCTGGGAAAATATTTATTTGGGTTACATACACCTAGTTACTATATTTATTTAATTTGCGGGGTTATACAGGAGTAAGAGCGAATGTGGGAGACAGCTAAATTAAAGGCCTTCACAGAGCATAATAACCAGATCCTGAGGTTATTTTAATCTAAGAGGTATTGTATGTTTAACTGACTTTTTAAGTGTGCTCACAGGAGTTACAGGGCCAGAAACCAACCTCTGCTATTGCCTCCTGGCATTGATCCATTGGCACAAAGGGGTGCACCCGGGGATTTCCCTTGGCCTGACCAAATTTTTGAGTGGTGTAAATCCGCCTCGACTTTCCATCTCACATCTTAGGGTACGTCTACACTGCACGATTATTTTGAAGTAGTTTAAACCGATATTACAAAACCTATGTTATAAAATCGGTTTTGCGCGTCCACAATGCGATCACAAAATCGATTGCTTGCGTCCATGGTCCAAGGCTACCATCGATTTAAGGAGTGGTGCACTGTGGGTTGCTGTTCCTCAGCTATCCCATAGTTCCCACTTCCGTGTTGAGAGCACAGTGCCTGATGGGGCAGAAAACATTGCCCCGGGTGGTGCTGGGTACAGCCTCACCCCTCAACCGCTCCTTAAATCGATTTTGGAACTCCTCCAAACGAGAGGAGTAGTGCTAAATTCGATAGATAACTCGGATTAGGGTTCGTGTGAACGGAAATCGACGTTATTGGCCTCCGGCGGCATCCCAGAGTGCTGCACTGACCGCTCTGGACAACAATCTGAACTCAGATGCAGCGGGCAGGTAACAGGAAAAGCCCCGCGAACTTTTGAATTACATTTCCTGCTTGTCCAGCGTGGAGCTCTGATCAGCACGGCTGGCGATGCAGTCTCAAATCCAAAAAGAGCTCCAGCATGGACCGTACGGGAGATACTAGGTTGATCGCTGTATGGGAGACAAATCTGTTGTATCCAGCTCCGTTCAGAACACAAATGCCAAAGCGTTTGAATAAAAAACTGCAGGATACACAGCGCTGCGTGCAAGCGTAACGGGAAGCCAGAGACTCAAATGGACGCTCATGAAGGGAGGAGGGGGTACTGAGGACTCCAGCTATCCACAGTCCACAGCAGTCTCTGAAATTATTCCATTCTTGGCTGAGCTCCAAATGTCTGTAGGTTCAAACACAGTGTCTGCGTGGTTCAGGAACAGCTCCTCAGTTTCTTTCCCCCACCACCACGCTGAAAAAAAGGGAAAGAAATCATTCCTTGACTACTTTCTATGTCACCCTATGTGTACTGAATGCTGCTGGTAGACGACGCTACAGCACTGAAGAGCCGTATCCGCTCCTCTCCATCTTCTCCTCTCTGGTGGTAGACGGTGCTGCAGACCTGCCCACCATCCAGGAGAACCGCCTAAATGTCAACATCGAGGGCACTTGCTAGCAGTAGATAGGACAGAACGACTAATAACCAGCTTAATCATTGAAACTGGGGGCTGAAAATTTTTGCATCACATTTGGATTGACTCACTTGGCAATGAGTCAATTCTCCCTTATGGTGTCTAAAAATAGAGTCCATCCTGCCTGGACTGTCATAGCCCAGGAACGCTGCCTCCAACTGCCTCCCCCCAACCTCATTGATCTCACTAACAAGTCTCTTGTTCTTATTCTTGTATTCCTTACAACTTCATGACACAAAATGGGGGAGGGGCATGCCACGGTAGCCCAGGAAGGTTGAGGAGGAGGAAGCAACGGGTGCGCTTCTTGCAGGGGCAACCCCTGTGAATACTGACACGGAGCCACCTGTGCTCTCTGATACACTGGATCTCTATTACACTTGCCTATTATTCTAGGCAGACAGTGCACCACTGACCGCTCTGGTCCGCATCCGAACTCGGATCGGGTGCGAGGATGCAAACAGTCCCCGAGGCTTTACAAGTACATTTCCTGCTTTCACTGGTGCTCGGATCACATGGTGGCGATGCAGTTCATACAAAAGTAGTTCCTGCATTGAACCTTACGGGGGATACTAGTTCTGATCGCTGTATGGTGAGACATCAGTTTTTCAGAGCTCCGTTTTACGAAACGAGGAAATGCAGTTAGAAAACTAAAACGATACGCTGCACGAACGGTGGAGTGACCCGTACACGAGACTAGCCGCACTCAACGGAATGTTCATGGAGGGAGGGGGGGTAATGAGGACTACAGCTACCAGTTCCACAGCGGTCTCTGAAAA
>NC_133769.1:263602176-263615760 GCF_003597395.2 Chelonoidis abingdonii
TTAACTCGATATTAATGACGACGTCGTGTGAACGGATACAGCGTTAAATCGGTACATCGGCCATTAAACCGATTTAAAGTCGCAGTGTAGACCTGGCCCTAGTGTGGGGGCATATCAGGAAAAACAGAGTGCACTCAGTTGTGGAGATTTCTGTCTGGGTAATAGTTAGGGGGCTCTAACAAGCCAATGATAATTCAGAATAGCTCAAAGATTGCTCTGAATTATGCCAGAGTCAGACTGGTTCCTAGTGCCACACAGATTGGCTGGGGAAGCACAAAGATGGCATACAGTCAACTTTGCCCCCAATTCAAGTCCTGCAAGAAGCACAGTTTTGGTGAATCTGAGGATTGGGGCCATACTAATGCAAGTACTGTGCTAAAATCAAATAAATATAGCCTCTCATTGGATCTGTCCCAGGTGCTAGAGATTTTCACCTGAGAAAAACTGAATATTCTCAGCTTCTATTTCTATTCTATTTCTCAGTTTGCTCTGTATGAGATTTTTTTTCTCTTTAATATACATTGGTACCCAATGAGCCCATGACTATACATTGACAATATGCACCTTCTCTGTGAGACCTCTCAACTCTAAATTTTTTTTCCCCTTTCACTAAGGAAGGCATTTTGGTAGAGTTTGGTGCTTCCTGACACTTCCTTGTCTACTTACAAAGAAATACTTTCACTTCCAGACTTGCTCAGATTTAGCTTTGCACATGGCATCCAGAGTCGAGGTAAATTTGTCTTTGTCACATTTTTAATTTGTATTTGCAGTGTCCTCAAAATGACAGTTTCAACATTTTTGACTTGATCTATCTTTTCTGCTGACTCAACACTGATCTCATGAAAAAATGTACATGGAAGGTATATTTCAAGAGAAAAATGCTTACTTTATTTTGTCAAACAAAAATGATTCTAATATCAACACTAATGAGAACCACCAATTCAGTTTCTAATTCTGTCACACCATATTACATAATAGGCCATATCTAGACTTGGTGTAACTTTGTATTTCTTCATTTTCTTGAATGGAACAATGTCAATTTACACCAGTTTCTCTCATAAGAATTAATGGCATCTTAGGCACTAGTCCATGAGCAGAGTTATTTTTTAGTGTTATACACTAGAGCTAAAATAGGCCAGCCAATCTGATCACCTGTCACTTTGTAGGTGTACTTACTGCATAATTCTTACTAATGTCCTGCCTAACCTGTTCATTAGTGTCTGCTGACCGTTCTGCAGTTTCCTTTCTTCACAGAAAGTTTGGGGTATATTTAAATCAACATTTCCTGCTAACACAAAGCTAGCTTCTCCACTTTTTGCACTCTCAATATATATTTTAAAAAATACTCTCATAATTTCTTTCTGAGGAAAACTAGAGAGGAAACTGTTTGTGACTCTAACCCCATGAACCATCAAGGAGCCACACCTTGAGATAGAGAATGCTCAGATTGGGATGACTGTCATTCTGGGACAGGAGCTGAGCAGTGATTGGAAGATTCAACGCTGGACAAAGAGCTAGGTGAAACAGGTAAGGAAACCACATCTGCCTCGAACATGTCGGTGCTATTAGGATAACTCTGGACTTATCCTGTCTGATTTTGTGTACCATTCTGAGAATGAAAGGTGTTGAGAGAAAACACATAAAACAGCATCTTCATCCAAGTGTGGAGGAAGGCATGCCCCAAGGAATTGTGACCTAGATCCCCCCTTGAACAGAATTTTTGTTCATAGCTGGGGTGGAGAGATCCACTTCCAGAAACCCCCAAGTCTGAAATATGCTGAGAAGAACATGGGAATCCAACTCCCATTTGGAGTCTTGGGAAAAACACCTGCTGAAAGCATTGTCTGTGACATTTTCCCTGCCCAGGAGATACATTGCTGAGATTCCTATGCAATGTTTTATGCACCAGTTCTATACTATAATTGCTTCAGCTCAGAGGGAGAGGGATCTTGCTCCTCCCCTGACAATTAATATAGAATATTCAGGGCACGTTGTCTCTCATGACTTTGATAGACCTGTGTCTGATGAAAGGCAGAAAATGGAGACAGGCATTTCTGACTTCTTTACGCTCCAACAGGTTCATATGGAGGATGATTTCTTGGGATGGCCACCTGCCCTGTACCATGAGAGAACCAAGGTGCACTCTCCATCCTAACAAAGATTCATCCATGGGTATAGTTGTTAGGCTCTGGTTCCAGACAGTCAGGTCTAGTGGTTGGAGAGGTGGTCAAAGTTAGACAGGATCAGGAACAGGCTTGGGGCTGTACTGAAACTGGGGTTTGGGAACAGACCTTGGGTCAGAACCGAATCAGAATTCATAGGCAAACCCACGAGTGTCATAATCAGAGTCTAGATGCGGGCCAAAGTTGAAGCAGGATTATCCAAATCTGTAGATAAACCAAATCAATATTGCAGTCGGAGTCCAGATGCAGGCCAAGGGTTGGAGCTAGGTTGGAGTCAGTCCATAGGTCTGGGGGTCAAGAGGTGGATGAAAGGCTGGAGCTGGTCAGTAGCAGTCATGGCTGTCATAAATAGATAGCTAAGGGTTAATGTTTCTTTCACCTGTAAAGGGTTAACAAAGAGATCCAAACACCTGACCAGAGGACCAATCAGGAAACCGGATTTTTCAAAGCTCAGGGAGGGAATTTTTGGTGTCTGTGTCTTTGTCTGGCTCTCACCTATGAGAGGGATCTTTTCTATCTGTAAGCTTCTAATCTTCAGTTTCAAAGTTGTAAGTACAAAGGTAGAAAAACAATAGGCTGTTATTGGGGGTTTTTTTTGTATTTACATGTGTGTAGTTGCTGGAATGTTAAATTGTATCTCTTTTTGAATAAGTCTGTTTATTATATTTTTCTTTTAAGTAATAGCCCTGTGTATTGTCAACTTGATGCAGAGATCATGTTCATGTGTTTTTCTTTCTTTTATATAAAGCTTTCTTTTAAGACTGTTTGAGTTTTTCTCTCTGGTAGGCTAAGGAACGAAGGGAGGGGAATTCTCTTTGTGTTAGATCTATGGAGGGTAAAGCTCTGCAGCACCAGGGAATTTGTGGGAGGGGAAGAGAGATAGAATCATTTCTGTTTCCTTGTATTTGGGGTTTGTCTCTTTGTGGAATAGAGGAAACATGCTTCTGGTATTGTGATGTAAAGAGATTGCATCAGTACTCTCAGGTTAGCCCAGAGAGGAAAGTCTGGGTGGGAGAGAGAGGGGGAAGGGAAGTGGGTTATTTCCCTTTGTGGTAAGACTCAGGGCTTCTGAGTCTTGGGGTTCCCCAGGGAAGGGTTTGGGGAGACCAGAGGGAGCCAAAACCCTGGAAATTTTGGCTGGTGGCAGCGAGATCAAATCTGAGCTGTTAATTAAGCTTAGAGGGGTTCATGCAGGCACCCAGATTTCTGGACGCTAAGGTCCAGATTTGGGAATGCTTATGACAATGGCAGCAAAGTGAGCAGCACTGGGCTGGCTGCAAGTTTGCCTCACAACAGTTATCATAGGTGTTGGTTGGAGGAAGGGAACACCCTCTTCTACATTGTGATGAGCCTTTCAACAGCCTAGAGAGAGTGTTTTTCTTGTTAAGGAACTGACACCTGTTTGTCTAGGTTGTGCCTTTTTGGTGAGTAAACTGATCTGAATCACCCCTAGAACCAGTGAAGGCATAATCTCACATGTTCTGTCACAAAAGTGCAAGCCATTGTGGTATTCTATGCAAACAGCTTCAGTCCATCAAACAGGAGATCCTCTACATATTCTGGAAAACCAGGATGCCCTGTGCAGATATGTGCAGCACCAAGAGCTTCCAGAAGAGATATTCTGGCTATGAACTGTCCCTCGGTAATGGTAGCCTGAAATTGTTCCATTTGGTCTGGAGGAAGGTGTTGAATAAAGGAAACATATTCTGCGCAATTTGTAAAGTTTTATTTGGCCATCAGCACCGGGTTATTTGCAATGAGGAATTGTAGAGAGACCGATAAGTAAGAGTTTCTCCCCAGAATGTCCCTTCCAGTCTCTGTCGTACAGGGTGGACTTGTACCACTATTGTTTGGGTGAGAAAATAGAGTGAGAAAAGAGGAACTCCAAGTCCTTGGTGGGAACATAATATTTTTTATCAGTTCTCTTACTTGTAGATGTTACTGTAGCCAGGTTTGCCAAATGGTTTTCGCGAGTTCCAGCAGAGTCTCACTGATAGGAAGGGCAACTCTGGAGGGTGTCACAGAGTGAAGAATATCCAACAGTTTGTGTTGAGATTCTTTAATCTCCTCAAGAGGCTTCTGTAGCGAGTCTGCTACCCTATAATAAGGTCTTGAAACTGCCAAAGATCACCAGCTATAGATGGAGTAGGAGGCATTACCACCTCATCAGGTGATAAGGACAAGATTGTTGTTTGAGGGGTATCTTCTTTGTCTGCCCTATCCTCCTGATCCTTGAACATTTCCTCCTGTTGCTGAAGAGAAGAAACTTGAATGCCCCTGTCATCCCAATGAGAGAAGGGTGGGGCCCTGGAGAACTGTCAGCAATATGCTGCCCATGGATCCCAATAAGGCCATTGAGGACCATATGGGGGAGGGGATGGCATCCAGGTTTGCTCCCACCAAGACTGATGAAGTTCCCACACATATTCCATGTCTCTTTGAGAAAGGGGGTTTCTGCATAGGTACACAGAAGAATACTGGACAGATACTGATAATACTGAAGGTAGGTCTCCATCACCATTCTCTTTTTGCCTCTAATGGGGGAGTTCCAATCGAAAGGGGAGATGACGGTACCAGGAGTGTATAAGTGTCCAGAGACTGAGTGGTTCTCATTACTGAGAGAGTTGATACCTGCGAGCAATGAAGATTGTGGTTCAGCAGTCACCAATAAGTTCTTTAGGTACCTAAAGTCTTCTGGTACTGAGTGGAGTTAAGTCACGGTACTGGTAGCCCAGGATGTTTGTCCCTGCAGGACAGTCCTGAGGATTTTGAGTGCTTCGCAGACAGTGCTGACATAGATGAAGGCTAGTCTTACACAGTACCAAAGAGCTCAGTGAGGTACTAGGAAAATGGTTAAGTCCGACAGTACTGGTCTTTTATGTTTGCTCATACAATCTCCACAAGATGGTACAGGAGTCTTCTCAGTGCTATGCTTACTCTTAGAAGAGCTATGGGATTTTTATGACTTATTGGTACCAGAGGAGCCCTTTGCCTCTACAGTACTGACCCTCGAGGATAAAGTCTCTGAGGCACTGACCTGGTTGGAGAGTGAGGTCTTTTTGAGGTGGATTTTTCAGAAGGTAGTAAGAGTGCCTCTTCTTAGGATCTTTAGAGGAAGTTTCTGAGGAAGTATTTCCCTTTAGAGGAAGTCTCCTTTGCAGGAGAATGTTGCACCAAGGTTGAAGAGGTGCTGGAGAACCTTGGAGATGGATATACAGGGAGATTCTTCTGACCTGACTCTGAAGCAGGGTGAAGGGAGCACTTCATCATTAACAGTTGTACTTTGATTTCCCAGTTCTTCCGTGCCCTGGATTTGAGGGCTAATTAGAAGTTACACTTCTGTGAGACATGCAACTTCCTGGGCAGCAAATGCACATAGATGGGTATCCGCTGCTGACTAGGATAGCTTCTTTACACAAGAGGTGACATTTAAACCCTGGTGAACCAGCCACACCCCTCACAGACAGGATTTCCCTAAAAGACATAAAACAGTCTCTCAAATAACCTGTAGCTAAATAACTACTACTACTAACTAACTAACCTAAAATAACCTAAGTTAGATCTAAGTCAGCAAACAGCCCAAGTACAATGTGGACATGCTAAGCTCTGCCCCAGGCTTAGAGAAGGAACTTAGGGCATTCACCCACGCAGCCTGATGTAGCATAAGTGTGGGGCATGAGGATATCAGCAGTGCATGCGTGGGCTAAATGGATACTGCTAATGAAGATTTCCCATCAAAGGCACATGACACATATGAAGTGAAGCACCCATAGGGACACTATTCAAAGAACCGATTCTTCCCAACTAAGATCACCTGAGGGTAGTCTCTTGAAAAAGGGGACTGCAATTTTATAAAAGGGAGACTGTCCCACAGGCTGTTTTTGAGTAAAGAGACCAGAAGCAGAAATAGTCAAGAATGGGTAGGAGGAAGAGGAGAACTGAATCCTGAAACTGTGAAAAGACACTGACCAAATCTCAAAGGACTCTTGGAGTAGTGAAGAAACAGAGGCAGGGATTTCTTAACTTTGGCACCCAGAATGATAATGGAACAATAACAAACCATCAGTTTGTAAGCAGCTAAAAGATAATGTGATAAGTAGCAGTCAACATGGATTTGTCAAGAACAATTCACATCAAACCAACCTAATATCCTCCTTAGATGGGTGTGACAGACCCAGGCCAGTGGGGTTCAGGAGTCTGGTAGAGGGCAAATATACTGGTCACTGGGTGAGTAGTTTTCTGTTCCCTGAGTGACCAGAGCAGGGGCTGCACTAGAGTAATCAGGAACCTGCTAGAACCAATTAAGGCAGACAGGCTGATTAGAACACCTGCAGCCAATCAAGGCAGGCTAATCAGGGCACCTGGGTTTAAAAAGGAGCTCGCTCCAGTCAGGTGGGGAGGAGCCAGAGGAGAGGAAGTGTGTGTGAGAAGCTGGGAGCAAGAGACACAAGGAGCTGAGAGTGAGAGGGTGTGCTGCTGGAGGACTAAGGAGTACAAGCGTTATCAGACACCAGGAGGAAGGTCCTGTGGTGAAGATAAAGAAGATGTTTGGAGGAGGCCTTGGGGAAGTAGCCCAGGGAGGTGTAGCTGTCACACAGCTGTTACAAGAGGCACTATAGACAGCTGCAAATCCATAGGGCCCTGGGCTGGAACCTGGAGTAGAGGGCGGGTCCGGGTTCCCCCTAAACCTCCCAACTCCTGATCAGACACAGGAGGAGTTGATTCAGACTGTGGGGGAGATCACTGAGGTGAGCAAATCTGCCAATAAGTGCAGGACCCACCAAGGTAGAGGCAGAACTTTGTCACATGGGGTAACAAGCATTGTGGATGGGGGGTGAGGGAAAGCAATAGATGTGATATACATTGACTTCAGTAAGGCATTTGATACTGTCTCACATGACCTTGTCATAAACAAAGTAAGGAAATATAGCCTAGACTAACCTACAAGGTGAGTGCATAACTGTTAGGAAAACTATACTCAGAGAGAAGTTATCAATGGCTCACATCAGGCTGGAAGGGCACAGTAAGTGGGGTCCTGCAGGCATCTGCCTTGGATCCAGTTCTATTCAATATCATGATTTGGACAGTGGCATTCAGAGAACACTTGTAAAGTTTGCGGATAATACCAAGCTAGGAGGGGGTTGCAAGCACTTTGTTGTCCAGGATTAGAATTCAAAATGAATTTGACAAACTGAAGAAATGGTCTGAAATAAGCAGGATGAAATTCAAGAAGGACAAATGCAAAGTACTACACTTAGGAAGCAATAATCAATTGCAGAAATACAAAATTAGAAATGACTGCCTAGGATGGAATACTACAGAAAAGGACCTGGGGTAATAGTGGATCACAAACTAATATAAGTCAACAATGTACTATTGTTGCAAAGAAAAAGCAAACATTGTTCTGGAATGTATTGGTAGGAATGTTGTAAGCAAGACACAAGATGTAATTCTTCTGCTCTACTCTGCACTGATTAGGCCTCAACTGAAGTATTGTGTCCAGTTCCGTGCGCTACATTTGAGGAAAGATGTGGACAAATTGGAGAAAGTCCAGAGAAGAGCAACAAAAATGATTAACGGTCTAGAAAATATGACCAGTGAGGAAAGATTGAAAAAAACCTGGGTTTGTTAAGTCTGGAGATGAGAAGACTGAGAGAAGGACACGATAACAGTCTCCAAGCACATAAAACATGGTTATAAAGAGGAGGGTGATAAATTGTTGTCCTTAATCACTGAGGACAGGATTAGAAATAATAGACTTAAATTGCAGCAAAGGAGATTTAGATTAGACATTAGGAAAAAACTTTCTAACTCTCAGGGTAATTAAGCACAAAATTACCTAGAATGGTTGTGGAATCTCTGTCATTGGAGGTTTTTAGAAATAGGTGAGACAAACATCTCTCAGGGGTAGTCTAGATAAGACTTATTCTTGCCTCAGGGACTGGACTAGATGACCTATCAAGGTCCCTTCCAGTCCTACATATCTATGATTTTTATAGTTTGTGTGCTTGGTGTTCTTCTATAGATTTGCATCTCTCTTTTTTCTCTGTGAGCAAAGTGGATGTGTGATTGGAAATTCCGTTACTTGCCTAGGCTGTCATGTAGTTCCATGGAGGGGAATAGTAAACTATAGTCTCAGTTGAACTGTCTCATCATGCAGCAGCTGCTGGGCAGGCTAGAGGGAACTGTCACTAGATTCAGGGCCCAGACTGTAAGGTCCCTACTGCCAAGAGGGCTGTCAGACATTGGATCTGGACATGGAGTGTGTGAGGCCCAGAGCCTGAGACAGTACCTAAACTCTGCCCAGGCCCAGCAAGTCAAGAACACATGAGACTCAAAGTTGGGGTCCAGTAAAAAAACCTGGCAAATGGCCACAAGGAGGTGCTCCTCTAGGGTTGTATTAGGCTACAAAAGTGTCCCATAAAATTTGTACCTGGGGCAAGGAGGTTCTCTTTTAGCCTTAATTTTGTTAGTTTGTAATCCAAGATGCAAAAAGTCATTTTAGAAAATAATTTGGGAAAGATGGGGCCATAATAAACTTGTTTCAAATAATGAACAAGAAAACAGGAACACGTTACTGCCTCATCCTACTCAACATACTTTAACAGCTCTATGCTTCTCCCTCAGTGAGAAAGAAACATAAGATTGGCTCATTACTTTGGATGGGTCCTTGAACATTATCACTATTTTAAAACATTTATACCCCAAATGGCTTTTATAGGTTTGCTTTGAGCACCAAGTGAGGTGAATGACATAAAGCTCAGCCAGCTTCCATTTCATTAATTGATACAGAGAGCTTAGGGCTGAGGAAGTGCTGCTAACATGACTGGACTCTTTCAGTGCCTCAAAGCTTTTCGTCCTTGTGATTCTACACTAGCGGTTCTTGGATATTATACATGTTCTGCAGTTGCATATGACACCAACAAACATCAAGTCTGTTACTCAATTCCCAGTGAAAGTCTGGTTGGACATCATCTGTCCGTAGGTTGTATGATACACTGTGATAGTTAACACAAAAACTAGAAAGTACAATGGTTTGGGAGGGCTGTGTGAACACAGTCTCTTTTTTACTTCTGTTGCTAATTGTTTTCTTTCCAGCAGAAAAATACATTAGTGAAAAGATTATCGATTTCTTCCACATATCAGATTTTTGCTTACAAATCAGGTACTCTGATGTCTGTATGACATTGATTGTGTATGCAAAGTGCAGGCATAAAAAGGGAGACTCGGATTTCAAAATCTAAGAACATAAGAATGGCCATACTGGGTCAGACCAAAGGTCCATCCAGCCCAGTATCCTGTCTACTGACAGCGGACAATGCCAGGTGCCCCAGAAGGAGTGAACCTAACAGGTAATGATCATGTGATCTCTCTCCTGACGTCCATCTCCACCTCTGACAAACAGAGGCTAGGGACACCCTTCCTTAACCATCCCGGCTAATAGCCATTACTTGATTTAACCTCCATGAATTTATCCAGTTCTCTTTTAAACCCTGTTATAGTCCTAGCCTTCACAACTTCCTCAGGCAAGGAGTTCCACAGGTGGACTGTGCACTGTGTGGAGAAGAACTTCTTTTTGTTTATTTTAAACCTGCTGCCCATTAATTTCATTTGGTGACCCCTAGTTCTTGTGTTATGGGAACAAGTAAATAACTTTTCCTTATTCATTTTCTCCACATCACTCATGATTTTATATACCTCTATCATATCCCCCCTTAGTCTCCTCTTTTCCAAGCTGAAAAGTCCTAGCCTCTTTAATCTCTTCTCATACGGGACCCATTCCAAACTGCTAATCATTTTAGTTACCCTTCTCTGAACCTTTTCTAATGCCAATATATATTTTTTGAGATGTGCCCAAGATATGCAAATTCTTAAGAGGTTAAAGTAGAAGTTGTGGATATAATTTTTAAGAGTTTAAAATAAATTGTAGGCACTTTTGTTTTACTGTATGCTGCTTGATAAGCTTTAGCAATTGAGCCAACACTGCAGGCACATTCAGCAGAACTACTGCAGCAAGAGTTGGCAAGTCTCACACTAATCATATTTATCATTTGACAGTAATACCTGTGCTATTTTCACAGCATTTAATAGTACCTATTTGTAGTATTTATTACATATTCATTGACAGTAACTGGCACTACTTCCACTTAACCAGAACTTCCAGAAGATTTCAGTCCAGGTCAGTGATCCTTGGTGATTGACTAGTTTATTGAGCAACTGTTAACTTTTAATTCTATATTCCAAAAGCTGAAGTGATTAAGCCAAAAGAATAATAGTATTACAGCTAATCATTAAAGTATCGTTGCTCAGGAAGCAACATTCCTGTATACAGTAAACTTTTCTTAACAATTTCCTTTCTTCAGCCCCCCCAAAATATTTCAAAATGACTCATCACATACATTGGAGACTACTTATATTTATTCATAGTTAATAAACAATAAAACAAATTAATCTAAATGCAGCCCGGAAAAATGGAACAGTACCTTCTTGCTAATATGATACCCATTTGTCCTGTTACACCATTCCTTTTCCACAAAGGCCACTACATCAAACAATCAATCAATTTATTTGCCCTTAGAAAAGCATTCACTTTTTAAACTTACCATTTAACCAATTATTTATCCTGGCCATATCACCCAGGTTATATTAATAGAGAATAATAAAAAAAAAAACATAAAAAACAACCCCCCCGCCAAATGGGACTGAACAAGGGCTCTAGCAGCAGTGTGATATACCATCAAGTTGGGATCCTGCCCTCAGTTACTATTTTTGTAAAGTGCTTTGAGATCTACTACAATTATCCTTTGCTCCTTGGACTGGCAAAGGCTGGGAACACTGTAGAGATAGCAGATTCAGCCTTGGAGGAAAGAAAATCCCTCAATTTGGTAACAATTGCTGCTGAATACACAACTACATTCATTACAACTCAGCCAATCAAAGAGTCACTGCACGCACTCTTTGAGAGTGAAGGTAGCGGATGTGTTAATCTCTCATCCCTTGGGCTTCTGAGAATGACAGAACTTCTTGAGTTTGAAGTGTCCAGTTAAAATGTTTGCTTATGGGCCTAGCTACCAATCATTACAACCTTGTTTCTTTGGCTTTGTGGGGTGGCAAATAACAAATCTCCAGCATTTCTTAAGGCCTCTTTCAGCTCATTATCCTTCTCTTACATGGGACGCTTACACTGTACCCCAATTTAGAACAGAAGACTTCCCCCACAGATTCTCAGCCTGGTTCCTTAACAGCTGCAGACATACTGGGCTTCTTTGCACAGAAACTGGAACCAATTAGTTGTAATTCAAAACTTTAGTTATTTAAGTGCAAGCTGTATGTGGATATTTATTTTGGATTAAGAGTGCCCTAATTAGATATAACAAGTTGATGTTTACTTCCTACAACATGAGGGAGAACACCCATTTGTGATCTGATATATGTGCCTTTAAATCCATTGCAGATGAAGCAGAGGCCAGCTGCAGACAGAGGGTACGTCTACACTACGGGATTAGTCCAATTTTACATGAACTGGTTTTGTATAACAGATTGTATAAAGTTGAGTGCATGCGGCCACATTAAGCACATTAATTCGGCGGTGTGCGTCCATGGTCCAAGGCTAGCGTCGATTTCCGGAGCACTGCACTGTGGGTAGCTATTCCATAGCTATCCCATAGTTCCCACAGTCTCCCTCGCCTAACGGTTTCTGTACTCCTCCCAACGAGAGGAGTAGCCGCTAAAATCGGTATTCCCAATCGATTAGGGTTAATGTGGCACAATCGACGGTATTGGGCCTCCGGCGGATCCCACAGTGCACCACGTGACCACATGCGACATCAATCTGACATCGCGATTGCGTGGCCAGGTAAACAGGACAAGCCCCTAGCCGAATTTCTGGAATTAACATTTCCTGTTGCCACGTAGCTCTGATCAGCACGGGTGGCGATGCAGTCCCCAAATCCAAAAAAAAAAGCTCACAGCATGGGACTAGTACGGGAATGGAATCACTGAGCAAATTGACAGCTTTATGGGAGACAAAATATGTTCTATCAGAGCTCCGTTACCAGAAGACGAAACTGCCAAAGCGTTTGAAAAAATCTCCAGCTCGCAGTAGCGTGTGACAAGCGTAACGGAAAGCCAAAGAATCAAAGATGACGCTCATGGAGGGAGGGAGGTACTGAGGATCCCAGCTAATCCACAGTCCACACAGTCTCCGAAAAATTGTGCATTTCTTGGCTGACCTCCAGTGCCTGTAGGTTCAAACACATATGTCATGTGGATTAGGAATATAGCCAGTCAATTTATTCCCTCCTCGCCACACGTGAAAGAAAAGGAAAGAGAATAGTTTCTTGACTCTTTTCGTGTCACCCTATGTCTACTGAATAGCTGGTGGATAGGGTTGATGTGTGCAGCACTGAAGGCAGTATCTTTCTTCTCCCTCCCAGTGGCAGCGACGGATATATGCTATCCTCTCCATCAGCCCGTGAGTGTCCTGGCTGGCCTCAGGGTGAGGCTGGCCGGGGACTCCTGGGAAAAAAGGAATGATTCCTGGTCATTCAGTAGTGCGTACAAACGGCTTGGTAACCGTCTCTCATTAGCAACTGGGGGCTGGCTCCATCAGCCCCCTCCCTTTCATGTGTAAAAGAAAAGATTCTATACTCCTGGACTGCATAGCAGTGGATGCTTGGGCCCTCTCTTCCGCACCGCTTAAGTGGTCCTGGACTGTCATGAGTCAGCGAGAGGTGCCATCCACTCATTTTAATCTCACATACAAGTCACTGTTTCTATTTCCGCATTCTTTAAACTTCATGACACAATGGGGGCACTCATGGTAGCCAGGAGGGGAGGAGGGAAGCAACGGGTGGGTTGTTGGCAGGGCACCCCCCGTGAATGGGCATGCAGCTCATAACATCTTCTTGGGATTGACACAGAAGCTGTCTCTCTGATACCACTAGGTCTCTCTAGCACTATGCCCCATATTCTATGCAGGACTGACTTATTTTTAGAAACCATAAAGGCAGGGTTAGACGCGGGAGTCATTCTCGATTTTGCCTCTTTGCGCCCTGGCCGACCTCAGCCAGGCACCCGTGATAGCAGCAGACGGTACAGACGGACTGATACACCGTCTCTGCTATCATCGCAAAAAAGCAAAACGAAGTCGCTGTGTAGCGTGCAGTACGCCTCGTCATGGCATCCAGACACATCGTGACAGTAAAAAAGGCTGAACGGGCTCCATGGTTGCCGTTGCTATGGGCTATTGCCAGACAATCCAGGTGGAAAAAAGGACCGCGAAATGAGTGTCATGCCTATTTTTCCGGAGAAGAAAGTGACATTTACCCGAACCACCCGCCGACAATTGACTTTTGCCCCATCGGCATTGGGATCTACAACCCAGATTCCAGGGCTGAGA
>NC_133769.1:263615785-263665016 GCF_003597395.2 Chelonoidis abingdonii
AAAAAAGTAATTAAAAAAAAAACGGGAGGTTGGGCTGATTGGCGCTCAGCCCGCCAGTTTGCTATGATGTGGACGTTACCATAGCCGTTTTTGTACCATTCTTATGTGGAGAATGACCAGGAATCATTCCTATTTTTTTACCAGGATTCCTGCCCCGGTCCTCACTCGCTCACCTAGAGTGCCAGGCAGGAACAATTTTCACGGGAACTGATGTGATGACTGGAATGCATCTTTATTGTACGTTCTGCACGTGGCCGAAGAGGTGAAGATAGAACAGATCTGCCCTCTAGTGCTGCCAATACATCACCGTTCGCATACCACCAGCATTCAGTCTGACATTAGCTGGTGAATATCTTGATAAAGTGCGAAGAAACGTATTTCTTCCTTTTTCCTCACGTTTGGATGGCGAGTGGGGAATAAACTTGATCGAGCTATATCCTGAACCACACCGGCAATGTGTTTGAACCTACAGGCACTGGGAGCTTCAGCCAGAATGCAATAGGTTTCGGAAGACTGCCCTGTGTGACTGTTGGTGAAGCTGGAGTTCTCCTGCAGTACCCTCGCCTCCCTCCATGGCGTCATTTGATCTTGGGGCTTTCGCGTTACGCTGTGATCACACAGCACTGCGTAGGCTGGGAGATCTTTCTTTCATAACGCTCTGTTGTGGCATTTTCGTCGTTCTGTCTTCTGTAACGGAGCTCTGATAGAACATATTTGTCTCCCCATAAAGCGATCAGATCCAGTATCTCCCGTACAGTCCATGCTGGAGCTTTTTTTTGGATTTGGGACTGCATCGCCACCCGTGCTGATCAGAGCTCCACGCTGGGCAAACAGGAAATGTAATTCAAAAGTTCGCGGGGCTTTTCCTGTTTACCTGGCCACTGCATCCGAGTTCAGATTGATGTCCAAAGTGGTCACAGTGGTGCACTGTGGGATACCGCCTGGAGGCCAATACCGTCGATTTGTGGCCACATTAACCCTAATTCGATATGGTAATACCGATTTTAGCGCTACTCCTCTCGTTGGGGAGGAGTACAGAAACCGGTTTAAAGAGCCCTTTATATTGATATAAAGGGCCTCGTAGTGTGGACGGGTGCGCCGTTAAATTGGTTTAACGCTGCTAAAATTGGTTTAAACGCGTAGTGTAGACCAGGCCATTGGCCCAGACACCTTCTCAACACTCTGATCCAATGGCACCGCAGTAAAAAACCTTTCACAGAAGAATGAGCATGCTCTAGAGCTGGTCCTGAAGGTCTAACACCATCCCAGATTGCACCCCAATCCACTATTGTTGCGCAGAGGGACCATAATAATTGAGCTACCTATCCCAGGCTAAGTAGCAAAATAGCCAGAATAAAGAATCCCGTAGAAACGGAAAAGTAAATATTTCCTCATGGATAAGGGTAAGTTTTTGTCACAGATATTTTTAGTAAAAGTCACAGACAGGTCATTGGCAATAGTGAAAATATCATGGAAGCCTGTGACCTATCCTTGATTTTTACTAAAAATACCTGTGACAAAATGGATAGCCTAGGGTTAGTGGGGTGGGAGGGACTGGGAACTACAGGGTCCCCCTCTGCTGGCAGCTCCAAGCTGCAGGGCTGTTCTCTGCCTTCTGCGGAGGCCCAGAGCTCTGGGGATCTTCCCTGCCTCCCGCTGTTGCTGGGAGCTGCCATGGTCCCCCCTGCCACCTGCAGCAGCTTGGAGCTCCAAGGATCCCCTCTGCCAGCTGCCATGGTCAGGAGCTCTGGGGATTCCCCCTGTCCTCCACAGTGGCTGGGAGTGGCTGGGGTCCCTCTTGCCACCCACAGTGGCCGGGAGCAGTGGGGATCCTCCCTGCCACCTGCCGTGGTCGGGAGCTCTGGGGATTCACCCTACCCACCACAGCGGCCAGGAGCAGTGGGATTCCCCTTGCCACCAGTGGTGGCTGGGAGCAGCAGGGATTCCCTTTGCCTCCGGGTCCCACCTGTTGCCCACAGCAGCTGGGAGCGGCCGGTCCCCCCTGTGACCTGTGGTGGCCAGGAGCGGTGTTGGGGAGCTGTGGGGCTCCCCTTGCCATCCACAGTGGTCAGGTGCTGCAGGGATACCCCCCAGCTTCCTGCCTCCACAGGCGGAAGGGGACCCTGCAGCTCCCAGCCGGCATTGGCTGAAGTCACAGAGGTCTTTGGAAGTCACGGAATCCGTGACTTCCATGGCCTCCATGACTAAATCACAGCCTTACCCATGGATACTGAAGATGTTACAATGGTGATTTGGTACAAGTGCTAATGATGACAAATACACATGACACTTGTCACAGAGTCACCGGGCAATGCTCTGGAACTACTCCATACGAAGCAAGTCAGGACTCTAGGGGAGCATACCTCCTCTTTGTGAGCATACTGTCTCCATGGCAAGAAGCTTACATAACTTCAACCTTCCTGGGTCTGACCTCAGAGCATTCAGCATCCCCTTCTCACACCGTGTGCTTCCCACAGCGAGTCCATACAGGCGGAGCTCCTGGGGAAGCCAGTGGGCCCTGCACCCCAATTCCGCAGTCAGACATAACTCTCAGCCAGCTAATAAAATAGAAGGTTTATTAGATGACAGAAACACAGTCCAAACCAGAGCTTGTAGGTACAGAGAACAGGATCCCTAAGTCAGGTCCATCTTGGGGCCAGAATGGCAGAACCCCATCTGGGCCCCCCTCCATTTCGCCAGCCAGCTCCAAACTGAAACCCCCCCATCCCCTCCTCTGGCCTCTCTCTCTTTCCCGGGCCAGGAGGCCACCTGATCTCTTTGTTCTCCAACACCTTCAGTTGGTACCTTTGCAGGGGAGAGGCTCAGGCTATCAGTTGCCAGGAGACAGGGTGTCGGCCATTTTCTGTGCAGTCACCATCACACTGGCCCTTGAGGGCTCTGCAACAATCACATACCCTTATTACACCACCTAGATACTTAAGAACTGCATAGGGGAAACTGAGGCACCCACATAGTATTCAGAGAAAACATTAAGAAAATTACCACTTCGTCACAACACCTTAGCAAGGTAAATGAAGACCAAGGTCTGATCTAAGGAACTTATGTTCCTCCTCCAATTTCCAAAAAATAAAATCTAAATACAATTGGCCAGATGGTGACAGAGCAAAGCATGCAAAGAGGATTAAGCATGGTCCTGTGACGTGCACTCCATGCACTCAATTGAGAGTAGGGGCTTCCTCCCCGCAGTCTCCCACATCCCACACAGCAGGTTGGTAGCACTGAGGTTAGCAGGCAGCACCTTTCTGCAGGAGAGTAGTGTTGGGCTGTTTTTCTCCTGTTTGGTGAGCTTGCAGAGTATCACCAAACTAGCAGTTACTGTAATCAAAATAATCGTTTCAAAATAAGTATTTTAAGTGTACTCCCTTCTCTGAGTAAAAAATAATACACCTAAATATATGAAAAGATGTCAAATTTCTTTTCTTGTATTTCTTTTGATTAGACAACATTCAGTTTAATTTTGTTGCAGTATAAAAGATGTTTGTGAAAAATATAACAGAAACATACAAAAAGCAGTGATTTAAAAGGGAGGAAGAAAAGTGATGGTTTGGACCCCAAAGTGGTGGTACATTTCTGCTTTCCTCCCCTTTGCCACACCTTTTCAAATATTCCCTTTTTTTCCTGATAGCAGCAGTGAAATGTGGATTTATGGTATAAACACTTGTAACCCCTCACCAGACTAAGCACCAAAATAAACCAGCACTTGAGATATGAATACTAGATCTCACAAGAGCCCAATAACAAACTAGAAAATGATGATGAAAGTGATGTGACCATTTCCTGTTCTAAATCAATTTAAAACAAAAATTACATGGCGATATTATGCTAATGTTTTATGCTATATATTGATGCTACTAAAGTTCAATCATTTACACATTTGATCAATCAAGAAATAGTTCATAAATAAGATTTATTTATGCATCATGTGCATTATTCCTTCAATTTAAAGAACTGTGCTCTATGCCAGCTCAAGTAATTTTTCTCTAAAGAAAATCTGAAAGGCTCATCAACAAAATAACAGCGTAAACACTTACACAATATGACAGAAGGCACTGTGCTGTAGGTAATAAAAAACTTTTATCAAACTCAAAAGAATTTACCTTGACAAGAAGTCAGTGAAAGAGAGGCGTACTGGATAACCATGCCGTATGATTTTCACCATTTCTAGGACACCAATATATTGCAGCTGCACAGACACGTACAAATTATCAAAAGAGTCTGGAAGCTTAGAGTTATTGGGTTTGATACAATGAACAGAATGAGGTGTGCAGTTCTGAAGCCTCCCAATAATATCTGAGAGTGATTTCTGTGGAGAGAAATAAAACCCAACAGATTTTCAAACAGTCATTTATCAGAAGTGAAAGAGTTGCATAACATAAGATATATCTACCTTTTTAAAAGAATGTATTTCACATCATTTTCTTAAAAAGCTTGACCTGAATGCACAAATTGGTAACTCAGGCAAATCATACTTCTGCTTGTCCTTGTAATCTGTACAGTTTCATTCTGTGCTTAAAACTCTCATATAAATCTTTGTCTAGCAAACATTTACTAACCCTGAGCTGTGTGGCCATAGTGAATGGGCCCCCTCGTTCCAGTCTCTGAAGAAATGTGGAAGTTCCTTTCTTTTTCAACAACTGTGGGTGAGAAAAGTGTACACAGAACATTGTTATCCCAATAAAGGCCAAGTATTATAATTTTCCTTGGTAAGGCAGTTCACTAAGAGAGACAAATATAAAGCTGTGTTTGAATTAAGTCATATAGCAAAAAAACCACTTGAGGCTAGATTTTTAAAAATAGCCAGGAGAACAGCTAGATCCCCACAGAAATTTGCACAACCAAGGCTATTAATAAAGTTTTGATTTC
The DNA here is from genome assembly GCF_003597395.2 of Chelonoidis abingdonii. Lineage (NCBI taxonomy): Eukaryota > Metazoa > Chordata > Testudines > Testudinidae > Chelonoidis > Chelonoidis abingdonii. The sequence continues at coordinate 263,620,670 of NC_133769.1, forward strand.
AAAAGTGGACATGTACAATTGTATGTGCAAAATTCCTTTTGAAGACAGCATGTAAATATACTGTTACACTGAAGATAAGTATATGTGCATATATAAAATCATTCCTTCTCAGAATGAGGCAAAGTAAAATTTTTGTTATGGCATCAGAGCTTGTAGATTGAGCATAACATACAGATTGCACATCATAATATTTCTTTCTGCAAAGATACCCTTCATCACTAGATGGGTTTTGAATGGTTGTGAGATTCAACAATTCCCAGGGATAATGGTGAATTATGAATGAAAAAGCCCCGATATTCATGAATGAATTACTTTTTTCTCCTGTTACAGGTGAATGTAGTTAAAACATTTCTTTTTTTAAAATCATATAAGATATGATTAGTATGAGCAGGTATTTCCTGTACCACCAGGACAGTAATATCTACTAGTAAACATGGAAAACAAAATCTTTTAATAGTGTCCACTTAGTCTGTGATAGAATACTGTAAAGATGAACTATCTGAAGAAGAGCCACAAGAAGCTGGCTTCTTCTGCTGAGGTTTCTAAATTAGGGCTGGCAGACAACTAGATTCTAATGCAGGGATTCCAAAACTTGGTTCACAGCTTATTCAGGTTAAGCCCTTGGTGGGCTGTGAGATGCTTTGTTTACCTGTCAAGTATCAGAGGGGTAGCCGTGTTAGTCTGGATCTGTAAAAGCAGCAAAGAGTCCTGTGGCACCTTATAGACTAACAGATGTTTTGGAGAGATCTTGATGAAACATTCACAGAAGTACCTCTGCAATCTCTCCTGAAGGTTTCTAGGGATGGCAGACAACTAGATTCTAATGCAGGGATTCCAAAACTTGGTTCACAGCTTATTCAGGTTAAGCCCTTGGTGGGCTGTGAGATGCTTTGTTTACCTGTCAAGTATCAGAGGGGTAGCCGTGTTAGTCTGGATCTGTAAAAGCAGCAAAGAGTCCTGTGGCACCTTATAGACTAACAGATGTTTTGGAGCATGAGCTTTCCTGGGTGAATACTCACTTCGTGGGATGCTGGGCCACCACTTCCCACAGCTCCCATTGGCTGGGAACAGCAAACTGCAGCCACTGGGACTGTGAGTGGCTGTACCTGCGGACGCTCAGGTAAACAAAGTGTCTCATGGCCCGTCATGGCCTTACCGTGAACAAGCCATGAACCAAGTTTGGGAAGCCCTGGTCTAATGCCAGGTCTACACTACAAACTTATATAAGTATGACTATGTTGCTCTGGATTGTAAAATATCCACACCCCTGAAAGACACAGTTATGCTGACCTAACCCCCCATGTAGATAGTGCTATGGAGGGTTTCTCCCATTGACGTAGTTACTGCTTCTTGTGGAGGTGGATTAACTATGCGGATAGGAGAAGCTCTCCTGTCAGCATAGTAGCATGTTCACTGACGTGCTACAGCAACGCAGCTGAAGCATTTTAGTTGTAGACATTTCCTAAGATTTCACCAAGAATATAGAAATTAAGATACTATTCACATCCATGGATACTTATACATATCTGTGACAATCTTTTACCCTTTGACGCTCTTTCAGTTCCATTTTTTCTAGTCCACTTGGCCCATAACTCCCTTTGTCTCAGAGCTGGTATGTTCTAGCCAACTTCCATACTATCCAGTTGTACCAAAATGCATGTGTACATACTCATCTAATCACATCCAGGTCACATCCTGTTTATAGAAGAATTGCATTGCCCCACAACTTAATCACCGTGCAGGACACTGCAGCTGTTTACTCTTTTAAATCTCACACAGAGTGGAACAAGATTTGGAAAAAAATATTCATCTCCATCCTCACACAGAGACTGGAGGTCTGCAGAGCCCTTAACACTTTTATAATGTTTTTCATCCATAGATCCTAAAATGGTTTAGAAAAGTAGGTAATTAATTTTATGCAGGTGTCATCTCAATTTTACAGATAAGGGAAAGTGTGGCACATGCACAAATTAAGTGACTAGCTCAAATTCACTCACTGATTCAGTAGCAAACCCAGGAACAAAATTCTGGTTGCTTAACTCCCAGTCTGTTGTGTTACACCTGCAGCTTTGCTTCCTCCCTCTGGGGTTAGGGCTACTGGAGAACAGTGAGGTAGGAACAGAACACGAATTTAATCCAAACTATCCTAAACTTGAACATTTTCTTCTTTGGATTCAGAAATAAGGGTTGTATCAAATCGTGTCTTAATTCTCCATATACAGTCTAAATCTCCTTTCAGCTCTTCACAGACACCAAATTTGGCTTTGACAAGAACGTTTTATATTTGAAATCTTGTACCTCTGTCAGATCTACGAGAGAAAGTGTGGGTGTCTAGCTCCATAATTACTGTTAGAAGGAGAAACCTACAATATGTTTTTACTTTCACAATATTTTAAAGTTTTAAATCCCAATAATCTTGTAATTTGTGTATTTATCCCAAATATGCCTACCATGGGGTTTCTTGCATATGAACAACCTAGGTTTACTTGGTCCTGCCTCAGTGCAGGGGGCCTGGACTTGATGACCTCTTGAGGTCCATTCCAGCCTGTATTTCTATGATTCTATTTGCAGACTAACAGTTAAAATGATCCAGAAAAGTCACAATGAAGAGTCAGTGATAAAAAAGCTTTAGCTAGTCAAATACGTTATATTTAGTCTTCCAGTTTATAAAAGCTGCTGTAAGGCTGATCCGTGCAAGGGAAAGATCGGTGTAGAGCAGAGGTCGGTAACCTCTGGCACGTGGCTCACCAGGGTAAGCACCCTGGTGGGGTAGGCCAGTTTGTTTACCTGCCACATCAGCAGGTTCAGCCAATCGCAGCTCCCCCTGGCTGTGCTTCACCGTCCCAGGCCAATGGGGGCTGCAGGAAGCAGCACGGCCGAGGGATGCGCTGGCCGTGGCTTCCCCCCACCCCCATTGGCCAGGGATGGCGAACCGCGGCCAATGGGAGCCACAGTCCGCTGAACCTGTGGATGCGACAGGTAAACAAACTGGCCTGGCCCACCAGGGTGCTTACCCTGGCAAGCCACATGCCAGAGGTTGCCGACTCCTGGTGTTATATCCTTGGGGGCAGCTGGTTTAGGAAGAAATCACTTGAGGCCAGACAGCAGACAGCTAACAAAACTACTATTTATTTACAGACACAGAGCTCACTTAACCGGCTGAAGCAGGCTAGGCTATCCCCTAATAATCTAACTCAGTTGCCATGGGAACAAAAACCATGACAACCAAATACACAACATATTCCTCCCGCCCCCCAAAATGAGAACATCCTCTAAATAAAACACACACTAGACTAGAGAAGGAGGGTAGACTGCCTCCATTCCCGGCTAAACCCTGGGGATTATTTTGCCCCATAACCGTGGGCTCGCCCTAGCTAAAGATCCACCCGACGAGGAGGCCTTCTGTCTCTAGGTGGATTACGGCGAACTCCTGGTGTTGTTGCACCCGAAAGTATCATGGGCTCAGAGTCCGCAGCATGAACAGGTGAGGAGGTGATATCAGTTCGTGCTGGGCAAAGGGGTATCTCAGCCGCTGGCAGTAATGGAGGCGAACAGTCAGAAACAGGTGATTCGTGATTCGGTGTTTCACCAGAAGAAGTGAAGTCAGACCACTCAGCTGCAGATGTGTCCTGAGGACTGGCATGACCTGGCAACAGCTGATCTACATGTCGCCTCCAGGTAAGATTCTCTGCAGTCCGGACCGTGTAGGAAACAGGTCCTGTTTGAGTGATGATCGTGGCAGGGACCCATTTAGCTCGCTCTGGAAGTATATTCCATGCCAAAACTGGCTGTCCCGAGCTAACGGTTCAGTCTTTTGCTCTGGGGTGGCCCGTCTGATGACTTGATATTGCTGTTGATGTTGCACAATTTGTCGGGGGTTCAGAAGGTTTCAGCAGATCCAAGCAAGTGAGCAGCTGTCGTCCCATCATTAGAAAGGGCCTGGTGATGCCTCGGGTCGTACCATGAGGTGTGTTTCTGTATGGAAAGTAAGAAGGTATCCAGATGCTTTTGAATGGAGTGTTGTCCCCTTGGCTGATTTCAAAGCGTGTTTCATTGTCTGCCACAATCTTTCAGCTAATCCATTGGTGGATTGGATGATATGGTGCCGACGTGATGTGGTGTATCCCCATTTGCCTTCATAAAATTTTTGAAACTCCTGAGAGACGAACTGCGGTCCGTTGTCGCTCACAAGTTGTTCTGGCAGACCAAAATGACTAAAGAGTCCCCATAGTTTTTATAGTCCTCTCTGCAGTAGTAGTTCGTTTCTGGTGCGATTATAGAGACTTCTGGCCATTTAGAAATGGGCATCTACTGCCACCAAGAACATGCTTCCTTCAAGAGGGGCCAGCGAAGTCAATGTGAATACGTTGCCACGGGTTTTCAGGCCAGTCCTGGGGCGTAGGGGTGTTGACCCACTGGGGTGCATTTCCTCACACCCTGACATGAAGACATACAAGCTTTTGCCTTCTCTTTCATAGCACTGTCCAATCCAGGCACCAAAAATAGCTTCGTGCAACTTCCTTCATGCGCACTATTCCACAGTGACTGGAATGTAGCTGTTCTAAGCATTCTGCTGATCTCAGTGGTGGTGGGATAATGAACACGTCTCCCCACACACAACAACCAAGATTGGACCGATAACTCCATCCTCCTGGACATGTAGGTAACAAGGTCGGGGTGAGACCGGAGAGGTTTGTCGAGATTTTCCATGCATCACCAGGTCCATAACTTCGGGAACAATATTGGGTCAGCGCGAGTTGCCTTCTTTATCTGAGTAGCAGTGATGGGTGTATTCTCTACCTGTTCAAAGTAGTAAGATTTCTTTTGGGCACTATCTTGATGTTTGGACCTGGCAAAGGCAACCTTGAGAGGGCCATCTGCATTGCCGGGCAGAGTGGATTTTCCGATATTTGATTTCATATGTTTGTGCTGAAAGTAACAATGCTCAACGTTGCATACAAACTGGCAGCTAATGGGGAATTGTTCTGTGCAGGGTCAAAAACTGACGTCAGAGGTATCGATGGTCTGTGAGAAGAGTAAACTTTCGCCCCAAACAGGTACTGATGAAACTTTCCGAATTTCCAAAAAACAATTTCCTAATGCCTCACGGCAAGTTCGATTTGGGCGTAGTTAGTTTTCTGCTTGCTTAGAGTGCGTGAAGCAAATAGTAATAGGTCTCTCTCTTCCCAAAGGCATAATGTGTGACACGACTGCTCTCCACTCCATAAAGGAGGCATCGCAGGCCAATTGTAGGGTGTAAGGAATGGATCAAAGTGCGTTAGAACGTTCAGAATTTAGCAATGCATTACCTTAGCTTTGTTAAATGCCAACATCACAAGGCTTCAGTCCACTTCCAGGCCTTGTTTCTGCCCCAAGGAGCTCATGAAGTGGTTAAGCAGTGTGGCTAACTTGTGAGATGAAACTTTAACAATAATTCAGTAGTCCTAGAAATGAGCATCAGCTGGCTTACATTTTTCGAGGTGGGGGAGCCTTCCACAATAGCTTTAACTTTTGCAGGAGGCTTATGAAGGACCTGCAGAATCAATGATACGTCCCAAATATTCAACAGAGGGCTGGAAGAATTCACCACTTGTCTTTGCGAACTCGTAGGCCATACTCTTCCAGTCTTTGTAGGTTAGCCTCTAAATTTCTTTAAGTGATCCTCTTCATTCCTTCCAGTGACCAGGATATCATCCAGATAGCACTGAACTCCTGGACAAGCCACACAAGATCTGGTCCATAGGCCTCTGGAAACAGGGCGGGAGCAGACGTTATTCTGAAGGGTAGGCGACAGTATCGATAAAGCCCCTTATGAGTCACAATAGTCAACAGCTCTTGGGACTTTTCATCGACGTGCATCCTGTAAATATGCTTGACTCAGATCAATCTTACTGAACTTTTGTCCTCCAGCCAGGCTGTGAAGAGGTCATCGATGCAGGGAAGTGGGGTATTGCTCTGCCACACAACGCTGGGTTGACAGTGACTTTAAAATCACCGCCAAATCCGGAGAAAGCCATCTTTCTTCGCTATTGGGACGGATAGGAGTGGCCCATGAGCTATGGGTAACTGGTATTAGGACTCCATTGGTGATCAGTGGTGCTCCAGGTCTGCTTCAACTTTTTGGCACTGATGGCATATGGCCACAGTTCGGCTTTTACAGATATTTTGGTGGACTGTCAGATTTAATGTTAAATGTAACAGTGATTCCCTTCATATTTCCAAAATCATCTCCAAAAACAGCAGCATGTTCCTTTAGTGCAGGGGTTACAGTCTGGTTTCTTCTTTAGTCATCGGTGCACTTCTGCCCAATTCAGCTGAATCTTCCCAAAAACCAAGACCTACCTATTAAGGCTGGATTAGTTACCTTCTCACACAGAAACAGTGGCAATTTAGCAGCCTGTCCATTGAGCTCCACCTTAACATCAATAGTGCCCAACATGGGCACAGCTTGCCCCATTATGATCGTCTTTCAGAACAGTTTTTTGTTGCCTTAAGCGGGGAAGATGCTGTAGCTTTTCTTTATACAACAGTCTCGGAGGACCAGCGAGACGGTCTACACCGGTGTCCATTTCCATGCGCATAGGTTGCCATCAACAACGGGTTACCCAGTGTTCATGTGATGCCCACTGCCAAAGACAAAACATGCAGTGGCATTTCCTCTTGTGGAATGAGGTGTCACCTTGATCATCCTAGGGTCTGCTCGTAGGGTATGCAGGATTCCTCTTTTTGTCGGCCAGACCACAGGCCTCTTTTTTTTTTTTCTTTTTGTTTTACAGGCACACTCAGTGTGTCCCCTTTTGCCACAGTGTCGACAAGACCAGGTCCTTACACCAGCATTCTGATGCCTGGTGAATCCGGCTTACCACAGCGGTAACATTCCTGACTCTACCAGAGTTTTTGTGGGTAGGTTCTTGTGACACTTTTTGCACCCTAGGGATGCACCGATGGTATTGCGGCCTCCCTTGTAGCCAGTTCCATGGAGATACCAATATCAACAGCCTTCTGTAAATGTAAGCTGAGCCTCTGTCAGTAGGCGCTTCCATATAGCTTCACTGTACAAGCCCACACACTAACCTGTCACACAGGGCATCATTTAACATCTCTTTAAATTCACACAGTGTTCTGCTAGCCTTTTCTTAAAAATTGCTACAAATTGTACAACTGTTTCATCTTCTTTTTGGTCTCTTTTGTGGAACCTATATCTTTCAGCAATTTACCAGTTGGTTTGGGGAAAAGTGGGGACCCCAGGATTTCCACGATGTCACTGTAAGTTTTAGTCTCAGGGCTTAACAGGGTGCAGTAAGCTGCCGTAGCAGGGAGTAGTTTTTTAGCCTCTTACAACACTTAAGAATATTGGCACCTTTCTTTGCTTCTGTGTAATGTCATTTGCAATAACAAAAAAAGCTCAAAAACGCTCACATATACATGCCACTGCTCTATTTATTCTCATTTCAAAAGGTTTCCAGTGGGCTGGTCAGAGTAGCCATCTGATTTAGTTTCACTTTCACAGTCAGGTGCAAAACAAGCCGTTTCTCAAGCAGTTTTTTTTGTTGTTTGTTTGAACCTTGACTTCTACTTCCTTCTGTTACTGGAGCAGCACCGGAATCGCATCCATCGTCGCCACTTGTTATATCCTTGGGGGCAGCCGGTTTAGGAAGAAATCACTTGAGGCCAGATAGCAGATAGCTAATAAAACTACCATTTATTTACAGACACAGAGCTCACCTAACTGGCTGAAGCAGGCTAGGCTATCCCCTAATAATCTAACTCAGTTGCCATGGGAACAAAAACCATGACAACCAAATACACAACACCTGGTGTAGAGCAAGGCCGAAAAAATCTGCATCAGGAAGCTACCAAGGGGCTGGAAGGAGAAGAGGTGATGTGAGCACATGAGAGTTGTGAGAGTATGAATAATAACTTCCTATTTTGGCCTTATTTGTCTCTTCTGTGCCAGGAGACCACACAGCCTGTAGGAGTTTCACAGTCTGGAGTATAATTTGTTTGTAGCCTCATTGGGAGGAGGATGACCAGACATCAGGTCTACCATGACCTACTGTGCATTCCAGAATTATGACTTGATTTCAGATCCAATTGTGTACTGGACTGGTGCATTACACTCATCACCACCACTACAGATAGTGCTGCAAAGAAGAACATGACTTTCACAGATGTGCCTAAGCTCATTTTTTGGTATTATGCTCCAAATCAATGAGGAAATGTTGCCTGTGAGCACACACATATACGCAGGTGAGTAGGCATGTTTAGAAACACAGGAAATTAGCTAAGCCCATGAAAGAGCTAAGCCTGAAATGAGCTTTAAAGTAGAGAGGAAGTGGGAAGCAGCAGGGGAATGGGAATCACAACCAACCCACCTCTAAAGACATCACCTACCTGAAAATATCACCGCCTACTACCTCTCCTCCCCTCCCAAACCACAACCTACCCTTATTTTCTTCTACCAGTCAGTGACATGGGCACTTCAAACCATTGCTATTTGAATTACATCTCCCAGCCCTATCCATTCCCACACATGGACACCTCCTCGCTCATCTCTTCCCACTGCCTTCTGTAATGAGACAAGTCTCAAACAGCTGCCAAAGCCCTCCCAAACACATGAGGAAATCACCCCTCTCTAGTTAATAAAACTTTATGAGCATTTCTTCTTCCTTCCTCCTGTGTGGCCTCTTCTGCTTTCTAAGCCCCCCACCCTCACTCCCATGATAAACTTAAGAAAGGTGTTGTGCTCATGGCTTTCAAAATGGGGTCATTTTGTTTGAAAGGAGACAGATAACTCCTATGCCCAGTTATTGTAAATAATAATTAATTAACAGATACATTAATTAGTTAATTGATACTTTCTCTGGATAGATTCTGTAGGCTGTGTGTTGGAAAAAGGGAGGAGATTAAGGTCTCAAACACATTTTTAAGGGTCTAGGGTTCAAACCAACACCATTGAAGTCAATAGCCATATTGCTATTGACTTTACTCAGAGTGGGAGTAAACTGATGTCATACTAATTTCCTGGGGCATTTATATGAAAAACTCCCATTAGTATTCATTGGTGTTACCTGCATAGATCATCCCACAAATAGATGTGAGAGCAAACTCTGTAATCCTGTGGCTGGAACTGATTTTTTACAGCTGTATGTCAAAAGACAAAAACTGTGCAACTCAACAGGCCTAGTGATACATCTGCTCTGTTCAGGGAACACCTTTCCTGCTTTTCTACAAAGAGGTAATATTCCATGATAGCTTCAAACTTAGATTTAGCAATTATGTGACTTCTATTTAAAGGTAATACTCCAAGTTTTTAGGTCCACTAAACCCTTCCACATAATTTGTTTTCATTGATTTTCACTACTATAAAATGGCAATAACTTTACAAAATCTTTTGATTCAGTGAGGAAGACAAAATGCTGTCCTGCAAGGGACAATGTTGCAATTGAACAATGGATTGTTCTGGATAGTCTCCAATTGTTGTGGTTTCCTTTTTGGTTTTTACTTTTGGCTGAAATCAGGTAATGGAAGTGAAGACCAATTCAGATACTGAGGGATTTTAATTTCAGCTCAATAGATTTATATTGATATATACAAAGGCCTACACTATAGTTCTCCTGCCAACTCCAACCATACCTTAACATTGTCTACTGTTCTGGTCATCTTTAATTTTTATGGTATAAACAATCAGGCGGAGAATGAGAGTTTAACCAATATACCACATATATGCATGAACATACAATTATTGCTTGTAAACCATAAACCTCTCAAGTGATGAATACCAACAGATTAAGGAAGATAAATTTATCCCTCTAAGTTTACTGTCCCTTAAATTATTTTACATTCATTATGACAGCTACATAGATGAAGCATACAGTGTTCCACATAATAATTTTGTTGGCTGTAATATTGAACTCACTTCTATATTGTCCAGGGAAAACAATAGATTTCAGAGATCCTTCAATCAACAATAATATCGTATAGTTTCCTCAGTTGCTTTGCAATCAGAATGGTGTGTCTGATTATTTCAACAAGTAAAATTTAGAATGTTGCCTGGAATTTATGGAGCTTTCTGAAATACCCAGATTATAAATGAGGAAAGGTTTTGCTCTAGTGTTCTTCAAAGGTGAAAAAAAGGTGCCAAACTCCTACCTTACTGAGCTCCATATATTTCTTTGCCTCTCCTCTTGTGTAGGCTACTGATGCTTTCTTATTGAGCAAGGCTGCTTTGGATCCTCTAATTTGAAGAGAATGATATGGAGGGATCAGTGATCCTGTCTGTGTCAGTTTAGACTGGAACAACTGATTGATGACTATATTTTCACTAGCTGAGAGAAAAAGAAAATTAATGCACAGATAAGATACAGGTGAGAAGAATCAAATACACAGTGAAAGGAACAGGACACACACAGCAGGAGATAGTATTAAACAAAACAACACATAAACTATTTCAGATGAACAGCCCATTAAGTTTTGCATTTATGCATTGTTAGTTATTCTAATCCAAGTCCAAAAGCGTTCAATTATCCCAGGTTGTCAGTCAACAGTGATTGTTTTTAAATGTACTTATGTCAAAATATGCTTAAATTGAACTGACTAGGGGCACTAAGCAACACCAAATAAAGTTTAGGATTTTGTGTTACAGGTCTGTCTAAACTTCAGAGTTGGGTGATGATTATTTTGGATGTTTTGCTATATTCTGGACTCCTATTTAGTTACTGTAGCTTACACCTATATGACTTAAATAGTGTAAAATAAACATATGCTGTAAAAATGGTATGATATTTTGTAGCATCCAGATGCATGCTAGGCACTTCACAGAAGTCACTGTATCTGAGACAAAGAAAAATAATCTGACATGACACAACAAGTGAGAGTGGTGACAGATGTGAGACCTGGGAAGTATGCAATCCTGAAAAGACTATTATATTGAAATGTGCCAGAAATGCATGGACTTTTTAGACAATAAGTGTTTCCATGGTCCTGGCTGAATTGTTTTCCTGGAAAATCCCTGGGTGATGCTTAATGCAAAATTTCCCAACAACAGTTATGCCAAAACCCAGCTTCTGAAGCCTTGGTCCCTGAAAAAGGGCCTGTTACATGAGGCCAAAGATCAAAGGCCTAAACTGTATAAAGAACCAACTGAACTGTCCAAGATTGTTCTTGTTCTTGATTTGAAACTTGATATCCAAAGAGCAAACCTATTGAGAGCTTTGAAAGATGGGCTCCTACCAGAGACCTGTGTTAAAATAAATAAAAAGGCAGTCACTGCCCAAAGAACTCACAATCTAGGATTATGACAAGACCTAATGTGTGGACGAAATAGACAAACATGCAGTAGGATGTGGGATTGAGAAATGGAAAGATGAGGTAACAGTAAAATCATAATATTTAGCATAACAAGCAGCAGTTTTAGAGCAGGGGTAGGCAACCTATGGCACGGATGCCGAAGGTGGCACGTGAGCTGATTTTCAGTGGCACTCACACTGCCCAGGTCCTGGCCACTGTCTGGGGGGCTCTGTATTTTTATTTAATTTTAAATGAAGCTTATTAAAAATTTTAAAAACCTTATTTACTTTACATACAACAATAGTTTAGTTATAGATTTATAGAAAGAGACCTTCTAAAAATGTTAATATTTTACTGGCATATAAAACCTTAAATTAGAGTGAATAAATGAAGACTCGGCATAGCACTTCTGAAAGGTTGCTGACCCCTATTCTAGAGGTTGCTCTTTACTCGTGACAGACTGTGTAAATTAATAGGATAATGGATCTGTTTCCCTTTTGTCGCAGATACTACTATAATTAATATAACAGTAATCATATATTTAAGGGGAACTAGACTCAGTAAGACCACCACTACTCTTTATTCAAAGCAGGATCCAAGGGGCTGACCAGCAGCCCCAGTTAAAAAGGGTATGTCCAGTGCCACCATTAGAAGCAGTAACAAGATGTCCCCCAAAATTAGAATCAACACAGTCTATGCTAACAGGGCTTTGTATTTGTTATTTTAGGCGCAGGGTAAAAATTTCAAAAACCTCAAAGTGATTTAAGAGCCTAAATCCCATTTTCAAAAGTGACTTAGGCTTTTAGGAGTGTGTGTGTGTGTGTGTGTGTGAGTGTCAGTGTGTGTATGTGTGTGAGGAGCCTAAGCCCTGGTCTACACTTGGGGGTGGGGGGCAGGGGTCGATCTAAGATACGCATATCTGCTGCCATTCCCCCGTCGACTCGGCTTCTGCTTCTTGTGAGCTAGAGTATAGGTGTTGATGGGAGAGCATTCAGGGATCGATTTATCCGCATCTAGACAAGATGCAATAAATCGATTCCTGATAGATAGATGTCTACCCGCCAATCCGGCGGTTGGTGAATACCTGCCCTAAGACTCACTGAAAATCAATGGGAGTTGGCATTTAATTCACTTAAGCAATTTTGGAAATCCTACTAGGTACCCATCTGCATTTTTAGCTGGTTAAATACCTTTGTAAATCTGGTCTTAGGAGCCTAAGTTTCACTGAAAGTCAATGGGATTTAGGCTTCTATGTGCTTAAGTCACTTTTGAAAATAAGAAGGTGCTTTAGAAAATTTTACATTTAGTCCTCTTCAATTAGTTGGATCTATTGATATTTGACTTCTAAATTATATATACTCACATTAATCATATCAAAGAGTTTATATCAAATGCAATTTCCCCTTTTTCCCTATAAAAGGACTGCCTCAACTGGATCCATAATGTAGTAATGAAAATACAAGGAGAGACTGTATGATAGAAAGGAATAATGCTCACTGTCTTTTACCTTTGGAATACACTCTATGTTTATATTCTTTTCTTATACTCACTGTATAGCAGATCATCATACAGGACAAGGAATAGTATAATACAAATTAAGTTCAAACAACAAAGAACTAGAATATTGCTAAAACTATAATAAATAGGAATATATTCAAGATCAATTCTTTATTTTTTTCTTCATCCATAATATTATTAAAGGCTCATATTTTTGTCATTACTGTTTGTCTTTGAAATGCAGCAATGACTTTATCAGAGAGTTTAGCTAATTTCACTGTATAATTGCTAGGAAGTCAATATATTCTGGTAGCAGTGTTGATTCTGAAGGCAAATATTACATCAGAAGACCTCTATTCCTGTGGCATAAAATATAATAGATAACATCTTAGTTGAAATACTCTGCAGTGGTCTAGGGAAAGAAAGATAACATCTGCGGGAAGATAAACTGTCATGTTTCTCTGAGGAAAGTGGATTTATTTTTAAATACAAAGACAAAGGTAAACATAAAATGACAAAATTTTTAACAATCTAATTATAAATCACTAATAAACAAGGATGTCTACAAAATTATTACTAGACATACAATTATAGATTAGGCGCACTGAACCAAATTTACAGAATGCTTTTACTCACCTAGACACACTATCTGTCTGTTTACTGGAAAATACAGGCACACCCCCTAAATGCCATTTTAGTAGCAGTTCTTGAGTCATTTTTAGTAATTAAATAAATCCTGCTACAATTGGTATAACTTTAGAAACCTTAGTTGTTTTCATTAGTCTTTAGAAAAATCTTTTCAAAATTCATTCCCTTAATGTAACAGAAAGGTGTTTTACATGTACAGCTGTTAAAAGCCTGTTTAAATTAAACTTTTGATTGGGCTTCAAAATAACTTGTACTCAATGTATACTATAGTAAGAGTATTATTATTTCTGGTATTTAAAATGAAAAGTTTCTTTCAATTATTAAGTTGTGGATGACATATTTTATAAAACAATGGTAATGATTAGAAAGTTAAGGCATAATGTGGCACATTCTAACAACAAAAACGCACTTACTTTTCATTACAAATAGGAGATTTTGTGAAAGTGAATCTTTATTTTTTTCAATAGCTCCAACAATTTCATAAGTCACCTGCAGTCAAATATAATGGCATAATTAGTAATGTTTAAAACTGCATTTAAAAATCTTTTTGCTGTAAAGTCAAATATAAAATTATAGTTCTAGCTGCACAGTTATGGTTGCAACCAGATAAGTCCCATTTCTAGCCTTCCCTCAATCTCACCAATAATTTAAACTAGAATTAGTTTGGTCTTATTTATTCTGTTTCTGCAAAGTGTGCTGAAAATAAGTCAAACTGATTTTGAGACACATGCACTTCAAAATTATTCAGATTTAGGATTTTGAGTGATATCTATCATTTATTTGTGTCCCAACAGATCAAAACCAGCTTGTTGCTATGCTTTCAAGCCTTCCATACAGTTAAATGCCCTTTATGACTAGTGCGTAGGCTGCATTTGAAGGAAACAGTTTGAATAAAGCACTATTGTTAAAAACTTTTGTATGTAATTGTTAGTAAGATGTGTGTGTGTGTGTGTGTGTGTGTGTAGCTTTGAGACCTTGTGGAGAGATGCAGTGTTATTTTGTTGACATGCTAGATAGCCAGACAAGGTTAGACTCATCAGAATCAACTAGGCAATGAGTTCATTGAGGCTAGGTGGAGGGACAAAGAAAACTTGCGCAAGTGATTATATCCATGCTATAGCATTTTAAGTTTACAAAATCCTTCACAGTCATTAGTTAATCCTCACAGCAGCACTGTGAGTTAGGACATTGTAAGTATGATTTCCACATCACAGGTGAGAGTCTACAGAGAACTGATTATGAGTACAGTCCTTCTTCAGGCTCTTTTTACTTATGTCACATTTTTAAAGAAACAGAGTAAAGATAACCTCCAGTAAAAGGGTGTATTTTGGAACAGCACAACAGACCTCTATTACATATTTGTTACCTCATAAACAGACTATAGAAATCAAATCTCCCTGGACAAGAAACTCACAGCCCTTAGGTATTGCAACTAATACAGCAGTATTTATCCTCAGCAACAAAAGGTATCATGAGTACTTCAGATCTCTCCTTTGGTCACTACACTGGGTCCCCATTAATACCTTGATCAAATTCAAGATCTTGGTCCTATTCTTCAAGGAATTCAAAGGCCCTGGGACATGGAACTAAAATACCACTAGAAGTGCTGGGGTGTGGACCCCAGACAACAGTTTCATTCCTCTGGAACAATGAAGTTGTCTACTGCATAGGAAAAGTTTACCTGTGCAGGAGACTGAGCCTTCTTGGGGCCTGCTCAAGACTGTAGGAGCAACACCTACGGGATCTAGGAACCACAATAAACTTCCTCACTTTTTATTCCAAGGAAAAGAATGCACTTCTTTGACTAAGTGATCAACAAGAAAAACACATACTACTGCAGACATCCACCTCCAAAAAAAACCCAAAACCCAACCACAGCAAAACCAGTCGCATACAATTATTCCCCTAAATAGAGGAAGAGAAAAAAAAGGAAAGACCCACATGTGATGGATCACAGTCATATTGCTTAATATATTACTGGAATGCACTCAGGTACCACAGTGATAGCCACAGTATAAGATTCTTAAATAGCATAACAAAGCATAGGACAATAATGCAAACACCACCTTCCCTACTTTATGTGTCCTTCACTCCTGGAGCACAGTTGTCCATGCTGATGGGTAAATGGAACCCAAAGTGGTTCTCAATGAAACCTTTAGATTTGCATTTCTTGATTTTCTGTATTCAAATTTCCAAATTTAATTTGCATTAACATCAGTTTTAATATTTCATCTCACATTATATGTATGTTAAAATGCTAAAATGATTTCTCTCATACCTAACAATTATAAGCAGATGCAAACCATGACTAAGGCTGCAAGCAAGGCCTGCATTAATATTATACCTTGGGTACAATTTTGAAAGGTACCTAATGTAAGTTTAAGTCCCATTTTTAATATTACATAGACATGTAGAGTCTCAGTCCCAGTGTCATTCAAAGAAATTTAGGCTCTTATGGTACTTAGGCACTTAGTAATACTGATCAGTAAAATAAGTTACTCTGATTAGGTCATTTGACAATTATGTAACACTGTACAGGCAGTCCTCAGACTTACAACACAATTGGTTCCTGAAAATCGCGTCTTAAGTCGAAAACATCATAACTTGAATTTCCCATAGAAACAATGTTAGATCGAGCATTGTAAAGTCGAAACTGATGTTGTAAAGTCGAAACACAATGACAATTTATAAACGTCATAACTTTAACATTGTAAAGTCGAGGACTGCTTGTATTACTCATGAGAAAAGATTATATGACTTGGATCAATATAACATGTTATGTTAATTACATCATTTGACAATTACTTAGTATGACATCTGTCATAGAAAAGGCCTGACAATAGAACTGCATGGCATTTCTTTTTTTTTATGACAGATGCAATATTATGTAATTCTCTAATGGCACTCCTTATGAACAGGCAGCATATTTACTAAACTATTAGTATAATTTAAAGTATACTATTAAATGCTTTCAGTGTTCTAAAAGTAAATGTTCCACCATATTTCTCCATGAAAAATAATTTACAGCACTTATTTTACAAATCCATAACATCATTTCTTAATTGAGAATGTTAGTCTTTAACAAAATTAGAAAAAGGGTTACTATCAGTGGTTATAGTAAGTAAAGCTGGTGAAGATAATAAATTATCCTTATATGTCTGCACAGAAGTGAACAAATTTGAGAACCTGGGGTACTGATATAATTCAGTACTAAATGCTGTTTGTTTTTTTTTAATAAGACATCTCTTATATTACTTGTGATATGTAAAACAATTATTAGGAATCTTATTTATGATGAAATTACTATTCTCACTAACAGGGTACATCTACATAGCTAAAACAACCCTGTGATAGCAAGTTTCAAAGCCGAGTTTGCTGACTCAGGCTTGCAAGTCTTGCATTGCAGGTCTAAAAATAAGTGTAGACATTTGGGCTTAGGCAAAAGACTGGTCTCCAAGACCCTGCTCACTTGCCAGGTTTCAGAGCCCAGGCTCCAGTTAAAGCTTGCATGTCTACACTGCTATTTTTAACCCCAAAGTGCTAGCCCTGCATGCCTGAGTCAGTTGACCTGGGCTCTGAGACTTGCAGCTGCAGGTTTTTTATTGCTGTGTATATATAGACCCACACTTCTTGCTGACCTGGTAAATTCAGTCAATGTTTCAACTCATTGAAGAATGATTCTGTAAAAGTGGTCTTGTGGGGCTTCATATGTACTATCTCATAGTGATTCTAGTTCACATGTGCTCAGTTCATAAGTAAAAAGATGTTCTACTTCTTTGCCAGCCTTGTAAATTCAGTCATCCACTCGGACAGTGCTGCTACCTTTGAATGTCAATTTGTCCACTTCTCTTACAAATCTCTACACTTTCAAATTTCTACACTTCTTATGCATGAAATATGCTTTCTAGACTGATCAAAAATTAATCCATTCCTTTTTCATATCCATTCTTCAGCATCAGCTTCTGCTGTGATGCCTACAAGACATGGCTACACTGAATTGTTGTCAAGCACAGCTAATATTTTTAATTGTAAATTATTCAGAACCATCAAAATGTGCACATCGCCTGCCTATGTAACTGCATGCCCCTATCCTCATAACACCTTTCCACCTTCCCACCCACCTTCTGCTGTTTATTACAATTGTTTGTTGCATCTTATTTCAAGCTCTTTGGGGCAGAGACTATATCTACTTATGTATTTGAACAGCACCTAAAATAATGTTTGGGGTCCTTGGGTGCTAACACAGTATAAATTAAACACAGTCATATGTACAGTACCACATTACATCTGGTTTCAGTTAAAAGAAATGTGTGGGTTGAGTTTATATCTTAAGGTGGGTTACGTTCAGAGGGGAGGGTTTTTTCTTCCTTATTTTCTACAACCCAGTTAGTTTACCCTTAAAAGTTTTCACTATTTTTAGTGCCACAGAATCAATAATAGACCAAAGCAGAACCTGGGGACTAGCCCCTTTAAACAAATTGGGAAAGTACATATCTGAATTTATGACTCACAGCTTTAAGGGACTCAAACCAGAACCCCAAAGATAATTGGGAAAGAATGATCAGGATTTGAACTTTGATCTGGCTCAAAGTGCATCTGCATTCAAATCAGTTAAAAAGTAATGCCTGGCTATTTTAATAATGAGAGATAGTATAATAAACATATTTTGCATTGTTTTGATAGTATTACATTGTTGTGGTGGGTTATCCACATTATGTAAAATTAATTTAACATTTCATGCTGATAAAAGCATCTCACTGTGATACTCTGCAAGACGTGAGATGTAGACAATGGTCTTAATTTGCAGTTAAAACATTTAAATTCAGTTAATGATAAAAAAGACATTTATCATTTTGCATAATTTAAATGAACACACTGAGTGCAGATATCAACACACTGGGCCCTCATTGGTATTTTATTTATTACTCTCCTGCCAGAAGATAAAGATGTAGATAAAAGAAGCTATCAAGTCTTTGATGAAACAGTGAGATCACTTAAAAGCTTGAACCTATCAATCTCTTTAGTTTTCTTTCTAGAACCTAAGCCTTGTTAAGTGAACATTCTTCATATATTCTGACATGATTTAGTCGAACACACTGATAGAAATAATAGACCATGAAGATCGCAAATCTATTTAGCAGCACGAATTGGCTAGGGGACTTGGGGGGTTCTTTTTTGAGGGGGGGGGAGACCTACAAATGAACCTCCAAAACCAAGTCTGATATGAAAGAACACAATTAACTTCTCTCTGTGAAACAGAACATCTTTGTCAAATAACCTTTAGTGGCTCAGGCATAACTTAGAGTAGACTGATTTGATTGTTATGTCTGGGGATTCAGCCTGGGGAAAAAATAAAGAAAATAAAAGCTTCCCTATTGATTAATCCCTCTATTTGGTCTTTTGATTTAAAGGTTCAGTTTCAGAGTCTGCCTGAGCTGTAAAACTGTCTCACACAAGACTCCCGTTGGTGAAGGTGAGTTGACAGTTGAGAGAGATATTTTTGACACATACATAGTTGGGAAATTGAATGGACATTGATCTGCACTTAGAGGACATTATATAAACAGCTTTAAAGAGCAAAGAAGCTGGTCTTTTGGTCTGATCAGTTTATTACGATTCTGTAGGTCAAAACTGTGGAAAGGTATGTAATGTCAAGGGGTCTATCAAATTTGTTAATATGTTCATAAATTTAGGCTGCATAAAGCTTGAGTTATAATGACAAATTGTTCAGATAATGTGGATAACATGCAGATAGAATCTCTCAAGTATCAGTACATTAAATGTCTCTGATGGTTTAAGATGTGGCTGTTAGGACAGTATTAGGATGATATATTTCAGATTTACTTACTGGTATGTTAATATCATTTATAAGAAAAGAGATATTTTGAACCCTGGCAAAAGTTCAGTAATGGAATACTATCCTTTCGCCCTAAAAAAATCACTTCCATCAGCAATGCTAACAAATTAGTAACATAATTCATGAGAAATCCTGATGGCATGTAGGAGCCAGAGACATGTGGATGTCAATGTTCTGAATCCAAGTATCTCCAAATTCTATATTGCACTTTACAGTATTAGATTCAGCAATACATATTCATAGTATGTAGTATGGGACTTAGCTACTTCAGAGGCTGCCTTTTCATCCATGTTGCCTCAAAAAAACTATACACCACAGGGAAAATGTAGCAAAATACACCCAGGTTCTGAGTGTTAGACCCTGGGAACAAAGCATTCTCAGAAGAAAGACCCCCAGCTGCACAATCCCTTTCCAGAAGAGATCAGACTAAGCCCTAGCCCGGTGGTGTTCAGATCAAGGTGTAAAACAACTTTTTGATAAATCTTGCCATCAGAATTGATTTTTTAAAAAAATCCTAACACTCAAAGTCATGTTCCTCTTCCACTGCTCCAAAAGAACAAAACCAACCCCCCCCTACAAAAGATCTTATTGTTCTGTTTATGCTCCTTTAAGCACTTACATACTGTGATGCTAAGTGCTAACTAACATTCTAGAACAAACAGACATTATATATAAAGATGATATGGTGTTTTGTTCAGTTGCAGAATTAAAACTCAGAGATAAAGTAATGCACATACCTGTGAAACCCTACTTCTGTCCACTTGTGCATATCCATTATGGTACAGTCTTTAATTATATGATCACATACCATTTTTTCCACATGATATCTCATTCTGTTAAATCTCTCTAATGCATCACTCCAGTCTCCCACCCTCAAAATCTTTTTCTCACACACTATTGCTTCTCCTTCCTGACTTCTTGCTCCCCTCCCACCCTGCACTCATAAATCAAAGAAATAAACAAATGTAATTTTATATTGTATTATTATAGGTGGTTGCTACTGCACTTTTTTCTGCAATATCAGATGCACATCTGTCAATACCCATGTAGCATGTGGTAATGTTTTCTTCATGGAAATCAGCCCGACAATCTTACAACAAATACAGTGAATGCATGTGCCAAGAAAAGAACCCAGAATTTCTGGCATCAGGGCTTTCAAACCACTTGCCACATAAGGCCCTGCATCATAACGATTCCCAGTGAGGGCCAGGGTGAAGTGCTAACACGATTTGTTTGTTCTGTACCACATAGTGTGAAGAAGCCATTTCACACTGACTAAGAAATATGTGGCAACAATAGTTTGAGCTACTTAAGGACATCAGGCTGTCTGCCCTCTACTGTTTAACAGAAGACTTCTGTCCATCGTAACTTTCTACCAAATACATACTGGTTCTAGACACGCCAACTGACTTTAAATGGGTAACCTTAAAGGGTTGAAAGCTCCATATTCAATTATCAAATGCCTTTGTACTGGTCATTCATTTTCTACCCTCTGAGCCTGATTCACTTGTCATTTACACTCATGTCAATCATGAGAAACTTCACTGAAGTTAAGGGAGTTACATCAGAGTAAAATTGGTATAAGTGAAATCAGAATCAGGCTTCCTTGTTTTAAATGTTGGGATCTCCAAAGTCAATGAGTCACCCAAGTGTTCCTTTACACTTCATTAACTTTAGACACATTTAATTGAACATGAGTATAACAATGGCTACCAAATCCCGCCAAAATATACTGATACTTTTTGTATGAAAATCTGATTTTGGATTGCCAATAAAACCTGATATATTTAAAGGTCTGATTTGCTAGCAATTTGCACACTAAAGCACTGAACAAAATGTAGTAACAGCACAAGCTTAAGAACAGGATCAGCAAAAGTAAAATCCCTTAAAAATTCCTGGGGTGGTTTTTTTAAAAGAACTCATTAGGCTATGCTAGTTTGGGAAAATCTGCATTTTATGTACTTACTTATGCAACAACTATTCTTCTGTTATTAGAAATGATACCCAGTGATAATGAAATAATGATCTCAGGAGAAATGAAAAATGCAAATCTATTTTTGAAAAATGCTCAATCACCATTCAAACAGAGATGCCTTAACGTTTCAAAAGAGCCTCTTACCCTCAGTGAGTATCCTATCAACAGCTTGTCAAGTCTTGCACACACTGGGCCAGATCCTTAGCTGGTGTACAGAATATCTCCACTAACTTTAATGGGGCTATGGGGATTTAGATCAGCAGAGGCGCTGGCCCATTGTTCATACTTTAGATTAAACATCATTAATAGTTCTGGGGAAAGGTCAAACCCAAAGTCTCTTTAATAAAATGAAATTCTAAGGATAAAACACAAATTAATGAAAGGTATACCATTTACCACTCAAGTCCTAAGTTTTGGAACTAGGTACCTCAGGCTTTGATCTTAATTAATGGTCCTATTGAGTGTTTTTTGTAAGAGGATACCACAAGCATGTTCCTCCCTCCTCCCACCACCATGTGATTTTTTCAATGTGCTTATTGTTCTTGTTATGAGTTTAATTTTCATTCCTTAACTGCTTCACTGCTGCTCATTCATGCCAACTTGCATATTGTTCTGGGGTGCAGTAGCATTCTAGCACTATTCTGACATATTACAATAGAACATCGTGTCATGCAATCTGCCTAGCTACCGTAGTTATACAGAACCTATCACCACACTATCTAAGCCCAATCTGTTTGCTACACTGAGCAGCAATGCAGGAGAATGTTGCTCTAACTACCTGGCATGATGAAGAGTTATGTGTTATGCACTCTTGGTGAAAAGCTTCATTTCTCTTGGGGGGAGTGTGTGTGTGTGCATGCGCAATATAGTGTACACCAGGGGTCGGCAACCTCTGGCACGTGGCTTGCCAGGGTAAGCGCCCTGGTGGGCCAGGCCAGTTTGTTTACCTGCCGCGTCCACAGGTTCGGCTGATCGCGGCTCCCACTGGCTGCGGTTTGCTCAGGCCAATGGGGGCTGCGGGAAGTGGAGTGGGCCGAGGGATGTGGTGGCCAAGGCTTCCCGCCGCCCCCATTGGCCTGGAATGGTGAACCATGGCCAGTGGGAGCTGCGATTGATCAAACCTGGGGATGCGGCAGGTAAACAAACTGGCCCAGCCCGCCAGGGTGCATACCCTGGCGAGCCGTGTGCCAGAGGTTGCCGACCCCTGGTGTATACATTTGTAATTAAGTACAGTAATCAGATATCCCAGTTAACCATGCTTGTACAGGTAGCCTAACTAACTATAGTGAAATTGAGGTTTTGATCAGTTTTCACCATTGATCAACTTGCCTGTTTAACAAGCTTACCTTTCCTGTCTTCTCCCTGTCCAAAAAGGGAAGAACCTAGGGCATAGTTGTCTGATATAACACAGGGCATATAAAACCTAGGACATAAAGCTTATATATCTACACACACACACTACATCAGTTTTTATCAAACTGGGGTTGCCGCTTGTGTAGGGAAAGCCCTTGACGGGACGGGACGGTTTGTTTACCTGCCCCATCCGCAGGTCCGGCCGATCGCGGCTCCCACTGGCCACAGTTTGCTGCTTCAGGACAATGGGAACTGCTAGAAGCAGCGCGGGCCGAGGGACTTACTGGCCGCCGTTTCCAGCAGCCCCCAATGACCTGCAGCGGTGAACTATGGTCAGTGGGAGCTGCGATCAGCCGGACCTGCGGACGGGGCAAGTAAACAAACCGGCCTGGCCCACCAGGGGCTTTCCCTACACAAGTGATGACCCCAGTGTGAGAAACACTGACCTACGTAGTCAGCACCTACGTAGTATAAACTATGAATGACAGCCTATGCATTTTGAGATATTAGATTCTTTCTAACAATGTATTGTCAGATAAAATGATTTGTTTATAGTGGACTCAGCTCTTTCTGTTAGCTGTCAGAAGTTGTTAGTTCAGAAGCTTTGAGTAATCTTTTGTCCATACTGCCCTTTTCCTTAGCCATATATGATTAATTACTCACTTCCCTCCACTCACTTACCCTTCCTGCGTAATGCATAACAGTGAAGGTGGAACTCTGATCCTTTGGGGCAACATTGCCATTTCCATCTTTTGTGGAAGAATATACTGCATTTGTGTCTGAGGTTTCCAGGTATGACTGAAGGCGTTTAGAAAGATTCTGCTCTATTGACCAAATGGATTGGCTTTCTTCATCCAGCATTGCCAAAAAACCTGATGGCTTCTGAAATGAAAAATGGATGATCTTAGATTTCTCTGTTTTTACTCACAAGTAGAATACTATTCTTCCATTTACAGTAAAATGCCTTGTTTATTAAACATAATTGTGTATTACTGTAGAAAAAAACCTTTTGGTTAAAGTCTGCTAAACACATCAGATGGGCATCTACAAAAAATGCATGCAGATCTCACATGTGGGGGGCAGTGGATCTGTAAAGGCAGTTAACCTCTGTCAAACTCTTTACCCTGTACTGGTGCACAGGGCAGTTATGGAGGCCTCCTTCTATGAACCCTTTGCCCCTATCACCTTCTCTAGAGACACCTAAATCAGAAACTGCTAGCCTGGATTTTTATTAGCCTAACACAGAAAGCATTTGTATAAATATAAATGGTGTATAAATGGGTTTGAAAACTACCTGAAAGAAAAAACCCAAGGCTTCTGTATGGTTACCAGGAGAATATGTTGTTTCCATAGTAACTCCCTCCTGTACACATTCTGCTTGCTCTCGTAGAAAAAGGACTTCATTGATATACTGGTGTATCTTCTCGTTGATCATGTTCACACACAGCTGTTATAAAAAGAAGGAAAAATAAGTAATAGAAATTTACAAAATAATTCATCAATACAGGCTTTACTCTGTGTCTAATATCAAACGATGAAATGTTGATGTACAATGTGTGATCTCTTGTTAAACCAGAGATTAAGAAGGCACTGGGGAAATGAACATTGTAACTACTATTACAGTGTTTCTCAAACTGGGGTTGCCACTTGTGTAGGGATAGCCTGTGGTAGACCGGTTTGTTTACTTGCCCCGTCTGCAGGTCCGGCTGATCGCAGTTCCCACTGGCCACAGTTCACTGCTACAGGCCAATGTGGGCTTCTGGAAGCAGCGACCAGTCAGTCCCTCGGCCCGCACCGCTTCCAGCAGCTCCCATTGGCCTGGAGCAGCGAACTGCGGGCAGTGGGAGCCGCGATCGGCCGGACCTGCGGATGGGGCAGGTAAACAAACCTGGCCCGGCCCGCCAGGGGCTTTCCCTACACAAGTGGCAATCCCAGTTTGAGAAACACAGTACTGTTAGTACTAAATTGAGAGGAAACAGTTCTCTGTTTATACTGATTATTGTGAATTCTACATATTAGTCCAAATTTTACCAGTACTCTCTGATATACTGGTGTAAATCTCAAATAATTCCACTTATTAAAGTGGAATTACACCACATTTACATAAAACACCATAGTGAGGGGAGGTAGTGCATTATGGACTCCAATGGCTATAGTGCATAATGGGAGCTGAAGCCTGGCTGGAGAGCCCAACCAACAGAGGAGAATGGGGACATGAGGCAGTCAAACTGTAATTCCGACAGGGCAATGCATCAAAATGTGTTTTTGTTTCCAGCTGGAAATGTTTGGGTTTTGGCAGAAAATAGAAAACTTAGTTTCAAGTATGCAGCTTTTTGACAACAAACAAAGAAACAAACCCCCCAGAATATTTTCTTCAGAAAGCACACACATTTTGCAAAAAAAAAAAAAAAACTGTCTACTTGAGAAGCCAAATTTCAGCTGAAAAATAGTTGAGATGTAATTGTCTTGACTGGATATTTTCCAAGACTGTTTTTTTTTTTAAATAGAGATATCAGCCTGTGGAAGTATAAGAGTATTTGATTACTTCATGGAAGAGTGTTTCTTGAAGTATTTTATTCTAATTAAGTGGGAAATAGTCATAACTATTGTATAAAACAATACTAAGAAAACCGAGGGTTGGAAGAACTCAATTATGAGGAACGATTGAAGACTGAATGCATTCAGTCTCTTTTCAGATTAAACCTTAGTCACATGTTTATTTTGACTAGAAACTGTGTCATCCAGAATAAAGTTCCAATCAATCAATCAGTTATGTTTTTTAAAAATGACTAAAATGTGTAGCTGAGTCTTGAAAGTACCTAGTTTATCATTAAGATCAGCAAAAAGACACCAAATAATGGACATTTCAGAACAGCTTTTGTACTTTAAAAACTAATACTAATGCAATCTGCTTGCAACCACATTTCAGTGAAGCTGTGTAGCATGACCAATAAAAAAATACAAAACAAAAACAAAAATCAATTTTATAATTGAGTACATATCCAAATACAGAATAATACAAAATAAAAGTCTTAAATGCAACCATCTATTTTTAAAGTGATATTTCTCAAAATTAATCAATTTCACAACTTTTTCTCAAACACTTAAAACTGAAACTAGAAGACTGAATTACACAAACAAGCAGTAAATTCAGGAAAAGATACTTTTTTTATATAACCTTACATAATGTATTCTGTAACTGAATTCTAATTCCAGTTACAGAATCCTTCTTCCAGAAAAATCTTAACATTACTTTAAGAGACAGCTATAACATAAAAAACCCCTATCTTTTGTTTAACAGAGTATCTGAATCCTCATTATGAGAAAAAATTGTGCCACGTACACATTCATGACCAGACACCATTTAATTTTACACAAGAATATTGAAAAAAAAAAGTTAATTACTTAAAATAACTTGCCATGAGTTCAAGTTTATAGAATCATAGAATCACAGGAGTGGAACGGATCTTCAGAGGTCATCTAGTCCAGTCCCCTGCACCCATGGCAGGACTAAGTATTAACTAGACCATCTCTGACATGTGTTTGTCTAACCTGCTCTTAAAAAATCTTCAATGATGGAGATTTCACAACCTCCCTAGGCAATTCGTTCCACTGCTTAACCACTCTGACTGTTAGGGAGTTTTTCCTAATGTCCAACCTAAACCTCCCTTGCTTCAATTAAGCCCATTGCTTCTTGTACTATCCTCAGAGGTTAAGAGGAACATTTTTTTCTCCTTCCTCCTTGTGAGAACCTTTTATGTTCTTGAAAACTGTTATCATGACCCCCTCAGTCTTCTCTTTTTCAGACTAAACAAACCCAGTTTTTTTTCCAGTGGTCTTGTTTTCTAGACCTTTAATCGTTTTTGTTGCTCTTCTCTGAACTTTCTCCAATTTGACCACATCTTTCCTGAAATGTGGTGCCCTGAAGTGGACAGAATACTCCAGTCGAGGCCCAATCAGTGTGGAGTAGAGCAGAAGAATTATTTCTTGTGTCTTGCTTACAACACTCCTGCTAATACATCCTAAAATGATGTTTGCTTTTTTTGCAACAGCATTACACTGTTTGCTTGTGATCTACTATTATCTCCAGATCCCTTTCCGCAGTATTCCTTCTTAGGTAGTCATTTCTCATTTTGTATGTGTACAACTGATTGTTCCTTCCCAAGTGGAGTACTTTGCATTTGTCCTTATTGAATTTCATCCTATTTATTTCAGACCATTTCTTCAGTTTGTCCAAACCATTTTGAATAATAATTCTATCCTCCAAAGCACTTGACACCCCTCCCAGCTTGGTATTGTCTGCAAACTTTATAAATGTACTCTCTATGCCATTATCTAAATCACCGATGAAGATATTGAACAGACCCAGACCCAGAACTGATCCCTGAAGGACCCCGCTTGTTATGCCCTTCCAGAATGCTCTGAACCACTGATAACTACTCTCTAGGAACTGTTTCCCAACCAGTTATGCACCCACCTTATAGTAGCTCCATCTAGGTTGCATTCCTCTAGTTTGTTTATGAGGTCATACAAGACAGTATCAAAAGTTTTACTAAAGTCAAGATATACCACATCTACTGCTTCCCCTCATCCACAAGGCTTGTTCCCCTGTTAAAGAAAGCTATTAGGTTGGTTTGACATGATTTGTTCTTGACAAATCCATGCTGACTGTTACTTATCACCTTATTATATTCTAGATATTTGAAAATTGATTGCTTTATTATTTGTTCCATTATCTCTCCGAGTACAGAAGTTAAGCTGACTGGACTGTAATACCTCAGGTTGTCCTTATTTCCATTTTTATAGATTGGCAATATATTTGCTCTTTTCCAATCTTCTAGAATCTCTCCTGTCTTCCATGACTTTCCAAAGATAATCGCTAATGACTCATTCTCTGAAATGCTACCAGTTCCACGTGCAAGGCCAGTTGGACAGGCAGAAATGCAGGGTCTCAATGCACAGATGAGACAATGGTGTAGGGAGGAGGGGTTTAGATTTATTAGGAACTGGGGAAACTTTTGGGAAAGGGGGAGCCAATTCAGGAAGGATGGGCTCCACCTAAACTAAAATGAAACCAGATTGCTGCCACTTAAAATTAAAAAGGTCATAGACCAGTTTTTAAACTGGACCACTCTCAAAACTGAGTGACTGGGCAACAAAATGGCAGATGAAATTCAGTGTTGATCCATGGAAAGTAATGAACATTGGAAAACATAATCCTAACTATACATATAAAATGATGGGTATAAATTAGCTGTTACCACTCAAGAAAGATATCTTGGAGTCATTGTGGATAGTTCTCTGAAAATATCCATTCAATGTGCAGCGGCAGCCAAAAAAGCAAACAGAATGTTGGGAATCATTAAGAAAGAGATAGATAATAAGACAGAAAATATCATATTGTCTATATAAAGCCATGGTATGCCCACATCTTGAATACTGCACACAGATGTGGTCACCCTGTTACAAAAATATATATATTGGACTTGGGAAAGGTTCAGAAAAGGGCAACAAAAATTATTAGGGGTATGGAACAGCTGCCATATGAGGAGAGATTAATAAGACTGGGACTTTTCAGCTTGGAAAAGAGACAACTAAGAGGTGATATGATAGAGGTCTATAAAACCGTGACTGATGTGGAGAAAGTAAATAAGAAAGTGTTGTTTACTATTTCTCAGAACACAAGAACTAGGGGCCACGAAATGAAATCAATAGGCAGCAGGTTTAAAACAAACAAAAGGGAGTATTTTTTCACACAGTGCATGGTCAACCTGTGGAATTCCTTGCCAGAGGATGCCAAGGTTAAAAAAAAAAACTAAATAAATTCATGGAGGATAGGTCCATCAATGGCTATTAGTCAGGATGGGCAAGGAGGGTATCTCTAGCCTCTGTTTGCCAGAATCTGGGAATGGGTGACAGAGGATGGATCACTTGATGATTATCTGTTCTGTTCATTCCCTTTGGGACACCTGACATTGGCCACTGTTGGAAGATAGGATACTGGGCTAGATGGACCTCTGGTCTGACCTAGTATGGCCATTCTTATGTATATCTCCTCAGCTCCTTGAGTATTCTAGGATGCATTTCGTCAGGCCTTGATGACTTGAAGACATCTAACTTGTCTAAGTAATTTTGAACTTGTTCTCTCCCTATTTTAGCCTCTGGTCCTACCTCATTTTCACTGGCATTGACTACGCTAGACGTCCAGTTATAACTAACCATCTTGGTGAAAACTGAAACAAAGAAGTCATTAATCACCTCTGCCATTTCCACATTTTCTGTTATGGTTTTTTCTCCATCATTGAGTAACAGGCCTACCCTGTCCTTAGTCTTCCTCTTGCTTCTAATGTATTTGTATTTTCTTGTTACCCTTAATGACTCTAGCTAGTTTGATCTTGTCTTGGTGTTTCTAATTTTTTCCTTACATACTTGTGTTATTTGTTTATATTAATCCTTTGTAATTTGACCTAGTTTCCACACTTTTTGTAGGACTCTTTTTTGAGTTTCAGATTATTGAAGATCTCCTGGTTAAGCCAGGGTGGTCTCTTGCCATACTTTCTATCTTTTCTTTTAATCACAAGCAATTCTTCTGAAAAACATTAAACAAATGGAATACCTTAAGAGTGACTGACTATGCAGCAAAATTACTGGACAATATAATTTGAGTTGGAGAGTGGGAACATAGTCACGTCTTGAAAATGTCTGATGTACAATACTTGAGTCAATCATAAAAACCCAACATGCTATTCTGTGAAGGCTTTCCATATTTCCACAGAACACAGGAAGTTATTAGAGGAAAACAATACTTTGCAATGTGAATTTTACTGATCAAATACATTGCAGCATATTACAGAAACAGTTCAATTTTCAATGCTAAGACACTGCAAGTAGAAATGTGCTATTCAGATCCTCACACCTGGACTTATGAGAGTTGATTCTGCTACAGAAATCAAAAAGGAAAGTAAGTTCAATTGGCTACATATTAAGAAGCAAGCTCAGATTTCTGTAGATGCATTCAATTGGTAGACATATTAAGCATAGAGAAAGAGTAAATTCTGACTCCTTAGGTGATTCTAGGAAGCATTGGAAGTGGAAACATAAGAGAGAGGAGGTGGGGAGCTGCAAGTGAGCTGATGGCACTAGACCTGAGCAAATAATTAACTCAGGTTAAAAATCAGTTTGTTTAGAAATGAAACTGATTCTTTTTTTTCAGTTTTTGTTATCAACATGAAAAACTGGGGAAAAAAACAGTTTGGGTCAAATAAATTATTTTTGAAACAAAATGATTAATTTAGAAAAAAAACATCAAAATGAGTAATTTAGAAAATGTCAAAACAAAGGGCTTTGACTTTTTCAAAGCTTTTTTCCTAATTTTTTATTCAGCCAAAACTAATTGCTGAATTCTACTCAAATTCCCAATTTTTTTCAGATGGCTCAAAACAGCATTTTTAGGCAAATTTACTATTCTCCAAATTTTTTTTGTCCAACTCTAGTTTTTAGCTCCTTTATACTGAAAATGGTTTTCCACCATACTCATGCCAGCATAACTTAGAGCAGTGCAAAGTCTTCTTTATACTACACTGTCTAATGACACCTGCCAATGGACCATTAGGCCAGCCAGCGATTGTTGAAGTGAAGGGCACTATTGTACCATCCCAATATGTCTCTTACAGAGAGTGTAGGGAGAATACTATTGAAAAGTTTCAGAGTGCAATTTGACAGATTAATGTAATAATTCAAACAGTTAACATTTAAGTGATATACTAAAACTAAATTATACTAAACAAATTCTGCTAACCCAGCCTCTCTTACTGAGTGCCATATCAAATACAACACTAAACAGTAACATATTTTCTAGTAAAGTACACAGAAATGACAGACCATGTAAAAGCACACATTGTACAAACATCTGCATCAAACTTAGAAGGAAATGTAACAGTAATATGAGAAACTAACATGATGAAAATTATCCATACAGTAAATACTACATAAACACCTTTAAGCTCTGTTGATTTCCTTCACTTTTACCTAAGCTACTTAACATTAAACTGTGGTGCTTCTTTTCATGAGACCTTATTCTTTTCTTATTTACATGCTTCTATTTGGTTCCATCATGTGCCTCTTCTGTATGAGTGCCCTTTCCTATACAGGTGGATATATATAACTGGAGTAGAGTAATGTAGGTCAATTTACCGCAATTGTATAGACAAGGCCAACTGAAGTGTATTTTCTCTGAGTCTCCTGGTAGATAAAAAGTTGAGACCCTCTATAATCTATAATCCTTCTAGACTCTTTAATAATGACCACTTAAAGTTCAGAACAACTAAACTGTCTATTGCTCACACATTTTTACTGAATCAGACTAACTGTCCACTTCT
This sequence comes from Chelonoidis abingdonii, assembly GCF_003597395.2. NCBI lineage: Eukaryota > Metazoa > Chordata > Testudines > Testudinidae > Chelonoidis > Chelonoidis abingdonii. The sequence continues at coordinate 263,651,667 of NC_133769.1, forward strand.
GCTGGGAGATGTTTGTGGCTTAGTTTTGAAGTTGGAAAATTTACAAAGGGAAGCAGGATAAGTACTGCAAGAATTATGGGAAACCAGAATAAAACTCTTTGTTTCTACACTATTAAACCAAAAAAAGTATCTTCTATGTCTTTTTCAGTAACTGGTAAAATTTGATGGTACTTGGTAAAGTAAATCCTCAACTTATCACCATATTAAATAATGTATCCTAACTGGAAATTCTCACAACCCTATTTTGGTGGCAATTATAGCTGACTAAATAGCACAACCTATAAGCGTTCTCCAAATTCAAAGGCAAGTGGGAGACAGAAATAGTTCCTGACCTCAACTAAGCAACTATAATTTAATTAAAGCTTTCCCAATCACTTGTTCTTTATTGTATATAAGGTAACATTTGACAAATATTGCCAAATAACTTAGAGAATGTAAAAAGAAAAGTTGATTGTCAATCAACTTTAATGCTGTAGATGTAAACCACTTGAAAATCTCTTTTATATTCTCTGGTCATGCAAGAAGATTACCCTCTCTGAAAATGCACATACAGCATGCTGAGTAAAGCTTATAGCTGTTTTATCAACCCATCTATTAAGCTGTAGCGTATAGGCCTAGATGAGGAAGCTCCCCTGCCAAGTCTAATTGAGAAAGGTGCTCTAGCTTGAGTAAAAAAAGTAATCCTGAGATACAAGGCAGAATTTTCTTCTATTTATTCAGCACGGATTGAGAAGTTATTTAGAATTTGAATGCAGACAATCACTCATTACTGCCGAAAATATTTTGGGGATTTCTTTTCTTGTCCTGACCACTCTAACAAAACAAAACAAAGAAGTTGATTGCAAAGACTCCTCATACAGCTTTGCTTGGCACTTATGAGACATCCACATCATTATGTATAGAACTAGCTGCAATAGTTTCAACTAAATGTACTTTTGTTGAAATGCACAGTTTTGTGAAAGTTTCATGGATGAATATAAAATTTAACCAAGTTTTTGAGAGGAAGGTTTCTGAAGTCCAATACGGACTCTGGTAACTTTGAATATATAAATAGATATAGGAGGGGGGAGAGAGAGTGAGAATTTTTGGTCTTATGTGGAATTAATTTCTTTTTGTGATCTTCAGAAGTTGTCAGGAAATGGAATTGTCATTTTCCAGGCAGCTCTAACTACATATTTTATGTATTCCATTAATAGAATCAGTTTCTAATAATTTATTCGGAATTCCTGTATTAGTTTGTATTTGTTATGCATTTGTCTTAGTTTTGTATTAATTATTATTGCTTTATACAGCAGTAGTGTTCTATATAATAGTTTGTTCCTTATATTCAAATGAAATAAGATACACCCGCCTTCAGACAACCATATATTACCATCATTAATACCTCATTGCAGTAAGTAGGCATATGCCTCCACTGATGTCAATGGCAGAAATCTATTATGATCTCAAAACCAGACTCTATGCTGGTGGCATAAAAGAAAGATATATTTCTCTGCATTGTAAATCCTATTAGGTTTGTTTATTCTTCACAAAAATCCTTAAATAAAGGGATTTTTAATCCTATTGTTACTATGCATGTATAAAATAGAACAAAGAGGCACCTATTCCACCCTGAAACATTATAGAAACAAAACAATTACATAGTAGCTTGCACCCTGAGATTCAACAGAAGCGAACCCCCTACAAAACAAAGCGGCAAAGAGTTCTGTGGCACCTTATAGACTAACAAACGTATTGGAGCATGAGCTGCATCTGACAAAGTGAGATTCACCCACGAAAGCTCATGCTCCAATACATTTGTTAGTCTATAAGGTGCCACAGAACTCTTTGTCGCTTTTACAGATGCAGACTAACACGGCTACCCCTTTGATACTCTACAAAACAAAAAATTTCTTTCTTCTCTGCAGATTCAACTCCCATGTTAAACAATATCCTTATCCCTTAGGGCAGTGGTTCCCAAACTTGTTCCACCGCTTGTTCAGGGAAGGCCCCTGGCGGGCCGGGCCAGTCTGTGTACCAGCCGCGTCTGCAGGTTTGGCCAATCGCTGCTCCCAGTGGCCGCGATTCGCTGCTTCAGGCCCTATGCACAAGGCTGTCAAAGAAAGTTGCTAGGTAGATTTGGCATGATTTGTTCTTGACAAATCTATGCTGACTGTTTCTTAGCAGCTTATTATCTTCTAGGTGTTTGCAAATTGATAGTTTAATTATTTGCTCCATTATCTTTCTGTGTACTGAAGGTAAGCTCAGTGGTCTGTAATTATCTGGGTTGTTCTCATTCTCCTTTTTATAGACTGGCACTATATTTGCCTTCTGCCACTCTTCAGGAATTTCTCCCATCTTCCAAGAGTTTTAGAAGATAATTGCTAATTGCTCAGCTATCTCCTCAGTCAGCTCCTTTAGTATTCTAGAACGTATTTCATAAGACCCAGGTGACTTGAAAACAACTAACTTGTCTAAATAATTTTTAACTTGTTCTTTCCCCCCTGATCCTACCTAATTTTCACTGTCATTCTCTATGTTAGATGTCCAATTGCTACTACTTTTTGGTGAAAACTGAAACAAAAAAGTCATTTACCACTTCTGCCACTTCCACATTTTCTGTTATTGCCTTTCCCCCTCATTGAGTAAGGGACCTATTCTATTGGTGGTCTTGCTCAGGCTTCTAGTGTATTTGTAGAATGTTTTCTTCACCTTTTATGTCTCTAGCTAGTTTCATCTCGTTTTTTGACTTGGCCTTTCTAATTTTGTCCCTGCATACTTGTGTTATTTGTTTATATTCATCCTTTGTAATTTCATCTATTTCCACATTTTGTAGGATTTTTTTTTTTTTTGAGTTTCAGATCACTGAAGATCTTCTGGTTAGCCAGGGTGGTCTCTTGCCATAATTCCTACCTTTCCTATGCAGTGGGATGGTTTGATCCTGTGCCCTTAAAAATGTCTCTTTGAAAAACTGCCAGCTCTCTTGAACTGTTTTCCCCCTTAGACTTGCTTCCCAAGTGGATCTTACCTACCAACTCCCTGAGTTTGCTAAAGTCTGCTTTCTTGACATCCATTTTCTTTATTGTGCTGTTTTTCCTACTACCATTCTTTAGAATCATGAACTTTATCATTTCATGATCACTGTAACCCAAGCTGCTTTCCACTTTCAAATTTTTAACCAGTTCTTTGTGCCAGAAATATAGTGCAACAGAAACCAAATATTGTGTTAAGCTTCTAATATAAATATCAGTGATCTGCAGAGTGCTCCACCAAAAGCAGAATATTTCTCTAAGTTATTCTGAAGATATATGAATTACATAATAATAATAACAAAAACAACAACAGACCTTCCTTAAAAGAATTTGGAATTAAAGACTTCAAACTGGCTCCAAATTTTCCACTCAAGAACTTTAGTTGCTTCCCAACAAATCAAGCATTTGCTGTGTAAAAATGGATGCTGCTGTGGAAAGCTACATATAAATTTGGTTTATAATTTCCTTTCTTTGATATTCCATCCATCACAAACAGAATATAGTTGGTAAACCTAAGTTTCAGATAAATTATTTTATTTCTAGATATGATGTGACCAACATAAAAAAGTCTTATTTTAAAGTTGGGTACCTAGTATACACTTTGATATATCCACCTTTCAAAATAATTGGTTTATTGGGAAGATTAGACATGTCCTAATAGTAATCAAGCAACAAGAAAGAAATGAGTGGTAATCGACAAAACAGATCAAAGAGATTGGGGCAGCAGCAGACAGAAATAGCCAGGGCAGTAGAGAGATGGTATAGAAAGAGGTGAGACAATCAAATCCAAGTACAAGTTAAAGAATAAGACTTGAAAACCTTATTGTGAACATAGAGTGGTAGATCTTGACTTAAACGACAAATATTATTTTTACCTGTTAAATGGAGCTCTAAGCCACTTATCACATTTGGAGTGAGGGAAGTGAAATACTTGCAGCTGCTCCTTGAGGCATTGTGTTCATGGTCAGTGTATTGTCTCTTACCTCCCACAGCAGCAACAGCATTTTAACCAGTGTGCGCCCTGTCCCATTCTGCTGCCCCAGTGCTTGCCTAGCTCTGCTGGCTGATGCAGAGGCAAGTGGGATGAGGGCTACACCACTGCTTACCCGTGCATATGGGGCTCTGAAAAAAGAGATGGGAATGCGTGCAGAGCTGGGCTGCCATACACTCTGTAGTAAAGACAATGGATAATCTATAAAATATAACTGATGTTCTCTGTTGAGTCATGTTCTCTTTTTACATCTATCTATCTATCTATCTATCTACCTATCTATCTATGTATCTATCTATCTATCTATCTACATAATATACAATGAATGTACACACTTAGATTTCCAGAAACTAGCTCAGGCAATCGGAGATGTAATCTAAAATAGTTTTAATGACTGTATTGAATAAGATAGGTCACATGATTGAATCCTAAAACATAGAAGTCTCAGCAAGCTGTAACTGAAGAGGAAACATCCTGAGAAATGTTATTTTATTCCCCACTTATATTGAATTTATGATGAAATTCCTTTGAGTACAAGACCTTCTATGCCACTTAAATTCCATGTTGTTATAACTATGACGGGGGAACCCTGAATGAAGCAGCCATGCAGGTAGACCTGTGCATTTCCTGCATGCTGAGGATGGCTCTGAACCAACCTCACACATAGAGGCTGTTGAAAAGTGCAGCACAATCCAGGGAGGAGCCACAGGATCTATGATTGTCCTGTGGCCCTAATGCTCCATCCAAGTGGTGGTCCAGCATAGTCCAGGGGATAGAGCATGGGACCAGGAGTCAAGAGATCTGGATCCTGTGCCTTGTTTTGTCATCTGCTGTATAACCTTGGACAAGTTCCTTAACCTTTCTGTGCCTCTACTTCCCCACCTGTGGCATGAAGGTTATGATACATACCCTCCTTTGCAAAGCATTTGAGAGTCTGCAGGTGAAAAGTGCTATTCAACAACTAACCATCATTGTTATTCCAGTCTATTGCTTAGATTAGTGGCTGCAGGAGAAAGGAAGGGCTGTGGTACAATACATTTATCCTAATCTCAGATTGCGGATGAGGATTTTACCCTTCCCAACATCTGTATAAAGCCCTGGGGTGGTGAGTTATATGGACCCATGGTGCCTGGGCTCCAGGAATATTCAGAGCCCAGGGGCCTGGATCCATCAATGTTCGGGGCCAGATCTTTCCCTTGGCCCCACCTGCCACTCCTGCATGCCTCCCCCAGAGCATCTCCTGGCCTCACCTGCCAACCCCGGGCGATTTAAAAGGACCCAGGCCAGAGGCCCCCAGATGCCACCGCTACCACCAGCAGCACAGCAGGACTAAGGCGGCTTCCTGCCCACCCACTCCATGCCACTCCCAGAAGCGACCAGCATGTCTCTGCGGTCTTCGGGGGTGCGTGTGTCTCCCAGTGCTGCCCAAGCACTGAGCTGCTGTCAGAGGAATGTGCGGGTCGTTTTTTGGAGCTGGCGCTGCCTGAGGTAAGCACTGACCCCATGACCCACTCCTACACCCCAACCCCCTGCCCCACCCCAGAGCCCGCATCCTAACTTCCTCCCAGAGTCTGTACCCGCTCCTACACCCCAACCCCCTGCCCCATCCCAGAGCCTACACCCAAACTTCCTCCAAGAGCCCGCATTCCCCTGCACCCCAACCCCCTGCCCCACCCCAGAGCCCGCATCCTAACTTCCTCCCAGAGTCTGTACCCGCTCCTACACCCCAACCCCTTACCCATCCCAGAGCCCAAACCCCCTCCTGCACCCAAACTCTCTGCCAGAGCCTTATGTGGGGGAAGTGAGAAGTGGGACTCGGAACCACTCTGGGCACAACCCGAACTTATCCAAACCTGCCGCGAGTGCTGGTACTCGGACTTTATATAAGTAATGTGAATCTTAGTTTTGGAGTCAAGTATCAGAGGGGTAGCTGTGTTAGTCTGGATCTGTAAAAGCAGCAAAGAGTTCTGTGGCACCTTATAGACTAACAGAAGTATTAGAGCATGAGCTTTCGTGGGTGAATACCCACGTCGTCGGATGCATGTCGTTCACCCACAAAAGCTCACGCTCCAATACTTCTATTAGTCTATAAGGTGCCACAGAACTCTTTGCTGCTTTTACTCTTGGAGCACCATGACTGGTTCTTCTGAAACTTTTTGGGCTTCTTGGCAACATTGCAGGAAACAAATATTTGGGAAAATGGCATAAATAACTGATAACCTCAGCCTCCCTCCTTCCCACTGCTTCTTACATTCATTGGATGTGTCTTCTCTTTAATTGGATTTCACACTCTTTTGGGCAAAGAAAATATCTGCCTATGTGCTTGTACAGCTTCTAGCACAGTTAGGCCTCACTCTTAACTGGGACTTTTGGGGGTAACGTGCATAATAAATAAGACAATATTAAAAACTCTCAGGGCAAAAGTGGATACCTCCAACGTTTAGGGGGAGTAAAATGAAAACAGAATAGAACAGAACAGAAAAGGACAAACCATAGACAGTGAGAGAAACATGAGATTCACTTAACCTTTCACCTGACAGTGCTACTACTATTGCTGCCAGAGGGTCACCTCACCATATAAGCTAAAAACATGCACGGGGACATTCTTAAAGGATTTTTTAAGTTTACAGGGGCCAATTATTCCATGATTCTCTTGATCTTGTATTGGAAATTTAATTTTCAATGAGCAATAATGCTCTTAGCCTGTGTCTTCTTGCATTATTATTACACTATCAGCTTTTGAACTTGTGGTGCAACGGTTTTCTCCTACCAGCCTCTAGTGCAGTTACTGTTAGTTATTTATGTACACTGTTTTGCTAACGTTGTTCCAGAAAGAATGACTTGACCTACTATTGCGAAGATTTATGTATTTAAACTATTGATGCTAAACAAATACAAGTTAAACAGCATACCCAATACTGATTTCAACATTGAAGCATTCTTCTTTTATGTGATCTGTAAAACTCATCTCCTAGTTAGCGCCAAGTTTTAATTGTCTTGCTTTCAGAAGTTATCAAGCTTTTGTTGTGGAGATAATTTTCTTTTCCCAGTTCCCTGGCATCTATTAGCCTGTTCATTTGTTCATTAACTATCACTAGACTAATTCATGGTTTGTCTTCGGCATTTCAACACTTCAGTGGCTTCTCACTCAACACATTCCATGGAGTGAACATGGTATCTGACCAAAATTGTCTTGCTCCCTTTTCCAAAGACATATGATGCATCTTCAAACCTGTTTTATAATAGCTGCTTACATTTTATATATGATTTAGTAACATATTGTCACTTTTAACATAAAAACAGTTAGATTGAAAGTCCCATTGGTCTGTTTTAAAAATGAGAGAAATTCAAAATAATTTTAAATGTTGTCAGTCTGGCAGATTTGGACAATTGGAGTACGTTAATCTTTTTTGGAAAGAGTTACATATTTTTCATAAAAACAAGCAAACACATACTGAGGCGAATGCATTTTCTTACAGTAATCAGAAGCAAAAGGTTAAGTTCCCCAGAATTATTTTTATACTGTTTTAAACTAGGTTAAATTCAATTTAAAGAACATGTAAATGAAAAAGTGGGCTACTTTGCAGTGAGGGACAGTAATGGTTAAATGCTCCCTGTGATAATACCTTTAAAATCTGTGTTGGTGTTATTCTTTTTATCCTTCTACAGCCTCCACAGACCTAGAGACAGATATAGGCATATGTGGATTTTATGCGTAGTAGAGCCCCAGTTACCCAAAGATTTCATCTGAACTTGGAAGCTTGGGATAAATTTGTCTTCAAATAATCAGGAAAGCCGTCTGAGCAGACATTGATAATGGCCTGATTCTTCCACCAGTATTCATAATTGTCCAAATTCAATAGAGTTTCCCTGATATAGAACTCATGTGACAGCAGAATGAAGACTATGTTTTCAGAGGTCAGATTTCAATACCTGAAGTACAAAACTTATCATTGTTTCACGAAGCCATTTGAAAATTGCTACTGTTCTCTCCCTTGTCCTAACTGTAAAATCAACCTTTGAACATCTCCCTGACTTGCTACTCAAAGCTGGAAGACAAATCCCAAACTGCTTCTCACTGAGGAAGTGTTATCTCTCATTGTCTAATCTGCTGTGCAAACTCATGTTTGCATTTTTACCGCAGACAGGGCTGACTGCACCTCTGCCCTCTTTCAGATCTCTCTGAGTGCACCCCTTTATGTGTTAGACTTTGAGCCCCCAGGGGTGGAATTTTGCAATTCTCCCACTCTTGGATCAGGATCTGGGTACAGCAGTCCATCTATACTAGTGCTTCTCAACTTGTGGCCTGCTGGCTGCTTGCGGTTTAATCAGCACAGAGCTGTGGCACATGTAACACATGTGGCACATCCTCAGGGCCATACAAGTAGTATTGAATGCGGCTCACAATGGTAAATAGGCTGAGAATCACTGATCTATACTTATTACTGTACAAGGCTGACTAGACACTTATGTTTCTTCCCTTTGAGGAGCCTCTGACCAGCGATCTAATGACTGACAGCCTTCTTAAAAACAAGTATATTTATAAGCAAAAGGAACAAACTGCTAGTGAAAATGACTTCAAAACAATAGACAGCCTACACACGTTTAGTGTAATCTAACCTTCCACCTCACTACAAGCTAAATTATATGGGCTTCGCTCTTGAGAAACAGGAAAAGAACAGAACCAATTTACATTCTTTTAAGCCACTTTTGCACCCTCCTGATCCTAAACTGGTCTAAGTTACAATGGTCTCTCACTAGCTACCTACGGGCCACAGCGCTGCCCATAATCTCAGTGCATCTTGCAGTGGCCCCATCCCTTCAGCCCGCAGTCCCACCCCCAGAACACTCCCTACGGCAGGGATTATGAGGAGGTCCATGGAAAACAGTCTCACAGCTGCCCACATTTCCTCCCCAGTGGAGAATCCCCTGCTGGACTGAAAGCTTTTAGAGCTCCTTTATGATTCTCCAGCCCTTTGACTCAGTGCAAAGGGGCCAGTGCAGAGGTAAATATCTCGCCTAATGGACTGCTCATGTGCAAAGAGTTACAAACGTGTTAATTGTTCTGATGGATAGAATCAAATTTTAATTGAGGAAATTCATTGATCAGTTTGTGGTGAGTGAAAGCAATTAATTCACTAAGGACCAGATAAACAAAGGGGCTTAGGTGCCTAACCTCCAGCCCTAAGGGCCTACGTCCCAGTTTTAGGCTCCACTGCAATCCACAAAACTCCTGTTTCATGCCTCTGTGCATGCACACTGCTGCCCTGCTCTCGGGGTCCAGATGCCTATCTCCTCTCTAAGCCCCAGAGCGATCCGCGCACCAGGGAAAATAGGTGTTCATATGCCTAACTTTTGTGGAGGTCCTGATCTGGCAGGCTTTAGGAGTTCACACTTGTTAGTTGGTTGGTGAACGCTAATTATAGAACACAACCAGTTTGGGGATTGTGCCCTGTTCTTTGGCAGTCTGCCCTGAGGTTGGCATACATACTCATGAACCACTCCAGATGGCGTGACACCCACCTTAGAACTTTTAGCCCAGTGGTTCTAGTACCCACTTGGCATCTAGGAGACCTGGGTTCAGCTCCCTACTCTGCCTGAGGGGGAGCAAGGATTTGAACAAGGATCTCTCAGTTCTCAAGAGTGTGCTCTAACTCTGAGCTACAGAATATTCCAATCTGCAGCTCCACTCAATCTCTTCTGTTGAAGCTGTTTCACTGTGGATTAAACAATTAAAGTCACTGGGACAGAGAACAAGAGAGATAGCGAGAATGACTCTGTAACCTGGTGGCTAGGTCACCTGTGTGTGTGTGTGGGGGGAAGATCCATGGTGCAATCCCCCTGCGCCAATGACTATTGGTAAAAGGTGGAATTGGACCCAGGTTTCCTACATCCCAGGTGAGTGTTCTTACCACTGGGCTCAGATTTATAAAGTGGGCTTTTCCTCCCCCACCCGTGTTGTGTGGAGTGAGAGTGTGGCACGTGCCTAAGGGCTTGTCTTAATGCACAGTGCTACAGCAGTGCAGCTGTGCCACTGTTGCACTTTCACAAAGACCCTCCAACACTAATGGGAGCTTCTGACCTCCTTCCACCACCTCCCTAAGGAGAGAGCTGGGCTGACTGGCCAGTAAGGAGAATGGAGCTCTGCCCGGAAGGAGCTTTGCCTGCAGAATTAAGGAGAGACAGGCCTGCTGGCCAGAGCAGCCACTGGGGAGGTGCACTTAGAGCCCAAGAAGTGAGTGTCGCACAAACAAGAGACTGTTTAGGAACCATGCCTGCCTGATGGAAATGGCAGAGTGGGAAGACTGGTGGGAGGCCCAGAAATGAGTTTGCTTTTTGTTTTAGAATATTTCAGGGGTAAACACCTCCAGGCCCCCTGAGGGAAGGGACAATTAGCTAGTTGTCTGGAGTCTGCCTCAGTGGATACTGGAGACAGAGACTTCTTCCTCCAGGGGAGACCTCTGGTCATGTTGGTTTGCCTGAAAGGTTCACAAGGCGGGGTGCTCCAACCATGATACTACCACATTGGAAAATGCTAAAAGTAAGAGAAGATGGTTTGAAAAAAATCTTTTACTAAATCTGAGAAATATAGTCCAAGGATGTATGGAAATAAGAACTGTAGTTTCACTGCTTGTGCTGACTAGCTCTGGACTAAAACATTTGCCTGAAATCAAAACCATTTCCTGGATTCTGTAGGGACTGTAGCTTAGATACCCGAGAACTAAGAAACTGCTATCTAATTACAAGTATGAACGTCAAAGAGGAGGAAGAAAGGGTCTCCCTTCTTCTCTGGCACAGTCTGAAAGTAGAAATAGCCTGACAAAGGCACAGCACAATGATGTGTCCTTCAAGTTATGAATGTAGCAGAAGTAGTGACCTCTCTCCTCTGGCATGCATCCTAATCCTAGAACTAAACCAAAATAAGATTCTTTGTGGGATCAAGAAACTGGGAGAGTGTTTTAGCAACCAAGCAAGGTTCCAACAAACTTCAACAGAACTTTATTTTTAAAGTGGAAACCTCTTTACCAGGCTGCTGCTGCACTCTCTGTAACTCTTACTCTGCCTCCTCAACTCCTCCCCCCTCCTTCCTGTTTCCTGTCCTTTCAGACTCCCAGCAGCCAGTGCTCCCAGTTCTAATAATTACAAGCAACATCTAAACATCACAGAAAGTGGTAAAGTCTGATTTAAAAAAATCCTAGTTGGAGGTAATTACAATAATTAATTTTTACCTGGATGTGAGTCTTCTAATGTGGGCTAAGATCCTAGAAGCTAGTAGTTAGAGGCATGATGAATAGCTATTTTCCCACTTTTTCTCAGACCAGAAAAATAGTAGAGCTGACCGGAAGTCCAGAAATAATTTTCTGAACATTTCCCCTGATCTTAGAGAAGATGATCCTTTGAAGGCAAGTAACTAGCCTGCTAATGAACAGATCTGTAAATTGGATTGCATCTTGTTGTCATGGCCAGCGGCTCCAATCAGGATCAAGACCCCACTGTACAATCAGACAGGAAGTTCTGGTCTGTATCTTTTAAAATAACTACTTGAATTGCTTACTGCTTTAATGTCTAGATTTTTATATAAGAAGTTGGTATTTCATAGATTCATAGACTCTAGGACTGGAAGGAACCTCGAGAGGTCATCGAGTCCAGTCCCCTGCCTTCATGGCAGGACCAAATACTGTCTAGACCATCCCTAATAGATATTTATCTAACCTACTCTTAAATATCTCCAGAGATGGAGATTCCACAACCTCCCTAGGCAATTTATTCCAGTGTTTAACCACCCTGACAGTTAGGAACTTTTTCCTAATGTCCAACCTAAAGAGCTTTTTTTAAACAGTAACAAAATCCATCCAAAGCCAAGATTTTGGAGGTATGATAGGAGGACTTTCAAACTAATCCCAGAATAATTGAAAAATAACAAACCGCGGGGCACAGACTATCCAAAGTCTCCTGGAACTGCATTGCAGACAACTTTTATTTCAAGAAGGTTGAAAGCTACTAGGAGGAGGAAACTGTTCTAGACTTGATTTAACAAATAGGGAGGAAACTCGTTGAATTGAAAGTGAGAGGAATTGGGTGAAATGATCATAAATCATAGAGTTCTGCAATTCTAAGGAAGGGTAGGAGGGAGTACAGCAAAATAGAGACAATGGATTTCAGGAAGGCAGATTTTTTGGTAACTCAGAGAGCTGAAATAGGTAGGTTCCCATGGGAACAAGACTGAGGTGAGAAAAACAACTGAGGAGAAGTTGGCACCTATTTTCAAAAGGGCACTATTTGGGCCCAAAAGCAAGCATTCCGATGCGTAGGAAAGATAGAAAATGGTGGCAAAAGACCACCTTGGCTTAACATGAGAGATTTTCATGACTACAAAAGATAAAGGAGTCATATAAAAATGGAAAACTAGTCAGATTACAAAGGGAATGTAGGCAAACAACACAGGAATGGCAGGCAAGATTGAAAGGCAAAGGACACAAAATGAGCTCAAAATAGCTATGGGAATAAGGAAAACACGAAGATTTTTTATCAATACATTAGAGAGAGGAAGACAAAGACAGGGTAGGGCCCACTGCTCAGTAGGAGGGGGAGAAACGGTAACAGGAAATTGGAAATGGCAGAGAATGCTTAATGACTTATTTTTTCGGTCTTCCTGAGAAGTCTAAGGAATGTCCTAAGACAGTTGAATGTTATGGGAAGGAGGTAGGTTTATGAAGATAAAAAAAAAAGAGCAAGTTAAAAAATCACTTAGAAAAGTTAGATGCCGCAAGTCACAAGAGGCCTGATGAATGCATCTTAGAATACTCAGGAGCTATATAGAGGAGTATCTGAGCCTCTACTATTTCTTGGGAAATCATGGAAACGTGAGAGATTCCAGAAGACTGGAAAGGGCAAAATATAGTGCCATCTATAAAAAGGGAAATAAAAAACAGGCCAGGAAAATACAGACCAGTTAGTTTAACTTTCTGTGCCAGGAAGATAATGGAGCAAGTACATTAAGGAAATCATCTGCAAACCACTTGGAAGGTGCGGTAAAGGTGATAGGGAATACAGCATGGATTTGTAGAACAAATCATGTTCGAAACCCAATCTGATATGTTTCTTGATAGGATAACGAGTCTGTGTGGAGATAGGGAGTATAGACATGTGGGAAATGATGTGGGTATACCTAGACTTTAGTTTAAGGCATATTGATACCCGGATTATCTCGACTGACACACTATTTCCCATATCGATCTAAGACAGGCCACAATACAAAATTTAGAGGCTAAGAAGCCTATACCTCATTGATGGTGGAGGCAAACTTGTACGATAAACCATACTCAAGTAGATCATGAAAGTAGTTAT